>NC_088797.1:52250676-52550676 GCF_011386835.1 Chrysemys picta bellii
AGCCAAAGGCACCCTGACAAAATACTTAGATAAGGCTACAACAGTTACATCTTCACCTGGCAAATAATCTTCCTTCCTGACAAGACTTGCTTTAACCAGAGTAATATCTGCTGCGGTGTCCCTCCATGCCATACACCTCACTCCATTCACTTCTGCACTGCTAATAAACTCTGCATTATTTCCCCCATATTTAGCTTTAATGTGAGTTTTAAGGTCAAATTCTTCCGAGACCACAGAAACAGCATTTGCACACAGGGCACCAATGCTGGGCTCTGTGTGGCTTGCCTGTGAGTTTACAACAACAGGGTTAGCATTGGCCGTGGCATTTGGGGTTGCTGGTTTTGGGCTGCCCTTCAGTGTCGGGCAGTCTGGTCTCATGTGGCCCAGCATACCACAGTGATAGCATGTAACCTGTTCCGTCCTGGGATGTGAGTTCCTACCCTCCGGGCCCCCTTGAACTCCTTTAGAAGAGTCAGGTTTATTTTTAAATCCTTCCCTCCTCTTGAACTGGGGAGAATGGTGATCAGTTTTCCCTGGGGTTTTACACCCTTCTCGAGCCCTGTTTTGGGTATGGGCATCCGCAATCTCTGCTGCCCGTAGGACTGACTCAGGGTCCCTGTCACACACAGCTGCTCTCACATTGTCAGGCACAACGTCTAAGAACTGTTCCAAAGTTATTAAATCCAGCAGTTTTTCAAAACTCCCATGAACCTTGGCTCCCATAACCCACTTTTTAACAAAACCCATCAGCTTATGAGCACATTCTACAAAAGTACAATCCTTAGACATTTTAAACTCTCTAAACTTAACTCTGTAAGATTCAGGAGTAACCTTGAACCGCCTTAACACAGAATCCTTAAACCGCTCATAATTTAAGCTTCTTGTTCCCCCAAGTCATTAAACACCTCCCTGGCTTTTCCAGTCAGTCTGGTCAGCAGGACAGGCATTCGCTGACCCTCAGGGATCTGGTACAGATTGCAGAGGCGTTCAAAGGTAGACAAAAACTCCTCTATATCCTCAGTATCATTGTAAATGGGACACATCCTTTCCCAGTTTTTCTCATGGTGGGGGGGAAGTGGAGTACCAGGTGGGGATGACTTTCTCCGCTCTTCCATTACTTGGAGCTGAAGTCTGGCTGTCTCCTGTTCCATCTTGTGAGTCTCCTGCTCAGCAGCGAGCAGCTCTAGACGTCCCTTACGAGCTCTCTCTTCTCTCTCATCAGCCTCCTTCTCTCTCTCTCTCTCATCAGCCTCCTTCTCTCTCTCTCTTTCTAACTCTGCTATTTTTTGCTTCTCCAGCAATCGAAGATCTGCTAGCTTCTGTTCATGCTCAAATTGCAGTTTACTTGTCACCCTTTGCATCCTAATTTTTTCTGCATCTTCTGTAGCCTCAGGTAAGGGCTGTGCTCTTGCCCCCTGATCACTGGCTATTAACAGATTTCTCAGTTCTTCCTTTGTAGCTTTCTTTCTAAAGCTTATCCTCTTTTCTGAACACAAATTTTCCAGGGCTTTTTTGCCAAGTCCCTCATATGCTCTTTGCTCAGCCATTGCAGCAGCTCTTTAACCAACAAAACTCTCAATCCCAAAATTCAAATTTGGATAGCGTGGGAGAGAGGCGAAGCACTTGGAGGCAGGAATGGAGCTGAAGCGCTTAAAGCTGGAAAGGGCTAAGTTGAGTCAGCCAGATGGGAATGGCTGAGCCATTACAAACATTGAATCTATCTCCCCTTGTAAGTATTCTCACACTTCTTATCAAACTGTCTGTACTGGGCTAGCTTGATTATCACTTCAAAATTTTTTTTCTCTTACTTAATTGGCCTCTCAGAGTTGGTAAGACAACTCCCACCTGTTCATGCTCTCTGTATGTGTGTATATATATCTCCTCAATATATGGTTCACTCTATATGCATCCGAAGAAGTGGGCTGTAGTCCACGAAAGCTTATGCTCTAATAAATTTGTTAGTCTCTAAGGTGCCACAAGTACTCCTGTTCTTTTTCCAGATGGACTGTTAGGGCTTTCTCCAGGTACCACTCCCCATTCCAAGAAATTCCCCACATACAAGGTAGGTGATGATACAGAGGCCTTCCTAGAAAATGTTGAAAGGGCCTGCCTTGGGTACAACATCCCTCCAGACCAGTATATGGTGGACCTGAGGCCACAACTCAGTGGACCCTTAAGCAGAGGTGGCAGCTGAAATGCCTAAAGAACACATGAATGAGTACGAACTTTTTAAACAAAAAGCCAGAATTAGGGTGGGACTAACACCTGAGCATGCCTGTTGGTGGTTCAGAGCCCTAAGGTGGAAACCAGACTTGCCATTTTCCTGACATGCCTATCACATTGTAAAAAATTGGGATGCCTGGAAATCAGGAGCAAATGTTATGTCTCCAGAAAATCTGTCTCGCCTAATACAAATGGAGCAGTTCTTAGAGGGTGTTCCTGAGGAAATAGAAAGGTACATCTTAGAAGCCCAAAACTGTAATTGAGGCGGGGGAGATCAGAGCCAAATGCGTGGACGTGGCAGAGAAAAAGAAAGCTAGTAGCAGTTGGTGGGGATACCAGAAGAGGTAACCTGAGACGATACCCCACCATCGGAGTCAGTCCAAGATGCCACCGCACAAGGAGGAGCCCTCCACACAGCCAGGGAGACCCCAGATGCCCTCTCGTCCCACAATCCCACTCTCCAACCACCCACCTCGCTCCAGCCCACAGTCAGCTGGGTGATGCTTTAAATGCAGTGAGCCGGGACATGTGAAGGCCAACTGCCCCAAGAGCACCAGCTGATTGCAACTCATCACTCCCTAGGGTTCTGATAGCTGCAAGCCTCTGGTCCAAGTTTCTGGCTCTTCAGCTCCGGGATCTCCAGGCTCCTCAGCACCTGACACTCCCTGGGCTTCTGACAGCATTGTGCCTCTGGTCCAAGTTTCTGACTCTTCAGCTCTCATAGTTAAGGGCTGTAGCGGCTCCTGGGCTGGAACCTCTGCCAAGCATCCTTCCACCTCAGCAGTCAGCACTGACTGAGCAGCTCTGCAGGCTTTTATACTTTACTTCCAGTTGGAGCATGCCCAGTAGAGCCTCAGGGGCGGGGCTTCCTCTGCTAGGCTGACCCTGTATTGAGGGCTCCGGACTTTGACCAACCTTTCGTCATAACCACAGATGCGTCTGAGCGTGGTATAGGAGCAGTTTTAATGCAGAAAGGACCAGATCAACTATTCCATCCTGTTGTGTTTCTCAGCAAAAAACTTTCTGAGAGGGAAAGCCACTGGCCAGTCTCAGAAAAAGAATGTTACTCCATTGTGTATGTTCTGGAAAAGTGATGCCCATAAATTTGGGGACGGCGTTTCCACCTGCAGACTGACCATGCTGCACTGAAGTGGCTTCACACAGTCAAAGAGACTAACAAAAAACGTCTTCAGTGGAGTTTAGCTCTTTAGGACTTTGATTTTGAAATACAACACATTTCAGGAGCCTCTAACAAAGTGGCTGATGCACTCTCCCAGGCAGGTTTCCCAGAATCTGCCAGGTAAAAATGTCACTGTATTCTAAGTCCTTGTAGTCTTTACAACGTGAAAAGTATTGTTTAGTTCTTCATGTAATTAGTAGTAAAATTAGAGGTGCATGTATGATATTAACTCTGTTTTCCTAAACCTCCAGGAAGAAATCCCAGCCGGTGTGGACCCAACCTGAACCAGGCTGGCCAACATTGTCTGTGATTTGGGGTGTGTGTGATAAATAAAGGGCGGGGGGAGCTCCCTTTTATGGACACCCAGCCAGTCAGTCAGTAGCTATAAAATCCCTCTTAGTAGCTGGTCTCTAATTGCTCTACCTGTAAAAGGTTAAAAAGTCTCACTGCTATGCATAGGTAGAAGGAAGTGAATGTGCACCTGGCCAAAAGAGCCAATAGGAAGGCTAGAACTTTTTAAGATTGAAACAAGACTCCCCCTTTGTCTGTCTGTCTGTTCTAGGGGAGAGGCAGACAGGGAGCAGTTATGCTGTGAGAAGCTTGGGCCAGGGATGAAGAATCATCAGTATCATACCTAGAAACTACTCATCTAAAACCCCAGATATGTAAGTAGATCAGGAAATGTCTAGGAAGACACAATTAGGTTTATCCCATTTATTTCCTTATGGCTTGTGGATTTCTCTGTGCTAACCCCAGGTGCTTTTGTTTTGCTTTTAACCTTTAAGCTGGACCTCAAGAGAGCTATTCTTGATGCTTAATCCTTGTAGTTGTTTTTGTTTTAAATCTAGCAAAATTCTAAGTTCCCAGATGTATTTTTTTTTAATTATTAATAAAATTTACATTTTTTTAAGAACAGAATTGGATTTTTGTGACTGAAGAGGTTTGTGCACATGTTTAATAAGCTGGTCAGGACAGCTGATTTCCTTTTTTTGTCTTTCTCAGCTCTTCCCTGGAGGGGGCGTGAAAGGGCTTGAAGGTACCCCACAGGAAGGAATTCCCAAGTGCACCTTCCTGGGTTCTCAAAGGGGTTTTCCACTTGGGTGGTGACAGCATCTACCAATCCAAGGTCAAAGAAAAGCTGTAATCTTGGGAGTTTAATACAAGGCTGGAGTGGCAAGTATTAATTTTTAGAGTCTTTACAGGCCCCCACCTTCTGTACACCAAGTGCCAGAGTGGGGAATCAGCCTTGACAGAGGGTCTGACCCCTCTCCCACAATGACCACATCACCCCACACATCACAGGAGGGTCTGGCCCCTCCTCTGAGCATACTGTCTCCAGGGCAAGAAGCTTATACAGCTTCAACCTTTCTGGGTCTGACCTCAGAGCATTCAGCATCCCTTTCCACACCGTGTGTTTCCTGCAGCGAGTCTGCCCAGGCGGGGCTCCAGGGGAAACCAGAGGGCCCTGCACCCCAACTCCACAGTCAGACGTGACTCTCAGCCAGCCGGTAAAACAGAAGGTTTATTAGTCGACAGGAACACAGCATAGGGCAGAACTTGTTAACCTTTGGTGAAATCCCTGGTCATGGGGTACCAAGTCCCCCTCAACTTGTCTAGGATCTCATCAGGCCTAGGTATGGGCAGGCACCAGACATGATGATGGCATGGAGCGTCTCTCTGATCTCTGCCTGCTGGGCAGGGGTTAGCTGGTCAGAGACGGGAATTGATTCCAGCAAGGGGCTGGCTCCGGTCTCAGGAAAGAGATCCACCAGGGGATTTTCCCCCTTCTCCCACTGGCCACACATGGTCAGTACCAGCCTCTCCCTCTCACAGTACAGCTTCATCATGTTGACCTGGTCCCCTCGGTGGCTGTGAGCCAGGTTGGGAAGTTCCACCACATCGTTCCTCATTCAGCTGCTTGATGACCTTGAAGGGCCCATCCCAGGCAGCTTGCAGCTTATTCTTCCTCATCGGGATGAGACCCCTCACCTGGTCCCCGGTGCCATAGGCTGAGTGGTCGTACCAGGCTTTCTGCCTCTCTTGGGCCCTGGCTAGGTTATCCCTGGTTGGATCCATGAGCTCAGTGAGCTTTTGCTGGAAAGTCAGTACATACTCCGCCACTGATTCTCCATTGGGTGAAGCCTTCCCTTCCCATTCATTCCTCACCAAGTCCAGGGCCACCTTCTGAAAAGGCTCCTCTATGACAGGCAGGTGTCCCAAGGCTGCTTTACCCTTGTCCCTGGACATTTGCACCTCTGGACAAGGCAGTTCTGGTTGGCAGCTGCCCTGCCCTGACTGTGGTTCCCCACACTCAGCTGGGGTCCCCGATCCCCCTGGGTTCAGCTTTGCCCCGTCTGTCCCAGTGAGGGCAAGCAGCTGGCCCGCTGCTTTGCTCACAGCATCAGAAACAGCGTGAGCCACCTTCCCGTGTGCGGGGGGGGGGGGGGAGCATCTCTCTGTCCCACTCAGGTCCAGGGCTCTGGTTACAGACAGGCAGGTATCCTGAGCTTAGAAACTCCTGCCCTCTGCCAACCAGGTCATTTGCATTTTCACTGACCGCTTCAGATTGGTTCCCTGGATTCAAAATTCAAATCCTCGGCCGTTACAGGAGCAGGGCCTGGACCTGTCCCAAAGAGAGACAGTCATCCCCCAATAGGACTTCACAGCCGATATCTTGGAGAACCCCAACTACCAGCCAGCCCGACCCCTCCTGTGTGTGCACAGAGATCTGGGCCATTGGTACAGCAAGGGGCTTCATCCCTGGGACCTTCATCCAGGTCACACAGCCCCGCAGCATCTTGTGAGGCTGCACCACCCGTGGCCTGACAATAGTTATCTCTGTCCCAGGGTCTTGCCACCCAAGGAATGTCTTCCCATTGACCATCACCTTCTGCTCCCACTGGAGATCCGAGGGGCCTGAGCCCAGGAGAGTCCATGCATACATATATTCTGGGGCTGGGAGTGAGGGCCAGTCTGCCACCCCACTCATCTGGCTAAACAGCTCTATGGCCTTGGGACCCAGGAAGGGGACTAGACACCAGAGCCTTTCTGCAGGGCCAGCCTGGTTCCAATTGCCAGCCTTCCCAAAGTCCGTGAGACAGGCATCTAGATCTTCCCCCTCCTTAACCTGGGGCAGCAATTTAGTGTTGAGGTTCCCTGTTGAATTTGCAACCCAGGGTCCATCCCCACTCACCCCTTCTGCCTCTGAGCTCAGCCATCACCAGTTCCTGCTGCCTCTGTCTCTCCTACTGTTCTGCTTCATGCCTTCCCTGTCTCTCATGGTCCTCAGATTCCTTTGATCTCAGCTCCAATTCCATCCGTCTCAGATCCACTGATGGGGAACCTGGTGGAGACTCCCGGCTGGTTGGGGACATGGGTCTCTGGGACACCCCACTGCTCCCAGCCTCTCTCACGGCCCCAGCTGGGTCAGGAACCGGTGTGAGCCCTGGGGCTGCCTGGCTGCTCCCAGCCTCTCTCACAGCCCCAGCTGGGTCAGGAACCGGTGTGAGCCCTGGGGCTGCCTGGCTGCTCCTAGCCTCTCTTGCGGCCCCAGCTGGGTCAGGAATCGGCTCCTTAGAACAATCCTCTTCCAAGTGAGCAATCAGCTGTGCCTTAGGGCATGGCTACACTTGCAAATGTAGAGTGCTTTGAGTTAAACCAGCCTTAGGAGAGCGCAGTAGGGAAAGCACTGCAGTCTGTCCACACTGACAGCTGCAAGCGCACTGGCGTGGCCACATTTGCGGCACTTTGCAGTGGCATTGGGAGTGGTGCATTATGGGCAGCTATCCCACAGAGCATCTCTTCCCATTCCGGTGCTGCGGCTTGTGGAAAGGGGGCGGGGGGTGCAGGGCATTCTGAGTCCTGTCCCAATGCCCCATGATGCATCGGTTCGCATCCCAACAATCCCTCTGCTTCCGTCCACATCTGGCGCTATCTTTCAAAGTGTTTTGTGCTGCACGCTCTGTCTTCCCTTTCGGTCTGTGGGAATGGAGCCTGAACTGCTGAGGAATATGCTGACGAGTCTCGCCAGCACGTCACGTTTGGCAGTCGAATTACTCCTTAAGATCCAAACTGACAGTGAGGACTCCGACGATGATATCGACTTGAGTAATGCATATGACACGAGATTGCTTGTGTAACATTCACGGACATGCTCACCACCGTGGAAAGCTGCTTTTGGGCTCAGGAAACAAGCACTGAGTGGTGGGATCACATCATCATGCAAGTCTGGGATGACAAGCAGTGCCTGCAGAACTTTCGGATGAGAAAAGCCACTTTCGTGGGTTTGTGTGACAAGCTCGCCCCCACCCTGCGGCGCAAGGACATGAGATTGAGAGCTGCCCTGATGGTGGAGAAGAGGATGGCTATTGCAATCTGGAAGCTGGCAACTCCAGACAGCTACCGATCGGTCGCTAACCAGTTTGGAGTGAGAAAGTCTACTGTTGGAATCGTGTTGATGCAAGTTTGCAGGGCCATTAATCGCATCCTGTTCAGAAGAACCATGATTCTGGGTAACATGCATGACATTGTGTCTGGCTTTGCACAAATGGGTTTCCCTAACTGTGGAGGGGCAATAGATGGGACGCATATTCCAATTCTGGCACCAGCCCACCTAGCCTCCGAGTACGTTAATCAGAAGGGGTATTTCTCTATGGTTCTCCAGGCGCTTGTGGATCACCGTGGGCGTTTCATTGACATTAATGCAGGCTGGCCTGGAAAGGTGCATGACTCACGCAACTTTCGGAACACTGGCCTGTTCAGGAAGCTGCAAGCCGGGACTTTTTTCTCAGACCAGAAGATCACCATAGGTGAAGTCAAAATGTCCATTGTGATCCTTGGAGACCCTGCTTACCCTTTAATGTCGTAGCTCATGAAACCCTACACAGGGAGCCTTGACGGCAAGGAGCGGTTCAACAACAGGTTGAGCCAGTGCAGAATGACTGTGGAGTGTGCTTTTGGCCATTTAAAGGGTCGGTGGTGCTCTCTGTATGGGAAGCTGGACCTGGCCGATGACAGCATCCCCACGGTTATATCTGTGTGTTGTACCCTCCATAACATTTGTGAAGGGAAGGGTGAAAGCTTCACTCAGGCATGGAACTCGGAGGTTCAACACCTGGAGGCTGAATTTGAACAGCCAGAGAGCAGGGCTGTTAGAGGGGCCGAGCGCGGGGCTGCAAGGATTAGGGATGCCTTGGGGGAACAATTTGAGGCTGAAAGCCACCAGTAATGTCTGGTGCCCTGCATGGGAGTGAAGTGCAGTGGTTCCAATATTAGTAGGAATCTGTGTCTGCTATGCTGACTTGCAGTGCCTGTTGCTTTCCTGGGCTAAGGTATCTTTTACTTTATGCAATAATAAAGAACGTTTTCAAAGCCAAAAAAATCCATTAATTGAAAAGAAAATTCATTTATAGAAAAGAAACACAACTGCTTGGGAAACAGAAAGGTTAAGGGGGTGAGGTGGGGAACGGTACAATCACAGATTTGCATATGTCCTGTTATCATACTCAGCCTTCCTGTCTGGAGTGCTGTGCAATGAGTGCTGCACTTCAGGATGGCTATACTGCATGGTGATGGGGGTTGAGTGCAGTGGGTAAGGGTCGTATTTTTCAGGACTGGGTAGTGAAGCAACAGGTGTTGGAGGCAGTTGGTGGCGATAAGAACCCGGATGTTGGGGAAAGTGGGTTGGAGGTGACATGGGGGCACAAGGGAAAGAGTTTTGGGACAAGGGCTGCAACGGGGGCGGGGGCGGTAGTGCTCCGCCTGCATAGCTACGAGCGCCTGGATCGAGTCTGCTTGGCGCTCCGTGATGTTTATCAGCCAATCTGTGCTTTGCTGCCGGAGCGCCACACTTTTGTGTCGGCGATCCGCATTCTGCTGGCGGATCCTTCTTTCACTCTCCCTACACTCCTGCGCTTTTAGATTCTCGTTAAGTGACTGCTACATTACTTCATACAGCAAGTCTTTGCTTCTACATGGTCTCTTCTTGATTCTTTTCAGGCTCTCGGCCGATGATAACATGGACGGCTGAGCTCTCAAGGTTGCATCCGTAAAGGCAAAATGCAACATTTAACAGAAGCAGCATTGTTCACACCAGACAGAGCAATGATTCCGCCGTACTTAAGGAGGGCAAGCACAGTCTACACAATAGCATAATTTGTCCACCCCAAAGCGAGTGCACATAACCCATGGGAACCCCAAAATGGTGAGTAAGCACAGGGTCAAGGGGGTCTGATTGTTTCATGGCTGTACTGTCCTCTGGGTTTCTGTGCCTTGGGGAGAGCCAACAGCTGCAGGGGGCCCCTATGCTGAACACTGTCCCCACATTTTCCACAGGAGTTCGTCCTGGACGATATCTTGCTGCTTAGGGTGACCTGGGAAGCAAGGGAGGGTCTTCTACTACAATGCGGCTTCCGCCCTGGCAGTTTGCCTGTGTGCAGCAATGGTCCCCTCGCCCCTCATGGCACAGTGGCGCGGACATGTTAGCCTGATTGGGACAAGGACCACAGTGGCTCTCCCAAGCCTGTGCAAGCGCATTGCCCAAGTTCTGGCTGAGACCTTTGAAGAGATCACTGAGGCCAATTACCGCGATGTGAGGGAGCACATCAACGCCCTATTCCGCATCTAGGCATGCATGCAGCCCTAACTCTCCTCACCCCAAGAGCCCACACTGAATAACTTCCTTCCCAAAATAAAAGCCGCTTACCGGGAACCTCCTCTGGTGTTTGTCTTTCCCCAAGCACCAGCCGCCGCGACTGGCTACCTTCCTCCTGGCTTGAGAGCAGCTCCTGGCTGCATGCATCTAGGGATTCCGGGGTGTATTCCTCCGCCTCAGCACCCTCATTCCCGCTTTGCTCCTCCTCCTGCCTTGTTGAAATGGGCTCTGAAGTGTCCATGGTGGTCCCTGGAGCGGAGGTGGGGTCGCCCCCAAATATCGTGTCCAGCTCTTTGTAGAAATGGCAGGTTGCAAGGGCAGCACCTGAGCGGCGGTTTGCCTCGCGGGCTTTGCGGTAGGCATTCCACAGCTCCTTTAACCCTGCACTGCAGTGCTTCCCGGTCATGGCCCCTTTCCATCATGTCCCTTGATATCTGCCTGAAGGTATCATAATTCCTATGGCTGGAGCGCACCTGGGACTGGACAGCTTCCTCCCCCGAAACACTGATAAAATCCAGCACCTTGCCATTGCTCCATACTGGGGATTGCTGGCGCCTGGAGGCATGATCACCTGGAAAGATTCGCTGAGAGCACTCCACGCCTGGATGAGCAAGCAGGAAGGGGATTTTCAAAATTCCCAGAGAATTTAAAGGGTGGGTCTGATGGTTGGTCACCTTTGAAGGCAGGGCAGTAGAGTTCAAACTGATGACCAGAGTGGCTAGAACAAGCATTGTGGGACACTTCTGGAGGCTGATCAGAGCGCATTAACAGACCAGGGCGTACACACTGGCGCCATGGCGCTCCAGCAGGGGCGCATCAAACATTATTCCACTCGCTAAGGTGGAGTACCAACAGCGCTCTAGCTGCGGAGTCAGAGCGCTCTACGTGCCTTGCCAGTGTGGATGCATCGTGAGTTAGAGCGCACTGGGCTGCTTTAATGCGCTCTAACTCGCAAGTGTAGCCATGCCCTTAGTGAGCTTTCTAATCCACAGCCCTCTCTCCCTGCACACCTCTACAATGTCTTTCTTAAGGTGATGGTTATAGGCCATCTCCATGCTGTTCCCAAGTGGTCACAGACTCACAGGCCTGTTCTCTCTCAGCTCCCCACGATCCCTGAGAGGAACCCCTTCTGTGTGACAGCCTTTCTCGGAGGTTCAATCTCTCTCGGGGTTAAACCGTAGGCTCCTCCGCCTCCTGGAACTGCACCTTTCGGAGCCTCCAGCACGACCGTCTCTCGCTAATCCCCCTTTGTTTTACTGTTCCCCAGTCACTTACTGCAGGATGCTCTGTCCTCGGGGTGCAGTTTATCTCACCGCTGCCACCAGTTGTCACGGAGTCACCAAGGCGATGCTCTGGAACTACTCCCTATGAAGCCAGTCAGGACTCTGGGGGAGCATGCCTCCTCTTTCTGAGCATACTGTCTCCAAGGCAAGAAGCTTACACAGCTTCTACCTTCCTGGGTCTGACCTCGGAGCATTCAGCATCCCCTTCCACACCGTGTACTTCCCCACAGCAAGTCCGCCTGGCGGGGCTCCTGGGGAAGCCAGAGGGCCCTGCACCCCAATTCCACAGTCATCTGACTCTCAGCCAGCCGTTAAAACAGAAGGTTTGTTAGTCGACAGGAACACAGGGTAGAAAAGAACTTGTTAGCACAGAAGTCAGTGACTTTCAGCCAAGTCCATCTTGAGGGGGAGGGGAGCCCAGAGCCAGGGTTCTGGTTCTCCCCCTGAACCCCAAGCCAGCGGAGACTGACTCGTTTCCAGCTGCCTGGCTCCTGCCCTGCCCGTTGCTCCTCCTTCGGCCTTTGTCTCGCTTCCTGGGCCAAGAGTCACCTGGTCGCATACCCCTCCTGGGTCTTAGGTTATGAAGGGGCAGCCATAGCATCCATGTAGGCAGCTGGAGTAACCCCCACAAAAGTCATACACTTATTCCCACCACCTAAGATATTGGTGCAATACACAGGGAAACTGAGGCACACACACCATTCGTGCAAAACAGTAAGACTCCTATATAACATAACAAGGGAAAATCCCCACTTTGTCACACCCCATCACCCCAAAAATCGCAGGGAGGTCTGGCCCCTCCGTCACGCTGACCCCAATCCCCCACACATCACAGGGAGGTCTGGCCCCTCTCCTGCACTGACCCCAACACCCCACACCTTTCAGAGGGGTCTGGCCCCTTCCTAGCCCTGACCACATCACCCCACATATCTACATATAACGGGGGCGGGTCTGGTCCCTTCCCAAGAATGACCCCTTCACACTACACATCGCAAGGGGGTCTGGCCTCTCCCCCGAAATGACCCCATCACCACATACATCGCAGGGGGTTCAGGCACTTCCCCCAAACTGACCGCATCACCCCAGACACCGCGGGGGGGGAGGGGGCTGGCCCCTCCGACGCACAGAACCCATTACCCTCCACATAGCAGGGGTGTCTGGCCACTCCCCTGAACTTGCCCTATTCCTCTTGGGGACATCTGGCCCCTCCCATGCACTGACCCCATCACCCCATGCATGGCAGGGGGGCTGGTTCTTCCCCCGCAATAACCCCATCACCCCACACATCGCAGGGGGGGTCTGGCACTGCCCCTGCATTGATCCTATAACCCCACACATCGTAGGGGGTCTGGCCCCTCTACTGCACTGACCCCATCACCCCACACATCAGAGAGGGGTCTGACCCCTCCCCCCCACTGACCTCATTACCCCACACATCGCTGGGTATCTGGCCCCTCCTATGTATTGTTCCCATCTCCCCACTCATCACAGCGGGGTCTGGCCACTTCCCCTCATTGACTCCAACACCCCACACATTTCAGGGTTCTGGCCCCTCCCCCGCACTGACCCCATCACATCACCCATTGCAGAGGGGGCTTGTCTCCTAAGCCACACTGACCCCATCAGCCCACACATTAAAGGGGGTCTGTTGCCTCCCTCACACTGACCCCATCACTCCACACATCCCAGGGGGGTCTGAACCCTCCCATGCACTGACCCCATAATCCCACACATAGCAGGAGGGTCTGGCCCCTCCCCCACACTGACCCTATCTCCCCATACACCGAAGGGGGGGTCTGGCCCTCCCACACATTAACCCCATCACCCCACACATAGTGGGGGTTCTGGCCCCTCACCCACACTGACCCCTTCACCCCACATGTCGCAGGGGGGTCTGGCCCCACCACTGTACTGACCCCATCACTCCACACATCGTGTGTGGGGGGGGGGTTGGCCCCTCCACCGCATAGACTCCATCTCCCCACACATCGCAGGTGGGTCTGGCCTCTTCCCCGCAGTGAGCCCATTACCCCACACGTCTTGGGGGGGGGGGGTCTGGCCCCTCCTCCGTACTGACCCCATCACCTATCATATCGCAGAGGGGAGGGGTCAGTGTGTTCCGTGGGTTTTCCATCTGGGGTGAGTGGTGCGGGACAGTGTGTTTGGTGTGTTCCTAGGGGGCAGGCGGGCCTCGGTTCGGGTGGGTTAGGGAGGCGGTGGTGGGCGTGGAGTGTGGCTGTGATGGGGGAGGGGCCGGCGGTGGGCGTGTCACCCCTGGTCGGGTAGAGCGATGGGTGGGGTTGGGGTTGGGGTCGGGGTCGGGTTCCCGCGGGGCCTGTGAGGCGGGGCCGCAGCTCGTCGGTGGGGCTGGGCGGGTGAATGTCGGGCTGGAAGACGCGGCTTGGCGGCGCTGCGTTGCGGTTGGATCTAGTGCCGGGCGCTGTGATTGGATGTGGCGGGCTCGTGCCGTCGGTTGCTAGGTTCCGTGCGCCACCCCTCCCCTAGGTACGTGCCCGCGCGGGGTCGCGCTCGCTCGGTGCTCTGCGCTCGGTTGGTGCTGGTGGTGGCCGGTTCCCGGTAGGGAGCGGCCTTCTCCGCGTCCGGCCGGGGCTGCCTCAGCGCCTGCCGCTCCGGTGAGGGTTCCGCGCGTGCCGGGCCTGAAACGAGGAGGTGGCTCGGGCATTTGTGGCGGGGCCTGCAGCTGCAGTGCGGGGCTGGGCCCGGTGGGCGGCTGGGGCTGTGTTCGCCCAAAGGGGCGGGTGTCGGGCTCCTGGTGGGATGGCTGGCACTGTGCTCGCCCTGTCCCGTGGGGAGCTGGCTGGGGCTGTGCTCGCCCCGGGGGTGAGGGGTTGCTCTTCCCCGTTTCGGATCTGGGCGGGGGTTGGGCCATGCACGCCTGGGGGATAGTGCTCTCTGCCTCCCTCGGCAATAGGGTGTTATCGTTAGTGCTGTGCCTTGTAGCGGGGGGATTAACACTGCTGCGAGGGCAGTCACCTGAACGAGAGGGCTCAGCATTGGTGTGTGTGTGGGGGGAGGGATTCTATCCCTCTTCCCTGGCCATTAGCAGATACTCCTGCACATCCTGTCTCGTCTAAGGAAGGATTAGGGTTCTAAGTGTCTCCTACATTTCCATCCTTTCCCATCTTATGCCCCTGTGCTTAGGGGCCAGCCCACCTTGAGTTACCCTGCACATGCCCTCTTTTAGAGTCCAGGCATAAAACTCACCCCTTTCTATTTAGTTTGAAGTGCCTTGGGCGGCAGTTGGCTTGAGTGACTGGGCTCTGAGATCACCTCTGCATTTGGATACCCTGGAGATGGGCGTGGTAGACATACTTGATAGTCTTATTTGGTATTGAGCTGGAAGTCCCATCTTCCAGCTCTTGTGACAAAAGTTATCATGCTCTTGTGTGCAGTAGTTACCCCCTTGTCCTTCTAGTGGTGTGTTGTAGTTAGGATTGGAAGGATTCGTTTTTTATTGGTATATGTCCGCAAACATCGATTTCACCATGCATGCCAAAATATTTCCCTCAATAATAGGTGAAATGTACAGATCAGCAAATTAAGAAAAATGCTGCTTGAGAACTTATTAGAGTTTGATTTATGGATATTTGCTTTGTGTTTTGACATGTGATGTTAACAATTTGTGTTGTAACTGTTATAAAACTTTTTGAATCTCAGCATCTCCTGTCATTAAATAATTGTCTATCCCGCCATAATTTCCTGAAACTGTTAAAATTTAAATGAATAAAATTTGAAAAAAAATCTTAAAAACAAACAGGTGGGTTTGGGCTCCGGCCCGGCACCGCTTACCTAAAGCGGCGCTGGGGTGGCAGCGGTGTGCACTGGGGCCAGGGCAGACTCCCTGCATGCCTGCCCTGGCCCCATGCCGCGCCGCTCCAGGAAGTGCTGCGGCCCCTGGAGGGGGTGGGGGTGGAAGGACGCCACGTGTGCTGCTCTTGACGTACCTCCAGATACCTCTCTCGAAGCTCCCTTTGGCCGCTGTTCCCCGTTCCCGGCCAATGGGAGATGACGGAACGGTGCCTGGAGGCAAGGGCAATGCACGGAGCCCTCTGCCCCCATGGCCGCAGGGAAGTGGTGCCGGCCGTCTCTGAGAGCAGCACAGGGCCCACGGCGCCAAGGGGGGCAATCCTGCAGGCCGGATCCAAAGCCCTGAGGGGCCGGATCCACCCGCGAGTCGTAGTTTGCCCACCCTTGGCCTAGCACCTTCTGATGGTGCTTAGCACCACCCTTCCTGAATCACTTACCACTTTTGCCAGGTCCAGACATCCTAGTACTACTTGCAGACTGTATTTGCTTCTGGATTCTTTGCCTCAAACTTTAAAATGCACTTCCATTCTGAAAAGTGACTCTACAGAAGTCATTGTTCTGTGTTTGAGATAAAAAGGGTTCACTGGACAAGAAAATACTCTCCCCCCCTCCCCCCCCCCCCACCCTGCAAACTCCCCTCCCCCAAGGCTCTGAGAATTAAGCCATGTTCTTTCCATGTTGTGCATGGCCAGTAATCAATGCTCTGCAGGCTGTATTAGACCCTTTGTCTTCATTGGGTTGGCACAGATGTGACTGATTGGATCTTAGTAAACAATTCTGTTGCACAAGAAGGAATAGATTCCAGTGTTCTTTTTAGGTGTGCTGGCTCATCAGAAGTAAAGAGTAATAAAACTAATCCCTAGTCAGCAAAGTCTAAATCTGTAGCCCCCTAAAGCTAATCTCTAGTCCCTTCAGATCAGCAGACCTGACTCCTGTGGTGTATGTGCATGGGGCAATTGTGGATCAGGGAGATGCTATTTCTGTGTAGTTGCTTTTCAGAATAGCACTGCTCTTTTGGAATTGGCCTAAGGCAGATAACAGAATTCTGTGTAAATGAGTAGTGATTATCCTGTGCTTTGCTGCCAATGACCTCTTGCTGGTGGTCCAGGGAGGAAGAATGTGGAGAAAGCCAGTGTTGCTACTGGGAAAAGTGTGACCCCTGGACAGTAGTGTGCTCCCTAGATACTGACTGAACAGTGTCCTTGACTTGTAGTGGTGAGAACTGGTGTTGACAGACATTTCTTCTTCTTAAAGCATGACAAAACCCCCTTTTCTATGGTAAATATCAAGCAGGAGGCCTTGCTTCTTCTCAGGTGCCCCCTGTATAATATGGCCTCCAGTGCCTCTTGCCCCAGGCATGCTGCTGCTCTTGTTTATATTTTTAGTTTATATATTGTGCTATTTTGAAAAAGTTTTAGTTTGATGTATTCCTTCCCACCTCCAGGGCCCTCAGTTTAATAGTCTCTAATTAACTGTAGGTTTCTTTGCAAAGTGTCTCCTGTTCCTTCTATTGCAAGCATCCTAAACTAGTTATTCGTTCTTCCTGATACTCGTCATTGCACTCTCCTATCCTAAATATAGGGTAGTGTGCCAGTCAAAATAAAAAAAAAAAAAAAGCCTGATCGTAAGATGAAGTGTTTGGAATGCCACTACTTAGAGAAATAATCAGCAAAGCCTAGCTTATTGGGTTTTGGATCTTACTTTTTCCTTGGTGCAGGAATTTGCCCTTAGATTCCTATGGGTGTCTGAACTACTCTTGCATTAGAGAAAAATTTTGTGCAGGAGCATGTCACTTTGAAAAATTCACATCTCTCCGATAATCAGTATATAAATGTTTGTAATACATTCTTGGTAACAGCACTGGACTCACTGTTGAGCTGGAAAAACATGTGCCAGTGGGCTGATATATCAGCATTTCTAGTCTAAATTTTGTGGTATAGATTTTGTATGGAATTTTTGAAACGTTGGCACTTAATTGGACCAAGAAATGGCCTGCTTTCATTGCAGATTAAGCCCATTACTACTTGTCCTACCATCAGTGGACGTGGAGAACAATTGATCTCTGTCCTCTTTGTAACACCCTTAACATATTTGAAGACTTATCTGGTCCCCTTCAGTCACATTTTCTTAAGACTAAACATGCCCAGTTTTTTAAACCTTTCCTCATAGGCCAAGTGTTTAAACCTTTTATCATTTTTTTTGCTCTCCTCTGGACTCTCTCCAGTTTGTCCACATCTTCTTAAAGTGTGGCATCCAGAATTGGACACAGTACTCCAGCTGAGGCCTCACCACTGCCAAGTAGAGTGGGATAATTGCCGCCAGCATCTTACATGATATTGCTGTTAATACACCCAAGAATATCAGCTGTTTTTGCAACTACATCATATTGTTGACCTAGCCAGTTACTCCCCGTTTTGTAGTTGAGCATTTGATTTTTCCTTCCAATGTGTAGAATTTTGCACTTGTCTTTATTTAATTTCATCTTGTTGATTTCAGACCAATTCTCTAATTTGTCAAGGTAATTTTGATGTCTAACGCTGTTCTCCAAAGTGCTTGCAACCCTTCCCAGTTTAGTATAATGCATGAATTTTATGAACATTATCCAAGGTATTAGTGAAAATATTGAACATTACTGGATCCAGGACTAACCCCTGCAGGACCCTGCTAGGGACATCCTCCCAGTCTGACAGCAAACCATTAATAACTACTATTTGACTATGGTCCTTCAGCCACTTTGCGCGCCCACCTTGTAGTAAGTTCATCTAGAGCACATTTCCTTAGTGTGCTTATGAGAATGTCATATGGCACTGTCAAAAGCTTTACTAAAATCAAGATGCATTATATCTACTGCTTCCCCTTCTGTCCGGTAGGCCAGAAACCTTTAAAAGAAGGAAATTAGGTTGGTTAGGCATTATTTGTTCTTGATAAATCCATGCTGGTTATACCTTATAACTCTGTTATCCTCCGGGTGCTTGCAAATTGATTAATGATTTGTTCCAGTATCTTTCCGTCATCTTTCTCTTGCTTCTGATGTGTTTAAAGAACCTCTTATTGCCTTTTATGTTCCTTGCTAGGTGTAACTTATTTTGTGCCTTAGCTTTTCTGGTTTTGTCCCTATATGCTTGTGCTATTCTTTTTGTATTCATCCGTAGATTTTATCCATGTTTCTAGTTCTTCTAGGATTCCTTTTTGATTTTCAGGTCATTAAATAGCTCCTGATGGATCCCTATTGGTCTCTTACTATTTTTCCTTTGCATTAGGATAGTTTGCTGTTGTGCCTTTAACAGTGTCTCTTTGAGAAACTGCCAGCTCTCCTGAACGACTTCACCCCTTAGATTTTCTTCCTATGGGACTTTACCTACCAGTTCTCTGGGTTTGTAAATTTGCTTTTTTTTGAAGTACATTGTCTTTATTCTACTCCTTTAGAATCATGACAAATCTATCATTCATGATTACTCATCCAAATTGTCTTACACCTTCAGAGTCACAACCCATTCCTCCAGAATCATGTCTAAAATGGCTGTACCCCTGGTTATTTCCCCCCATTTTCTGATTCCAATAAGTTCTTAATGTATTGGGAAACTTTGTTTTGCCATATTACTTTTTCAACAGATATCTGGGTAGTGAGTTCCCCCATTACTACCAGGTCTTGTTTCGTTATTTCTGTTCTGGAAATGCCTCATCCACCTCCTCTTCTTGATTTGGTTGTTTATAGTAGACCTACCATGACATCATCCCTGCTTTTTTCCCCTTTATCTTTACCCAGGGACTGTCAACTGTCTGCCTCTCATCTCGTTCTGGACCTCCGAACAAGTGTGTGTGTGTGCAATGTAAAATATAAATAAATATATATATATTTGAGATATAGTGTAATACCTCCTCCCTTTTTACCTTGCCTGTCCTTAATGAACAAGTTACACCTCTCTGTACCAATATTCCAATGATGAGATTTATCCCACTAAGTCTGTGTTGCCAGTTAAGTTGTAATTTAGCGTATGCACTTATGTCCTGTTTTTATGTACAGACAGCTAAGATGCTGAGCAGATTGCCCCACTGATTTTCCTTTTGTTGCTACGATGACCCAATTGTAATTTTCCATGTGTCTCCGCCTCCCCCCAACATATAGCCCTCTGTTAAAGTTGCATTTTTGTGCTTACCTGCGGGCTTCTGTCACATGCCCTGTTTGAACCTAGTTTAAAGCCCTCCTAACTAGGTTGGTGAGTTGGTGTGCAAAGACGTTCTTTTCTTTCTTAGTCAGGTGGACCCTGTGACATTGCACTCCATATGCTTTAGAAAAGTATGCTTGGAATGTGAATATAATGTAACTATAATATGCTTTATGCAAAAGGTCTCTTGTAAGGTATCATTACAAGACTTATAATCTGAGTATGTATGTATCATTCTTGTATCTAAAACTAGAAATATGATGTTAACTCTGCGGTCCTGTTGTAATTATGCAAAGTGTGGGCTTGGAATCTTGATGGCTCCCATTAACTAGGACAATTGGTTGTGAAAGGCTCTGTTTACTCACAAACCTTCCTGGGTACCTGCAGTTCAACCCTGAAAGAATGGAGAATGAGGTCTTACAGTGACATGTGATCATGTCACCTGGTACTGGAATCCATCTTAAACTTGGTGCTTTTCCATTTAGAAGGAGGGGTGGGGACCCAGAGACACAAAATATTCCCGCCTTATGCCAAAGATCTAAAAGGGGGTGGAACAGAACAAAGGGGGTCTCAGTCATGTGAAATCCCCTGCTTTTCACCTAAGATGTGTGCTGGAACTAACAAGAACTGTACCAGGGGAAAGAACTGGGCCCAGACTAAGAAGGAGTCTAGTCTGTGAAAGAAGCTTATTGGAGGGTGAGATTTACCTGTTTTCAGTTTCTTAATATATTAGGCTTAGATTTGTTTTGTTCTATTTTGCTTGGTAACTTATTTTGTTCTATCTGTCACTTGAAACCACTTAAATCCTACTTTTTATACTTAATAAAATCACTTTTGTTTATTAGTAAACCCGGAGTAAGTGATTAATACCTGGGTGAGCAAACAGCTGTGCATATCTCTCTATCAGTGTTATAAAGGGCGGACAATTTATGAGTTTACCCTATATAAGCCTTATATAGAGTAAAACAGATTTATTTGGGGTTTGGATCTGTCAAGGTTCCCTCCCCCACTCTGAACTTTACGGTACAGATGTGGGGACCTGCATGAAAGCCCCCTAAGTTTAATTACCAGCTTAGGTTAACAGTAAGCTGCCACCACCAAGCGTGTTCCAAATCTTAGGGGAGAGCCACTTGGAACTCTGCCTTTCCCCAAATATTTCCCAAGTCTCTAACCCTCCCCCCTGCCCTTTCCTGGGCAGATTTGAGACTAATTCCTCCCCCCAAGTCCTTACCCCCCCTTTTTCTGGGTAGGCTTGAGAGTATACCCTCACCAGTTAGTCCTGGTGAACACCGATCCAAAAACCTTGGCTCTTAAAACAATGAAAAATTAATCAGGTTTTTAAAAGAAGAATTTTAATTAAAGAAATGGTAAAAATAATCTCTGTAAAATCAGGATGGAAAATAACTTCACAGGGTAATCAGATTCAAAGAGCCCAGAGGAACCCCCTCTAGCCTTAGGTTTAAAGTTACAGCAAACAGAGGTAAACCCTCTAGCAAAAAGAACATTTACAAGTTGAGAAAACAAAGATAAACCTAACACGCCTTGCTTGGCTGTTACTTACAACTTTGAAATATGAGAGACTTGTTCAGAAAGATTTGGAGAGCATGGATTGATGTCCGGTCCCTCTTAGTCCCAAGAGCGAACAACCCCCAAAACAAAGAGCACACAAACAAAAGCCTTCCCCCTCCCCCAGATTTGAAAGTATCTTGTTTCCTTATTGGTCCTTTGGGTCAGGTGTCAGCCAGGTTACCTGAGCTTTTTAACCCTTTACAGGTAAAAGGATTTTGGTGTCTCTGGCCAGGAGGGGTTTTATAGTATTGTACACAGGAGGGTTGTTACCCTTCCCTTTATAGTTATGACAGGATCCCATTGGGAACTGGGTGTCTGGGTGCTGGAGATAGGTGACTTGCTGTGCAATTTTTGGTTAAAGTCTGCAGCTTTGGGGCGTGGACCAGACCTGGGTCTGTGTTGCAGCAGACTAGTGTGTCTGGCTCAACAAGGCAGGGTTCTGGAGTCCCAAGCTGGCAGTGAAAAATGGGCTCAGAGGTAATTCCGGCACATCAGGTGACCGTCCCAAGGGGGGGGCGGGGGTCTCTGTGACTGACCCCATCACAGACCCTATCTCACCCTAGCATTCGCCCTTCCCAGAACAGCATCGCATGGTTGAGGAAGCCCAAACCCTTCCATTGTGCCGCTATCTGTTCAGCCATGTATGTGTCTTCAGGTTGTAGGCGTCTCTGCCTGGGCCCTTACCCTCAACCGGAAGGATGGACAAAAACACAACCTGTGCCCCCTTTCACTTTGGCTTCCAGAGCCCTGTAGTCACTGCTGATCTGCTCCAGGTCATACCTGGCAGAATCATTAGTGCCCTCAGGGATAAGTGGCATGGGGTAGACTTTCCTGCTCTCCTTTAGGTACAGGAGCAATAGCCTTGTGAGGAATTTCTAGATTAACAGAATGAACTCCTGTACGGGTGAATCTACACAGGAAAATGGAGGCCTGTAATTCTCCTGTGGTGGTGTTCCATCTCTGTATTAATGGTGGGGATGCCAGTGTAAACAGGGCTCAGGCACTTTTGACCCTAATAAAAGCTAGCATGAAGCAGGGTTAGGCAGCATGATGGTAAAAATACTTGCGTTCTGTTCCTAAACTGTGCTTCATTGTAGACAAGTGATGAATCTGAAATTTCAGAGCTTTAAACTTCGTCTGCTTCCTAAAGCTTTCCACGCTATCTGGTTTGTGCTATACAGGCTGCTTTGGTCTTATACTCTGATGCCAAATAGTAGTCCCTTGTTGAGTTCTGGGAACTCTGAATGACAGTGTGGAAGAACACAAATATATGGGTAATCAGATTGACATAGCATATCCAAGGCCTTGGGATGCTGAGAAGGTAAGTTCTGCTTACGCTGTTTGCTCAGTGTGGAGAGCTTTGTGTATTACGCATGATTCATAAATTTGTTCATCACCCTTTAGACTGGGACAAATAATTCCTAAAAGCTTGGATTCTAGGATGTTTAGTTTCTGTGAAAAAGGATAAGTTTCCAGCAAGCTACTAGAGCAGGGGTCCCCAATGTGGTGCCCATGGGCGCCATGGTGCCTGTTGGGGCGTCTAAGTGCACCTGCGTACTGGCCAGCGAATGAGCAGCCGCTGAAATGCCGCCGCTGAGCAGCGTCATCCAGAGGCGTTGCTGCAGAAATGCCGCCTATGGATGTTGCTGCTTGTCGGCAGCATTTTGGCAGATGCTCGTCCGCTGCCACGGTCCTCCATGGCTCGTTGTCTGGCATCTGCCAGACAAAAAAGGTTGGGGATCACTGTACTAGTGTTGTTAGGAGCATTAACATACAACTGCTTCACTGTCTAGGTGTCTTATGACAGTAACTCTATCCTAATACTACTATTCTGTACCTCTCAATCTTTTCCTTGTGGGTTTGTGCTTTGGCTCAGATGAACTCTAGTTCTGCTTTTATGGATCAAAATTCTAAACTGCTGATAGAAAATTCAGTAATATTGACTTAAAGTATAAAGAATCTCGGAATAAAACCTGAATGTTTGACCTCTAAGGCCTGGTCTACGCTATGGGGTTAGGTCAAATTTAGCCACGTTAGGTCAATTTAAAAATGAATCGAAAAATGAATTGTCCACACAACCAACCCTGTTCCGTCGACCTAAAGGGCTCTTAAAATCGACTATTGTACTCCTCCCCCACCCCACCCTGGCTACCTTGTCCGTTATGTCATTTTTTTTTAAATTAATAAAGAAAGAATGCATGGTTTCAAAACAATAGTTACTTTATTTTGAAGTGGGGAGGGTGATTGGCTTACAGGGAATTAAAATCAACAAAGGGGGCGGGTTTGCATCAAGGAGAAACGCACACAATTGCCACACCGAATCCTGGCCAGTCATGAAACTGGTTTTTCAAAGCCTCTCTGATGCGCAGCGCGCCTTTCTGTGCTCTTCTAATCGCCCTGGTGTCTGGCGCGAAACAATTGTCTGCCATTGCTTTCACGGAGGGAGGGGCGACTGACGACATGTACCAAAAACCACCCGTGACAGTGTTTTTGCCCCATCAGGCATTGGGAGCTTAACCCAGTATTCCAATGGGCAGCGGAGACTGCGGGAACTGTGGGATAGCTACCCACAGTGCACCCCTCTATAAGTCGATGCTAGCCATGGTAGTGAGGACGCATTCCGCTGACTTAATGCGCGTAGTGTGGACATATGTAACCCACTGTATAAAATCAATTTCTAAAAATCAACTTCTATAAAATCGACCTAATTTCGTAGTGTAGACATACCCTAAGCCTTCAAATTAGTGATGGAAGAAAAGCTTTCTTTGTGGGAATGTGTTGTGGTCTCATGTAGCTAATGTTGTTTTTCATTGTAGTTAAACTTGTGGGTTTCTTGCATAATCATAACTGACTCCTGATTTGCTAGCACACAAGCAGTATAAATACTTTTCCCTTCTCAAGGAATTTGAAGACTCAGTCTGTTTCCTCTACGTGTGTCTTACTCATGGTCACTTCAGTCAATCTGAGGCAGAGTCAAGAATCCAAACCTAATACCTCGTGCACAGAAGGAAATTTTAGAGAAATTCCAAGTGATGCTACACCAGTTCAGCTACTGTATTAGGAGATGCAGTGTAGACAAGTTTCCTATAGCTGGAGATGTTTTTACCATCATATCAGTTAAACCTCTTGAGGAGTGGGTCTAATTAACACATGCTGTGTTAAAAATACCATAAGATGCTAGACACTTCGCTGTGTTACGTAACACAGGTGCAGCTGAGCTCCTGGTAGTGTTAGTGGAAACTTTTCTAAAATTCTCTATGCTAGACCGGGAAGAGGCCCAGGCCAACTTAGAATCATAGAATATCAGGGTTGGAAGGGACCTCAGGAGGTCATTTAGTCTAACCCCCTGCTCAAAGCAGGACCAATCCCCAATTTTTGCCTCGGATCCCTAAATGGCCCCCTCAAAGATTGAACTCTCGATCCTGGGTTTAGTAGGTCAATGCTCAAACCACTGAGCTATCCCCACTGATAACTTTATAGGTATCCTCACACAAGTGGGTCTCTTTCCTCTGACCGGGGAGGGGGGGAGTCCTTGTGGCATTTTAAGAGACTAACAAATTTATTTGGGCATAAGCTTTTGTGGGCAAGAATCCACTTCGTCAGATGTATGAAGTAAAAAAATACAGGAGCAGGTATAAATACATGAAAGGATGGGGGTGCTTTACCAAGTGTTAGGTCAGTCTAACAAGCTAAATCAATTAACAGCAGGATACCAAGGGAGGAAAAATAACTTTTGAAGTGGTAAGAGAGTGGCCCATTACAGACAGTTGACAAGAAGGTGTGAGTAACAGTAGGGGGAAATTAGTATTGGGGAAATTAAGTTTAGGTTTTGTAATGACCCAACCACTCCCAGTCTTTATTCAGGCCTAATCTGATGGTATCTAGTTTGCAAATTAATTCCAGTTCTGCAGCTTCACATTGGAGTCTCTTTTGAAGTTTTTTTGTTGAAGAATTGCCACTTTGAGGTCTGTTATTGAGTGACCAGGGAGATTGAAGTGTTCTACTGGTTTTTGAATGTTATGATTCCTGATGTCAGATTTGTCACAAATAACTTTTAAATCAAGATTGGATGTTTTTCTAAAATCTGCTGTAGGAACTATTTTGGGGAAGTGTCAGGGAGTCACGGTGTCTGGTCTAAGCTTCAGCCTGTAACCAGTCTCTTGGGAGTGACCCCTTAATGTGCTGGGCCCCAGCAACCCACACAGGTCCTCCGGGGCAGACCCATGGCCTTCAAGACTGGGCCTTTGGCACCAGTGGATGCAGCCAACCCATAGTCCTGAAGGATGCTTTTACTGTAGCCCTTCAGGGCACAATGCTTTCAGAATTTGCAATGACACGGGCAGCCTTTTGAGAACAAGTGAACCATTTATTAGTTACCTTGCTAAAGGATCTTGTAGTCCCTAGCTTAGCAAAGTGAGGCAGAAGTTAAGCCATAGTCCACCTTGGCCAAGCTAGTGCTATGGTGAGCCAGCCATTTGGTAATGGACTCAATCTTGCTCTCTCCTCAGTTCCCCTTTGTCTCCCAGCTGTGGGCTCCTGAGTCCCTCCCCTCCAGTCACCTGACACCTTGTTCCCAAGCCTGCTTCACAAGGCCAGCCTGAGGGTTTCCTGCTGCCAGATGTCGATTGTTTAGTTGTTGAGGTGACTTTGTCTTGCTGGACCCTCTGTTGATTTGAGCCAGTTCTTTAATTACTCTGTTTATTCCACCCAGATGACATACACCTGTCCAGAGGCAGTGTGCCCACTTTTGCACCCACTGGATAACAAAGCAGTGTACAGAGGGAAATTTAAGGTATGCCTAGAATTCATACAAATATTACAGAAAATTCCCACTTTGTCACAGGAAGTTTTTTGGCTATACAGGAGGTCCGATTACATCCGGGGGCAGGACAATAGAGTATACATTTTTAACAGTGAAAGTAATTAACTATTGGAACAAAACTTTTGGTGGCCTCAGAGTTCAGCCACCAACTGTTGCTGGTGACTGCTCTGACAAAGTTTGCTAAAATACTTAATTAATTTTAGGGAAAAACAAATAAATATGTACATATACATGTGCAAATCATTATTTATTTACGGAGATATTTTTTTGGAGACAATATTAAAAAGAATGTACAGTTGTATTTTGGTGTCCTGGCCCCCACTACTTCCCCTGGCCCTGTACCCGTCACCTCTGGGCCCTTGCTGCCTCCCCCAACCCTCCTGAGCTCCCCATCACTCCCGCGGGCCCTGCTGCTTCCCCCCCATTGCCCTGAGGTCCCTGCCATGGCCTCGCACTCCACTCCTTGCTTCTTCACCATGGTGCCCGGTAAGGCCAGCCCTGCTGATGCCAGGAGATTGCGGGGGGGAGCTAAAGCCCGGAGCCCTGAAGCTGGAGGGGAAGGCTAAATCCCTCCTGTGGAGAACCTGGGTGCTGCAGGAAGCGGCCACTGCTTTGCCCCATCCCCATCGCTGCCTAGAAGGCTGTTGTGGCCGCAGGAAAACCCGCTGGTGGCCACATTTGAGAAACATTGGACTAGATGATCACAAGGCCTTGGAATCTATGAACGGGCTGAAAACACACTGCTCTGAAAATCCCATTGTGATTGGATATATGAACTTTGTGCATGAGAGAATCAGAATTTCCAGTCTGCCCCACCAGTTTTGCAGAATACCTTGCTACAGTATACACTTCATGGTACAATTTCTTCACAGCCAGTAACACTGCTGTAGTTAGGGGCAGTTCAGGGGTGAGTTAATTCACTACAAAGCTAATCTAGGCTACCTAAATCTGCTGTTTTATATGCCAGCAAACTTGCACTATTGTTTGTTTAACTTAATCTGTAGTGTGATGCCTAATGGATTATTTTGTAATGCTCAGATGAGTACTAAATACTGCGCACGATACATGCATGCCCCTGCCTGCCCTGGAGAGCTCTCACACAAAGAATGGATTTGACAGATAGGTGAGGAATAACATTAGGAATGGGGGTGGGGGAAAGGATCCAGGCTGTAGTAATATGAAGGGTTACTCCTTTTAGGCAAGTGTACTTCCACGTTGGTTCAGGGTATTTTTCTGTGTGCACACCTAATTTCTTGTAGGTGGGGCTGTAGAAGTTAGATTTTAAGTGATTTGGATGAAGAGAGGGTGGAAAGACTTTTCTCTTGCTGTCTAAAACAGTGGTTCTCAACCAGGGGTCTGGGGGGCCCCAAGCAGGGCCAGAATTGGATTCACTGGGGCCCAGGGCAGAAAGCCGAAGCCCCACCACTTGGGGCTGAATCCCAGGTCCCTAAGCCCTGCCACCCGGGGCTGAAGCCTGAGCAATGTAGCTTTGTGGGGGCCCCAGGCAGTTGCCCTGCTTGCTACCGCCTACCCCTGACCCTGGCTTTTATATGTAAAAAATCAGTTGTTATGGCACAGGTGGGTCATGGAGTTCTTATAGCATGTTTGGGGTGGCGGAGGTGGGCTCAGAAAGAAAAAGATTGAGAACCTCTGCATAACACATGGAGGCAGAATTAAGGTTGCACAAGTGACAAGGGGGAGGGATAGCTCAGTGGTTTGAGCATTGGCCTGCTAAACCCAGGGTTGAGAGTTTAATCCTTGAGGGGGCCTTTTAGGGAATTGGGGTAAAAATCTGTCTGGGGATTGGTCCTGCTTTGAGCAGTGGGATTGGACTAGATGACCTCCTGAGGTCCCTTCCAACCCTAATCTTCTATGATTCTATGACACTAACTGGTAATTCCTAGTTCTTGGGTGCTGAATGTGTAACTTTAGCATTACCTTAATGTAGTTTTTATGCTGTGTTTTGTGTTAGGGCTCCAGGTGTATAGACCCTGCTATTGTCATTGACTTCTTTCAGAAGGTTCGTGCTGTGATAGTGCATCATTGGGTAAAATTTGTCTTGAATAGCAGGGCCAAGACTAGGGGTAGTCCAAAAAAAAAAAAAAGATTCAGGGTCCAAATTTCTTGGTCAAGGTATAGTTAAGGTCCAGACTCCCAAAGAAACATTTTTCATGCTGCAACATCAATAACAATAAGTAAATACAATTTTTGTGGTCCATTCAAAAGTGTGTGGTGATCTGGATTTGGCCTTGGCCTGCCTATTGACTATTCCTGCTCTTGACTTTAAAGATAAAGTCTAATCTTTCCAAAGAAATAATGGCTACTAGGAATAAATATGAACCCTTTCCAGAAGTGCATGTTGCGAGGGGATGCAACCCATTGCTCTGGGTATTCTTAAACATCTGACTGCCAGAAGCTGGGACTGGACAACAGGGGATGGATCACTTAATAATTGTCTTGTTCATTCGCTCTGAAGCATCTGGCACTGGCCTCTGTCAGAACACAGGTTACTGGGCTAGATGGACCATTGGTCTGATCCATTATTATCGTTCTTATGTTCTTAAGAAGCCTTAAGGAGCACTCTTGTGAAGTTGTGCTTTCTTGCATTGAAAATGCCCCTTACACCCATTGGATGTGGGAAGGAATCCATCACTCCAGTATAATGTAACTTTTACCCATGTTTAGCTGTAGGTCCAAGCTGTCTATTGCGGTAGTAGATGGGGTTGGTACGACTATTTACTTTGGTATATAGAAATGAACTCCTTGTGGTTTTGTTGGTTAATTTAGCATTTGGGAGGGTTTGATAAAGAATAACCTAAGTCCTAGATGGGAAGGAGCTCCTCCATATTGAATGTGATCCAAAAGTAGAACTTCAAAGGAAGGTTGCATTGGTACCTAAACTGACTTCTCAGTTTGCAGTAGCATTGGCCAAAATATTCAAAAACAATGGAAAGGTGGGCTCAGAAGACCAGATTTAGGTGTATAACCATGAGATTTTCAACAGTGCTTAAGTTAGGAGCACAATTCTCATTCAAGTCAATGGGATTTGTGCTACTAAATCACTTAAGCCATTTCCACACCCCCCCCCAACATCTTCAAGGCAGTTGCCAAGTGGAGTGGCTTCAAGAACTATGAACTTGTGGACAGGGCAGCTGGGTTGCCTGTTTCATGTTGAAGAGCAGAATCTTCTTTTTGGTGCTGAAAATATTCTTTCTACACCAACAGAAGAAGCTACTGCTGTTAAAAGTGAGATTCACTTCAAAAGTCTCTGAATCCAAGTGTTTAAGTGACTTCCACCAGTTCACTGGTGTGACTTTCATTAAACCATCATCAGCAAACATATATCTTGAATGGTTCACCCTTAGCTCTGAAATTTATTATAGCTGGCATTATGGAGGGATGATTGCTGGATGTCCATGTCATAGCCAACTCTTCTTCTTCAGCAGTTAAGATTTGACCCTGGTACTGAGTATTGAGAATATTTGCAAGAAAATGAGCTGGAGATAGTGCTTGTCCCATTTGTATTTTTAATGCTTGTAATTTAACTCGGTCATTGCCTATTTCTCTTTTTAAGATCTCACTCAGTTCCTTCCAAATTTCAACAGCGCCAGCAATAAAACAGTTATTTCCCTGCATTTTGTTCAGCAGAACAGAAATAGGTTTCAGGGTACTCAGCATTTGACCAACATTTCTCTTAAGCCCAATGTTGAGAACTTTGGCTGTGACAGTGCCATCTACTTTTTCATGATTTTGTTCACAAACTGTCATCAGATTAGGTCAGTTCTTGATATAGTGCTCAAAACAGTCCACTACTAAGTTCCATCGCACGTCTTGTGGCAGAGTTAGCTTGGTTCCTCCCACTTTTTTCCGAGCCGCTGCTGCGAAGTGGTTGTTACGGAAGTATTTTGCAATTTCAACAACATTAGACTTCCAGAAGGAAGACAGGCAGTCCTTAAGAAAAGTATGAAATAAAAAAGTTTACCAACCCAAAGATTCTGCATGTTCAGACATTCCTTTCATCATCTTCAATGCAGCTTCCTCCTGAGAAGGAACACTTCTGATGATGTAGTTTCATTCGGGCAAGCAGGCTTTGCATTTCTTTGTTGCACTGTTTGCATTTTGCATGCATGCCTGTCTTACCCACAGGTAGAGGAACTTCATTAAAATATGATCTGGAGGATGGCGTGGACTGCACTCTCAGCAAGTTCCCAGATGAAACTAAACTGGGAGGAGCGGTAGATATGTTGGAAGGTAGGGATAGGATACAGAGGGACCTAGACAAATTAGAGGATTGGGCCAAAAGAAAACTGATGAGGTTCAACAAGGACAAGTGCAGAGTCCTGCACTTAGGATGGAAGAATCCCATACACTGCTACAGACTAGGGACCGAATGGCTAGGAAGCAGTTCTGCAGAAAAGGACCTAGGGGTTACAGAGGACGAGAAACTGGATATGAGTCGACAGTGTGCCCTTGTTGCCAAGAAGGCTAATGGCATTTTGGGTTGTATAAGTAGGGGCATTGCCAGCAGATTGAGAGATGTGATCATTTCCCTCTATCGACATCGGTGAGGCCTCATCTGTAGTACTGTGTCCAGTTCTGGGCCCCACGCTACAAGAAGGATGTGGAAAAATTGGAAAGAGTCCAGTGGAGGGTGACAAAAGTGATTAGGGGACTGGAACACATGACTTATGAGGAGAGGCTGAGGGAACTGGGATTGTTTAGTCTGCAGAAGAGAAGATTGAGGGGGGATTTGATATCTGCTTTCAACTACCTGAAAGGGGGTTCCAAAGAGGATGGATCTAGACTGTTCTCAGTGGTACCAGATGACAGAACAAGGAGTAATGGTCTCAAGTTGCAGTGGGGGAGGTTTAGTTTGGATATTAAGAAAAACTTTTTCACTAGGAGGGTGGTGAAGCACTGGAATGTGTTACCTAGGGAGGTGGTGGAATCTCCTTCCTTAGAGGTTTTTAAGGTCAGGTTGACAAAGCCCTGGCTGGGATGACTTAGTTGGGAATTGGTCCTGCTTTGAGCAGGGAGTTGTACTAGATGACCTCCTGAGGTCCCTTCCAACCCTGATATTCTATGATTCCCAAACTGGGTCTCTTTTACGGCCTGCTGGCATTATAGGTTTTCTCTTTTAGTGAGAGAATGGTATGGTAGAACTCAAATCAATGAAGACTACACTCAGAAAGACCTGTAGACTTCTGGAATATGCTGCTCAAACAGTTTCACTCTTGTTTCTACTGTCTGTCCCTCCCTTGTCACATTTATCTCCAGACTTCTTTTCCTTGTCCAGATCTATTCTGCCCCCAACAATCCTCAATTAATTGAACTATTTGAAACTTTGCAGTTTTTTGCGGAGGGACAATAGGGTTGAGGTCTGTTATTTCTCACCTCTATTTATTTATTTATTTATTTGAAAACATTTTTGCTGTTAACAAGCATGTTATCTCTGGAGACACAAATCCACAGTTTGAGAACTGCAAAACTAAGTATCTGTGATGGTACCTTCTAGACTGAGGAATGAGTCTCTTTGGGTAGATAGAAAGATTAACCTAAATAATCTATATAGAAGCCCATGGAACCCTGTAAAATTGGGTCCCTAATCCATGAACTATTGGAACTTGTTTACAAAACTTTTCTTAAACATTACATGAATATATTGTCTCATACTATAGAATTAGAATTTATAATCCCTATTCCATGATGAGACATTATAGCTCAGATATATCTTAATTAAAACTATCTTTAGATAGGTTTTTTCCTCAAAAAGCATTTTATCAAAAAAATCTGATTTAAATTAAAAAAAATTGATTTTTATCTACCCTATGTGTAACATCTCTGTGGCCCATCAGCAATTGCCTGTGTGGAAAAGTAATGAGTGTTTGAGTGTCTATATCTAGTTGTGATAGTCTTCTGCACTGGGAAAATGGCTCACTTTTTCTTTGCTGTCCATTTTGTCTTCCAATCTCTTGTCTGTTCTGATTTTCCTAATAGAAATGAGGGCAGTGCCTTAACTCTTTTCCTTTTGCAGCTCTGGGAGGACTGATTGTGACAATGCAAGCTGAACCAACACCTTTGAGTCTTGGGACCAATTGGGTTAATTTCCTTTCCCTTTTGGGAATAGATTCTTGGCATGTTGCTGCCAGGGCTTCCCTAGCAGTGTGGAGCATCCTTCCTGAACCCTTCCTGTAAGTAATTTCTAGGTAGATCCAAATCTTGTGTGCTCTACGGCTCCTGCAAATGGTAGCTGCAGGCCTAGTACTTTTGCTGCTGGGCACAGTGTAATAGGACATCTCCCCCAAAGGGAAATGTGTTATGAGGCGAGGGTGCAGACTTTCCTTGGCCATCTGCAGAGATCTCAAGTGGTCCGGGGATTGGGGCAGCAGAGTCTCCCTGAAGGGTGCTGCAACATGGGAGGGAAAAGCTTCCCCACTTGGAATCTCCTACTTTGTGCAAGTGCCTGTTATGTGATCTCATAAGCTGTGGCAATGGGCCACATTAGAACATGGGAGGAAGCATGTTATGCTGGGTATGAAGGACCTAATTGTATTGTAATTCATCTATTAAAGGGGAAAAAGTAAGGCTACTGTGGAAGTATCTGCTTAATTCCCAGATTTACATGTATGGGACAATTCAAAGCTATGTATTTGGTAGGTAGAGTTGTTCCTTAAGAAAAAGGACATTGCTGTTCCCAGCTGGGTGGGGTGGGTTTGGGCTGACTTCCAAATGCCTAGCCTTTCACAAGTGAAAGGACTGAGAGGTGGTGAAGGCAGGTGGTATATGGAGGACTTATGAGAGGAGGTTCCTGTAATGCCATGTTGGTGCTAGGAAGAATAGATGTGCTTATGGAACACAAACACATTGTAAAATCCTAGTGTAGCCAGGGCAAATGGTAGCTTTACCTACATGTAGCTCATCACCTTGCGGGGGGGGAGAAGCCTTACTTAAATTTCTTGATTCCTCTCATGAAACTCTCTAACTAAAGCAGTTTTGGCTATAGGTTTTGAAAGACTCTACAAAATAAGCTGAAACCGTCATCATGTAAGGCCTTGGCTACACTTACCCGGTAGTTCGGCGGCGAGCGATCGAACTTCTGGGTTCGACTTATCGCGTCTAGTCTGGACGCGATAAGTCGAACCCGGAAGTGCTCGCCGTCGACTGCGGTACTCCAGCTCGGCGAGAGGAGTACCGCGGAGTCGACGGGGGAGCCTGCCTGCCGAGTGTAGACCAAGGTAAGTTCGAACTAAGGTACTTCGAACTTCAGCTATGTTATTCACGTAGCTGAAGTTCCGTACCTTAGTTCGAATTAGGGGGTTAGTTGGCCTAAGTTACGTTCAAGATTCTACCTTAGATTACAGTACTAACATTTATACAGTGCCCAAAAGTGTGCGAGGTCCCTTGTGGGCTGGTAAAAATGAGTCATGCTCTACGGTGCCCTGAGAAATCAGAATAAGATTTAACATACCGTGAAAACAAAATATGAGATTGGAGTAAAGGGAAAGATGAGGGCTACAAAAATAGGCTGGTGTGGGTATATCTGCAACCTCCATGAGCGAGATGGTAACTATATTAGGTATCAAGTTGGATTGATAAAAGTAACTGCTTAGGTGTAACATGCATAAGATTTTGTAAGACTTAGTACCACACAGCACGCTGATTAAAAAATTAGCACTATATCATCAATATAACAACCATTAAATGGATTAAGAACTGACTGACATCTCAAAGTGGTAGTCATTGGGGAATCATCCTCAAATAGGAAGTTTTATTAGCGAGGATTGGTACGAGGCCTGACTATTCAACTTTTCCATCAGTGATCTGGAAATAAATATAAAATCATTGTTGATTTAAAAATTTGAAGGGATTGGAGGAGAACAGTAAATAATGAGCACAGGATAGTCATACAGAGCCATCTGGATTGCTTGATATGCTGGACCCATGTGAACCGGATACTTTGTAACACTATGAAATGCAAAGTTATACATCTAGGAACCAGGACTGCTGCTCATACATACAGAATAGGGGACTGGATCCTGGAGCGCCCTGACTCTGAAAGGATTTTGCACAAACAAGTGAACATGAGGCAGACTTGCTAACCTAGTGAGGAGGGCTTTAAACTAGGTTCTCTGGGGGATGGAGACCTAAGCCCTGCGGTAAGTGGGATACCAGGAAGAAACACGAGGAGGGTGCAACAGGAGAGGCCTCCTGATTCATACTGACAAAGTAGGGCAATTGACTGGTTATTTTAGGTGCCTGTACACAAATGCAACAAGTCTAGGAAACAAGCAGGAAGAATTGGAAGTCCTGGCACAGTCAAGGAGCTATGATGTGATTGGAATAACAGACTTGGTGGGGTAATTCAGATGACTGGAGCACTGTCATGGATGGGTATAAACTGTTCAGGAAGGACAGGCGGGGGAGAAAAGGTAGAGGAGTTGCACTGTATGTAAGAGAGCAGTAAGATTGCTCACCGCTCCAGTATAAAACTGGAAAAAAGAGGCGAGAGCAACAAGGGTGATGTCATGGTGGGCATCTGCTATAGACCACCAGACCAGGAGGATGAGGTAGATGAGGCTTTCTTCGGACAATTAACGCAAGTTTCCAGATCACAGGCCCTGGTTCTCATGGGGGACTTGAATCACCCTGAGATCTGCTGGGAGAGCAATACAGCAGTGCACAGACAATCCAGGAAGTTTTTGAAAGTGTTGGGGACAACTTCCTGTTGCAAGTGCTGGAGGAACCAACTAAGGGCTGTGCTCCTCTTGACTGCTGCTCACGAACCGGGAAGAATTGGTAGGGGAAGTAGAGGTGGGTAGCAACCTGGGCAGCAGGTGATGGATGAGTTCAGGATCCTGACAAAAGGAAGAAAGGAAAGCAGCATAATATTGACTTTGGACTTAAGAAAAGCAGACTTTGACTCCCTCAGGGAACTGATGGGCAGGATCCGCTGTGAGGCTAATATGAGAGGGAAAGGAGTCCAGGGGAGCTGGCTGTATTTTAAAGAAGCCTTATTGAGGGCGCAGGAACAAACCCTCCTGATGTGCAGAAAGAATAGCAAATATGGCAGGCGACCAGCTTGGCTTAACAGAGAAATCTTCAGTGAGCTTAAACGCAAAAAGGAAGTTTACAAGAAGTCAAAACTTGGACAGATGATTAGGGAGGAGTATAAAAATATTACTCGAGCATGCAGGGGTGTAATCAGGAAGGCCAAAGCACAATTGGAGTTGCAGCTAGCAAGGGATGCGAAGGGTAACAAGAAGGCTTTCTACAGGCATGTTAGCAACAAGAAGACGGTCAGGGAAAGTGTAGGACCCTTACTGAATGGGGGAGACAACCTAGTGACAGAGGATGTGGAAAAAGCTGAAGTACTCAATGCTTTTTTAAATTTTTTGCCTCTGTCTTCACAGACAGGGTCAGCTCCCAGACTGCTGCACTGGACAAGGGGGGAGGAGGTGAGCAGCCCTCAGTGGTGAAAGAACAGGTTAAGGACTATTTAGAAAAGCGGGACATGCACAAGTCCATGTAATGCATCCGAGGGTGCTGAGGGCTAATGTGTTGGCTAATGTGATTGCAGAGCCATTGGCCATTATCTTTGAAAACTCATGGTGATCGGGGGAGGTCCTGGACAATAAAAAGCAAATATAGTGCCCATCTTTAGAAAAGGGAAGGAGGAGAATCCGGGAAACTACAGCCTCACCTCAGTCCCTGGAAAAATCATGGAGCAGGTCCTCAGGGAATCCATTTTGAAGCACTTGGAGGAGATGGAGATCAGGAACAGTCAACATGGATTCACCAAGGGCAAGTCATGCCTGACCAACCTGATTGCCTTCTATGATGAGATAACTGGCTCTGTGGATATGGGGAAAGTGGTGGACGTGATATATGTTGACTTTAGCAAAGCTCTTGATATGGTCTTCTACAGTATTCTTGCCAGGAAGTTAAAGAAGTATGGATTGGATGAATGGACTATAAGGTGGATAGAAAGCTGGGTAGATCGTCAGGCTCAATGGCCAGTGATCAATGGCTCAATGTCTAGTTGGCAGCCGGTATCAAGCGGAGTGCCCCAGGAGTCTGTCCTGGGGCTGGTTTTGTTAAACATCTTCATTAATGAGCTGGATGATGGAATGGATTGCATGCTCAGTAAGTTTGCAGATATGACAAAGCTGGGGGGAGAGGTAGATACGCTGGAGGGTAGAGATAGGGTTCAGAGTGAACTAGAGAAATTGGAGTGTTGGGCCAAAAGAAATCTGAATCAACAAGTTCAACAAGGACAAGTTTAGAGTCCTGCACTTAGGACGGAATAATCTTATGCACTGCTACAGGCTGGGTGATTACAGTGGAGGAGAAGCTGGATATGAGTCAACAGTGTGCCCTTGTTGCCAGGAAGGCTAAGGGCATATTGGGCTGCATTAGTAGAAGCGTTGCCAGCAGATCGAGGGAAGTGATTATTCCCCTCTATTTGGCACTGGTGAGGCCACATCTGGAGTATAGCGTCCAGTTTTGGGGCCCCCACTACAGAAAGGATGTTGACAAATTGGAGAGTGTTGAGTGGAGGGCAATGAAAAGGATGGGGGGGGGGACATGATTTATGAGGAGAGGCTGAGGGAACGGGGCTTATTTAGTCTGCAGAAGAGAAGAGTGAGAGGGGGATTTGATAGCAGCCTTTAACTACCTGAAGGGGGTTTCCAAAGAGGATGGAGCTAGGCTGTTCAGTGGTGGCAGATGACAGAGCAAGGAGCAGTGGTCTCAAGTTGCAGTGAGGGAGATCTTGGTTGGATATCAGGAGAAGCTATTTCAATAAGAGGGTGATGAAGCACTGAAACGGGTTATCTAGGGAGGTAGTTGTGACGTTGGACTCCATATGTTTTATGGAAAATATGTTTATAAGTGTGAATATGATGCAACTGGAATATGCTTCATGCAAAAGGTCTCTTGTAAGGTATCATTACAAAGCTTATGATCTACTGAGTGTGGTCATCCTATTTGTTTGCATGTATTATTTCTATGTCTGGAGTTAGGAGAATAAGATATAAACTTGTATTACTGATGTAAACATGTTAAGTGGAAGCCATTATGGGTGCTTCAGAATTAATGAACTGTGAATGGATTTGTTTACCTGCAAGCCTTCCTGTGTAGGTGTTTTCCAGCTACTAGGTAATGAAGAAGGGGGTCTTACAGTGACATGTGATCATGTCCTCTGAACTGGAATCCATCTTAAAACTGGTACTTTTCCATTTAGAAGGAGGGGTGAGGATCCAAAAAGACAAGATTCCCGCCTGGTGCCAAAACTATAAAAGGGGGTGGAACAGAACAAAGGGGACTGCCAGTCATGAGAAATTCCCTAGTTACCACTTGAGCTGGAACTAACAAGTACTGTACCGGGGAAAGGATTGCGCCCAGACTAGGAAGGAGTCTAGTCTGAAAGAAGCTTATTGGAACATCTCTGAGGGTGAGACTTATTTGTGTTCAGTTTCTTAATGTATTAGGCTTAGACTTGTGTGTTTTTGCTTCATTTTTGCTTGGTGACTTACTTTGTTCTGTCACTTGAAACCACTTAAATCCTTCTTTTTATACTTAATAAAATCACTTTTGTTCATTAACAAATCCAGAATAAGTGATTAATACCTGGGGAAGCAAACAGATGTGCATATCTCTCTATCAGTGTTATAAAGGGTGGACAGTGTATGAGTTTACCCTGGATAAGCTTTATTTGGGGTTTGGATCCCATTGGGAGCAGGGTTTCTGGGTGCTGGAGACAGGAGTACTTGCTGAGCTGTTTTTTCAATTAAGTCTGCAGCTTTGGGGACATGGTTCAGACCCTGGGTCTGTGTTGCAGCAGACTAGCGTGTCTGGCTCAACAAGGCAGGGTTCTGGAGTCCCAAGCTGGCAAAGAAAACTGGCTCAGATAGTTTCAGCACATCAGGTGACAGTCCCAAGGGGGTCTCTGTGACCGAACCCCTCACAGTGGTGAATTTTCCATCCTTAGAGGATTTTAAGGCCTGGCTTGACAAAGCCCTGGCTGGGATGATTTAGTTGGGGTTGGTCCTGCTTTGAGCATGGGGTTGGACTAGATGAGCTCCTGAGGTTTCTTCCAACTCTAATCTTCTATGATGCAACTCCATGCTCTGGGTGGCCCTAAGTCTGTTTGCCAGAAGCTGGGAATGGGCAACAGGGGCTGGATCACTCTGATTGCCAACCCTAATCTTCTGTGATTCTTCTATGATTCTATGAGCTCCCAGTGCAATGCTGTAGCAAAAAGGGCTAATGCAATTGTAGGATGTAATAACGGGAGAACGTAGTAGGAGCAAGGAGAGGTGATTTTACCCTGCATATGGCATTGTGTGCAACCAGTACTGGAATTCTGTGTACTGTTCTGGTGTTCACATCTTCAAAGGATGTTGAAAACTACAAAGATAGTGAGTGAGCCTGATATGTCTGGGCTATGAGTTGGGATCTAGTGTGGGCTTGGGAAGTTAACATCTTTCCTGATATGCTGCTGCATTTCTCACCTAAATTTGAATCCCTCAAAGTTACTGTTCTTGCTTTAATTTTAGCCCAGATTTAGCTGAACTTTAGAGCAGGAATGTGGGAGTCAGAGGAAAGTGACCTTTGTAGCTGGACAGATGCACTGCTGTGACTACCATGGAGTCCGTGCACTCCATGAGAAACATGCCTCTGCATGGGTATTTTAAAATCTTGTTAAAGCATTGTTTGATCCCTCAACTCTGATACTATAAATGTTTAGGAGAATGTCAGATTGAAGAGAGTGTTTGTCACTGTCAGGAGTTCATTCTAGGCACATAACAAATGGGCTAGGAATCTCTAATGGGAGGGATAACTTTGACCTGAGGGTTTTCGTTTGTGGTTCTCAGTGGCAAGGTTCCTTGAGCACGTTCATGTGCATGTTGTATGCTGGACTGTGCTGTGGTGGCTGTTTGCTGGCATTTTAGCCCAGGCACGTTTTTAGTGCACCTTAAGTAACTGCCAGCAGTTTTCAGGCTTATTGGATACTCTCCTCTTGTCCTTTCTCAGAGTGTGTACATCAATAGATTAGCATTTTCTTATGGGTCAGGTTGATCTGTGTTTGAAAGTTATGTTGTGATTAAATTTACAGCAAGTTTTTTGTGTAGTGGTGTCTTGCTTTCTTTACTCCAGAAGCTTGTTTTGACTAATGTAGAATCCAGAGGCAGATGCTACCTTTGGACCCCAAAAGAGTTAATTAGATGGGACTTCATAGGAAGGGATTCTTGTTTGGTGTGACTCTCTCAGTCAAAAAACTAATTTCAAAACTAATTACCATCTGTGTAGTAAGAAGTCTGCCAAGTTTGCTTTGTTTTCCCATGAGTTTGTTGTGACTGCAACATTATTTAGCACTAGTTTTATCAGTAAACACCCTTTGGGATGAGTGTTTTACATCTATCTGAAAACTATCCAGCCAAGTAAGAACTTCAGACTTATTTCTAACTTGATTTAAACAGAAACTGACTTGCTTCTAATATAAGGTAGGGTGGATAAAAATCAATTAAAAATAAATAAAATCTGATCTCTTATTTAAATTGGATTTTTTATTTAAATGCAGGGTGTTTTAAAAATAAACTTGCTTAAAATTAAATTTGAAATTAAGCAACCTATGTTAAGGCCTAAACTTACTATAATCTATTGCAAACATTTAAATTAAAAAAATTACATGCTTGCTACCAAGTTTAAAAGAGTCAAACCACTTAACTGGTGGAAGTCACTTGCTAACCCTGAGTTTAAGTGCTAAACCAACTTTTGACAGCTCTCCTGCAGGTGCAAAGACACTATTTTCTTCATTTCAGTTTATTCAACTAGTTCAGTTCAGTGACTAGCTCGTTCACAGTCAAGAAAAAGCAATTGGGAAAAAGTAGGAGCGCTTGTTTTTCCTCTTTCAATCCATGAATAAAAACTTCATGTGAGAGGATGAGATCTTATCTAAAATCTTGAAGGCTGGACATGGTGACCAGAAAGAATCAGTTCAGTTCACTAACTACAATAATACCTCCTCTATTTAATAAATCAGGTAGTTTTAAATGCAAAACATATTTTGATAATTTTTTTATGTATCCAACACACTTAAGGTAGTTTTATTTACTTAAAAAAAAAAGCTGGTTTGTGCATTTATAATTGAATTTGAATTTCCATCCAAATGGTTTGACACAAATCACAAGTAAAAAAATTAATCTCAGTAAATAAGAAATACATCATTCACCATTTTCTAACAATACAAAATGTAAAAAATAAGAATCTGCATAGATGCAAGTTAAGTTGTATAAATGTGCATAGATGTAGTGTATTCTCCTGGTTAGCAAAAAGAAGCATCAAATTTAGTGTAAATGCTATATTTAGTTGCAAATCAGTATGCTTTAATGATTATCAACCAAGGAGAATCAGCCTTTCTTTAGGAAAATAACTAAAGTACAAATGCAAAACATGATTAAAATCAGTGATTTAAATCAAGGTTTCTTGCTTGCTTATTTAAGTCATGATTAATATTGATCTGAATTGCTTTGATGTAAATCAAATGGGACAGTTACAGTGCCTGGCCCTTTGCCCAGAAGGGGAAAACTGAGCCTAAGGCCTTGGCCACACTTGCAAGTTACAGCGCAATAAAGCAGCCCCGGGCACCCTAACTCACTCCCTGTCCACACTGGCAAGGCACGTAGAGTGCTCTGACTCCGCAGCTAAGCGATGCTGGTATTCCACCTCGGCGAGTGGAATAACATTTGCTGCGCCCCCGCGCCAGTGTGAACGAAGTGTTGCGTTACTGCGCTGTGATCAGCCTCCGGAAATGTCCCATAATCCCCTTAAGTCAAGTGGCCACTCCTGTCATTGTTGTGAAATCGGCTGCAGGAATGCGGAAATGCCCTTTCAAAGCTCTGTTTTGTAGAAGCCGGCTGCTTATCAGCTCCAAGAATAAGCAAACATTTACTGTTTGCTGTGAGTGAGAGAGAGAGAGAGAGAGAGAGAGAGATGGGGGGGGGGAGGGTCTAAACTTACAAGACAGCATGCTGACACACTCTTAGCACCCCAAAAACCCACACTCTCTCTCTCTCTCTCCCCCCCCACATACACACAACATACTCCGTCTCTCTCTCTCTCACTCACACACACCCATTTGAAAAGCACGTTGCAGTCACTTGTATGCTGGGATAGCTGCCCATAATGCACCGCTCCCAATGCCGCTGTAAGTGCCTCAAATGTGGCCACGCCAGTGTGCTTGAAGCTGTCAGTGTGGAGAGACTGCAGCGCTTTCCCTACTGGGCTCTACGAAGGCGGGTTTAACTCACAGCGCTCTACATCTGCAAGTGTAGCCATGCCCTAAAAGTCCAGCATTCAGACTTTGTTTATGTCTATACAGCTCGCAGAAGCAAGCTTCCCAGCCTGGGTCAACAGACTGGGGTGGACTTCAGAGCCCAAGTTCCAGCCCCAACTGCAACTTCAAAGTGCTGTCTACACAGTTATTTTTAGAGCACTAGCATGAGCCCCACTAGCTTGAGTGTGCCAACTCAGGCTTGGAGGCTCGCTGCTGTGTAGACATACCCTTGAGGCAGGCTTGGAATTTCCTAGAAAAGCTAACAGTTCTCCAACCAAAACATATTGGAGGGAGAGGAATTATTCCAGTTTAGTACTAATGTGGACACAAGAACGAATGGATATAAACTGGCCGTGGGGAAGTTTAGGCTTGAAATTAGATGAAGGTTTCTGACCGTCAGAGGGGTGAAATATTGGAACAGCCTTCCGAGGGAAACGGTGGGGGCGAAGGACCTGTCTGGTTTTAAGATTAAGTTAGATAAGTTTATGGAGGGAATGGTTTAATGGAAAAACATGATTTTAGCCAAAGGAATACAGTGCAATGGCAGGTAAATAGTATATGTGACGGGTTGGATCACAGAAACCCCCCTGGGAGCTGCCACCCGATGTGCAAAGACTACCCCTAATGGGGTCTAAACCCAAATAAATCCGTTTTACCCTGTATAAAGCTTATGCAGGGCAAACTCATAAATTGTTCGCCCTCTATAACACTGATAGAGAGATATGCACAGTTGTTTGCTCCCCCAGGTATTAATACATACTCTGAGTAAATTACTAAATAAAAAGTGATTTTATTAAATACAGACAGTAGGATTTAAGTGGTTCAGAGTAGTAACAGACAGAGCAAAGTGAGTCACCAAGCAAAATAAAATAAAATGCGCAAATCTATGCCTAATCAAACTAAATACAGATAATCTCACCCTCAGAGATGTTTCAGTAAGTTTTTCTCAGACTGGACACCTTCCAGGCCTGGGCACAATTCTTTCCCCTGGTACAGCTCTTGTTGCAGCTCAGGTGGTAGCTAGGGGATTCTTCATGATGGCTTCTCCCTTTCTCTGTTCTCTTCCCCCCCTTTATATATCTTTTGCATAAGGCGGGAACTCTTTGTCTCTCTGGGTTTCCACCCCCCCCACTGGAAAAGCACCAGGTTAAAGATGGATTCCAGTTCAGGTGACATGATCCCATGTCACTGCAAGACTTCATTACTCACTTGCCAGCACACACATATACAGGAAGACTCACAGGTAAATACAGCCATCTGCAGACAATGGGAGTCATCAAGATTCCAAACCATCATTAATGGTCCACACTTTACACAATTACAATAGGCCCTCAGAGTTACATTTTATATTTCTAGTTTTAGATACAAGAGTGGTACATTTATACAAATCAGATGATCACACTCAGTAGATTATAAGCTTTGTAATGATACCTTACAAGAGACCTTTTGCGTGAGGCATATCCCAGTTACTTACATTCACTTATTACCGTATTTTCTCTAAAACTATCTCAGTTACATTATATTGACTTATTATCAAGTTTTTATAAAACCATATAGACTGCACAACGTCACAGTATAATGGCTAACAAGGGTCAGGCTGGAGACTCTTGCCTACGTGCTCGGGGTTTTACTGATCGCCATATTTGGGGTCGGGAAGGAATTTTCCTCCAGGGTAGATTGGCAGAGGCCCTGGAGGTTTTTCGCCTTCCTCCGCAGCATGGGGCAGGGATCACTAGCAGGGGGGTTCTCTGCCAATTGAAGTCACTAAGCCACAGGATTTGGGGACTTCAACAGCAGAGTCAAGGGAAGGGGTAGGGACGGCTTTGTGGCCGCAGCATGCAGGGGGTCAGACCAGATGATCATAATGGTCCCTTCTGACCTTAAAGTCTATGAGTCTATATCACCTGTTTCTGCTGTGGGTTAGGTATTTTTATAGCTAACCTATGAAGCTTTTGTCTGAAAAATTGAGGTCCTGGGAAGGAGGAAAACCAAACCACAAATACGGCTTGCCATGTTTATTTTAGCCTCTGGAGTCACTCAGGCCAGTGTGAGGTTTTTATATTCTCCTACTGTTACAACAATATGCTAAATATATATTATAAAAACACTGGGAATAAGAAGAAAATCTTTGCCACTCATGGAAGCTGAGGTACTGTGCGCTGTTGTAGCGAAGAGCCCCTGGAAGGAGACTGCGGAAGGGATCAGTAGTTAAATGATACTTTTGCATTCTTCTGTACTGTGTGTAGCACTCTCATGTCCCTGGCTCATTAAGGGCCCCTCTGCCAGGCAGCTGGCCTTGATGTCAGTTATGCTTTGTATATGTGCATATATGTGCATTTCCATGGCGCACTCCTCCTTGCAGAGAAGGGTCTGCAGTGATACACTGCAGTAGGACTTAAAAATCCATTTGCTAGTGACAAGTAAGTACACTTTCCATAGTGCATACAAAAAGGGGGGAGCTTGGCTACCACTTCTGCAGAATTTAAACTTTTCATTTTTTTAAGTTCCTAGTTCTGGTTCTAAAGAAAAGTGTCCAAATGTGATCTGACGTAGTGCTGTCTCCCTGAGTCTCCACACATTTCAGCAAAAAGAACGAGGATTACGTGTGGCACCTTAGACTAACAAATTTATTTGGGCATAAGCTTTCATGCCCACGAAAGCTTATGCCCAAATAAATTTGTTAGCCTCTAAAGGCATGGCTACACTTGCAGATGTAAAGCGCTGTGAGTTAAACCTGCCTTTGGAGAGCGCAGTAGGGAAAGCACTGCAATCTGTCCTCACTGACAGCTGCAAGCGCACTGGTGTGGCCACATTTGTGGCACTTACAGCGGTATTGGGAACGGTGCATTATGGGCAGCTGTCCCACAGAACACCTCTTCCCATTCTGGCGCTGTGGCTTGTGGGAAGGGGGCATGGAGTGCGGGGCATTCTGGGTCCTGTCCCAATGCCCTGTGATGCATCGGTTCACATCCCAGCATTCCCTTTGCTTCCGTCCACATTTGGCGCCATCTTTCAACTTTTTAATACTGCACGCTCTGTCTTCCCTTTCGGTCTGTGGGAATGGAGCCCGAACTGCTGAGGAGTATGCTGAAGAGTCTCGCCAGCACGTCACGTTTGGCAGTAGAGTTATTCCTTATGATCCAAAGTGACAGAGCTCCGACGATGATATCAACTCGAGTAACACATATGACATGAGTTTGCCTGTGGCATTCATGGACATGCTCACCACCGTGGAATGCCGCTTTTGGGCTCGGGAAACAAGCACTGAGTGGTGGGATCACATCATCATGCAAGTCTGGGATGACGAGCAGTGGCTGCAGAACTTACGGATGAGAGAGGCCACTTTCGTGGGTCTGTGTGACGAGCTCACCCCCACTCTGCGGCGCAAGGACACTAGATTGAGAGCTGCCCTGATGGTGGAGAAGCAGGTGGCTATTGCAATTTGGAAGCTGGCAACTCCAGACAGCTACCAATCGCTCGCTAACCAGTTCGGAGTGGGAAAGTCAACCGTTGGAATCGTGTTGATGCAAGTTTGCAGGGCTATTAATTGCATCCTGCTCAGAAGAATCGTGACTCTGGGTAACGTGCATGACATTGTGTCTGGCTTTGCACAAATGGGTTTCCCTAACTGCGGAGGGGTGATAGATGGGACGCATATTCCAATTCTGGCACCAGCCCACCTAGCCTCAGAGTACATTAATCGGAAGGGGTATTTCTCTATGGTTCTCCAGGCGCTTATGGATCACCGTGGGCGTTTCATTGACATTAATGCAGGCTGGCCTGGAAAGGTGCATGACTCACGCATTTTTCGGAACACTGGCCTGTTCAGGAAGCTGCAAGCCGGATTTTTTTCCCAGACCAGAAGATCACCATAGGTGAAGTCAAAATGCCCATTGTGATCCTTGGAGACCCTGCTTACCCTTTAATGCTGTGGCTCATGAAATCCTACACAGGGAACCTTGACAGCAAGGAGCGGTTCAACAATAGGCTGAGCCAGTGCAGAATGCCTGTGGAGTGTGCTTTTGGCCGTTTAAAGGGCCGGTGGTGCTCTCTGTATGGGAAGCTGGACCTGGCCGATGACAGCATCCCCACGGTTATATCTGTGTGCTGTACCCTCCATAACATTTGTGAAGGGAAGGGTGAAAGCTTCACTTAGGCATGGAACTTGGAGGTTCAACACCTGGAGGCTGAATTTGAACAGCAAGAGAGCAGGGCTATTAGAGGGGCCGAGCACGGGGCTGCAAGGATTAGGGATGCCTTGGGGGAGCAATTTGAGGCTGAAAGCCACCAGTAATGTCTGGTGCCCTGCATGGGAGTGAAGTGCAGTGGTTCCAATGTTAGTAGGAATCTGTGTTTGCTATGCTAACTTGCAGTGCCTGTTGCTTTCCTGGGCTAAGGTATCTTTTACTTTATGCAATAATAAAGAATGTTTTCAAAGCCAAAAAATTCATTTATTGAAAAGAAAATTCATTTATTGAAAAGAGAGAGAACTGCTTGGGAAACAGGGGAAAGGGATGGGGTGGGGAATGGTACAATCACAGATTTGTGTATGTGGAATTGTGTGATCATGGGAGACTTTAACTTCCCAGATATAGACTGAAGGACAAGTGCTAGTAGTAATAATAGGGCTCAGATTTTCCTGGATGTGATAGCTGATGGATTCCTTCACCAAGTAGTTGCTGAACCAACAAGAGGGGATGCCATTTTAGATTTGTTTTTGGTGAGTAGTGATGATCTTATAGAAGAAATGGTTGTAGGGGACAACCTTGGTTTGAGCGATCATGAGTTAATTCAGTTCAAACTAAATGGAAGGATAAACAAAAATAGATCTGTGACTAGGAAAAAATTAAGGAAATTAGTTAGGGAAGTGGATTGGACTGAAGAACTTGTGGATCTAAAGGCGGAGGAGGCCTGGATTTTTTCAAGTCCAGGTTGCAGAAACTATCAGATGCCTGCATCCCAAGAAAGGGGAAAAAACTCATAGGCAGTGGTTGTAGACCAAGCTGGATGCGCAAGTATCTCAGAGAGGTGATTAAGAAAAAGCAGAAAGGCTACAAGGAGTGGAAGATGGGAGGGATCAGCAAGGAAAGCTACCTTATTGAGATCAGAACATGTAGGGATAAAGTGAGAAAGGGCAAAAGCCATGTAGAGTTGGACCTTGCAAAGGGAATTAAAACCAATAGTAAAAGGTTCTATAGCCATATAAATAAGAAAACAAAGAAAGAAGTGGGACTGCTAAACTCTGAGGATGGAGTGGAGGTTAAGGATAATTTAGGCATGGCCCAATATCTAAACAAATACTTTGCCTCAGTCTTTAATGAGGAGCTTAGGGATAATGGTAGGATGACAAATGGGAATGAGGATATGAAGGTAGATATTACCACATCCGAGGTAGAAGCCAAACTCGAACAGCTTAATGGGACTACATCGGGGGCCCCAGATAATCTTCATCCAAGAATATTAAAGGAACTGGCACATGAAATTGCAAGCCCATTAGCAAGAATTTTTAATGAATCTGTAAACTCAGCGGTTGTACCGTATGACTGGAGAATTGCTAACATAGTTCCTATTTTTAAGAAAGGACAAAAAAGTGATCTGGGTAACTACAGGCCTGTTAGTTTGACATCTGTAGTATGCAAGGTATTGGAAAAAATTTTGAGGGAGAAAGTCGTTAAGGACATTGAGGTCAATGGTAATTGGGACAAAATACAACATGGTTTTACAAAAGGTAGATCGTGCCAAACCAACCTGATCTCCTTCTTTGAGAAGGTAATAGGTTTTTTTTAGACAAAGGAAATGCAGTGGATCTAATTTACCTCGATTTCAGTAAGGCATTTGATATGGTTCCACATGGGGAATTATTAGCTAAACTGGAAAAGATGGGGATCAATATGAAAATTGAAAAGTGGATAAGGAACTAGTTAAAGGGGAGACTACAACGGGTCATACTGAAAGGTGAACTGTCAGACTGGAAGGAGGTTACTAGTGGAGTTCCTCAAGGATTGATTTTGGGACCAATCTTAATCTTTTTATTACTGACCTTGGCACAAAAAGTGGGAGTGTGCTAATAAAGTTTGCAGATGACACAAAGCTGGGAGGTATTGCCAATACTGAGAGGGACTGGGATATCCTACAGGAAGATCTGGATGACCTTGTAAACTGGAGTAATAGTAATAGGATGAAATTTAATAGTGAAAAGTGCAAGGTCATGCATTTAGGGTGTGACGTTGTGCAGTCTATATGGTTTTATAAAAATATGGTAAGTGAATATAATGTAACTGGAATATGCTTCATGCAAAAGGTCTCTTGTTAGGTATCATTACAAAGTTTATAATCTACTGAGTGTGATCATGCTATTTGTATAAATGTACCACTCTTGTATCTAAAACTAGAAATATGAAATATAACTCTGAGGGCCTATTGTCATTATGTAAAGTGTGGGCCATTAATGATGGTTTGGAATCTTGATGACTCCCATTAACCAGGACCATTGTCTGCAGATAGTTGTGTTTACCTGTTAGTCTTCCTGTATATGTGTGCTGGCAAGTGGGTAATGAAGTCTTGCAGTGACATGTGATCATGTCACCTGAACTGGAATCCATCTTTAACCTGGTGCTTTTCCAGTGGGGGGGGGGTGTGTGTGTGGAAACCCAGAGGGACAAAGGGTTCCCGCCTTATGCAAAAGATATATAAAGGGGTGGAAGAGAACACAAAGAGGAGAGGAGCCATCATGAAGAATCCCCTAGCTATCACCTGAGCTGCAACAATAGCTGTACCAGGGGAAAGAATTGTGTCCAGGCCTGGAAGGTGTCCAGTCTGAGAAAAAACTTACTGAAGCATCTCTGAGGGTGAGATTATCTGTATTCAGTTTGATTAGGCATAGATTTGCGCATTTTATTTTATTTTGCTTGGTGACTTACTTTGTTCTGTCTGTTACTACTTGGAACCACTTAAATCCTATTTTCTGTATTTAATAAAATCACGTTTTATTTAGTAATTTACTCAGAGTATGTATTAATACCTGGTTTCAGAGTAACAGCCATGTTAGTCTGTATCCGCAAAAAGAAGAACAGGAGTACTTGTGGCACCTTAGAGACTAACAAATTTATTAGAGCATAAGCTTTCGTGGACTACAGCCCACTTCTTCGGATGCATCCACCATCACGGCGCCGGTCCCTATCTCTGAGTCAGAAGAAGAAGCAGCCCAAGCTGGTGCCGGCTACTTCTTGTTTGTCAGTTCGACAACCACTGACACTTCCTGCGCTGCAGTTGGAGCCAGAGTTCAGACTCTGCAGCCTTGAGTCTGTCTTTTCAGAGAACAGACCCTGGCCATCGAAGGGTAGGTCCTTGAGGGTCTGTTGCAACTCTGGTGGTAAGCCAGAGATCTGCAGCCGTGAGATGCGGTGCATGGCTATGCCCGAGGCCAGGGTCCTAGCCACCAAGTCCGCTGCGTCCAGAAAGGCCTGTAGGGAGGTTCTGGCCACCTTCTTGCTCTCCTCTACTAGAGCCCGAAATTCCTCTCTGGATTCCTGTGGGACCAACTCTTTGAATTTTGCCATAGAGAGCCACAAATTATAGTCATATCGGCTCAGGAGTGCCTGCTGGTTGACCACCCTGAGCTGCACGCCTCCAGCCGAGTACACCTTATGCCCAAACAAGTCTAGGCATCTTGCGTCTTTAGATTTAGGTGCAGGGGCCTGCTGACTGTGCCATTCCTTCTCGTTGACCAAAGCTACGACAAGGGAGCATGGTTGGGCGTGTGTGTAGAGGTACCCGTATTCCTTTGAGGGGACAAAGTACTTTCTTTCCACCCCTTTGGCCATAGGTGGAATAGAGGCTGGCGATTGCCAGATTGTCTTGGCATTGGCCTGTATAGTCCGTATGATGGGGAGGGCCACTCTGGACAGTGTCTCTGCCGACAGAATGTCCACCACCGGGTCCTCTGCCTCCACCACCTCCTCTACCTGGAGGTTCATATTGTGTGCCACTCTGTGGAGCAGCTCCTGGTGGGCGTGGAGGTCCATAGGAGGAGGGCCCGAAACCGTAGTTCCCGTGACTGCCTCATCAGGCGAGGATGAGGAAGATACCCCCAGGACTAAGGAATCCTGCGTGAAGTCCTCTTGTGGAGTATTTTGTAGTTCAAGGTCCATCACGCTAGGAGCCTGGGCCTGTAATGGTGCTGGAGCAGTCTCCTCAGAACCCCCGGGGGAGCGGGGGGGAGCGGCGAGATACCGTGGCCTCCGGTACTCGGGGCTCCGAAGGGGCGGAACGGGAAGCCCCCAAAGGAACTCCCTGGGCCTGATGGTATGCCCCGGGGTCCAAAAGGACCATTATTGGGAGTCCTGGCCTGGGTCCTGGCCTTCTTCCGGCCACTGGCCTGCACCGCCCTCGCCCTGGTCGTGGTAGCCACCTTGTGAGCAAGACGACGCAGAGGCGGAGCCGTACGTGATGGCGCAGAGTCCCCCAGTGCTGTACAGTGCCGTGGTGCTGGGGACCGGTGGCGTGATGCAGAGTGGTACCGAGACGGCGATCGGTACCTGTGGTCGTATCGGTACCGGGAGCCTGATCTGGCGACCTCCAGTGAGATTGGCCCCAGGATCTGCTCCGAAATGAGTGCCGCTCTGACCGGTACCGGGAGTCCAATCGGTACCTGCCATACCGCGATTCGAATCTCCGCGAGTCGGAGTGGTGTCGCGAGTACAACCGGCGCAGAGAATGAGATGGGTGCCAGGACTGCGAGCGACACCGTGAAGGGTGCCAGGACCACGATCGGGACCGGGACTAGTGCCGTCCTGCTTCACTCAGTGACGGCGGTCATATCAGGGACGGTTTTCCCTTCAACAGCACCGTCTGCACCGGAGGTGCTGCCGGCTGCTGAAGAGTCGGCTCTGTGAGTGCAATCAAGTCCCGGCCCGGGACGACTGGGCCATCATGCGTTCACTGGGCATGCATACGTTGGTAATGCAGAGAAGGCCCTTCAGACCGCAACCTCAGAGATCCTACTCTCCTCCTCAGCCAAGACAGGACTTCTTTCGAAGACGCGGCCGAGGTGGTAAAAGAAAGCAGACTGCAAAGCCAGTCAAGGCCAAGGACCTCCCAAATCGTCAGCAGGGCCTAAGCAGAACTTTTGAAGGTGCGCCTGAGGACGGAGCACCAGTCTTCACTCAGGATCCTTTCCCACCTTTCCAAAATCATCTCCCCCACTTCCACCGTGCGTGGTCTCGCATAACATCAGACTGTTGGGTCCTGTGCAAGGTGGAAAGGGGATACTCCCTCCAATTGGCTTTTTCTCCCCCTTCCCACCCTCCTTCACCGTCCCTCTTCAGGGACCCTTCTCACAAGCACCTCTTTTTACAGGAGGTCCAATCACTCCTACATGTGGGGGCAATAGAGGAGGTTCCAAGAGAGTCAAGGGGAAAGGGTTTTTACTCCCAGTATTTCCTAATCCCCAAGGGCAGGCTCCGGCCCTAGACCTATGCGGACTCAACAAATTCATGGTAAAGTTGAAGTTCCGCATGGTCTCACTAGGGACCATTATTCCTTCCCTAGATCCTGGAGACTGGTACGCCGCCCTCGACATGATCTGTCCAGCACACAGATGCTTCCTTCGCTTTGTGGTCAATCAATTTGTGGGGGGAGGGATAGCTCAGTGGTTTGAGCATTGGCCTGCTAAACCCAGGGTTATGAGTTCAATCCTTGAGGGGGCCACTTAGGGATCTGGGGCAAAATTAGTACATGGTCCTGCTAGTGAAGGCAGGGGGCTGGACTCAATGACCTTTCAAGGTCCCTTCCAGTTCTAGGAGTTGGGATATCTCCATTAATTTAACAGCACTTTCAATTCACCATGCTCTCTTTCGGCCTCTCCACAGCCCCAGGGTGTTTACCAAGTGCATGGCTGTTGTGGCTGCTTCCCTTCGTCGACAACGGATCCAAGTGTTCCTGTATGTCGACAACTGGCTCATTTGGGGTCACTCCAGGGATCAGGTGCAGTCTCATGTTCAGATCACCATGAACATGTTCAATCATAAGGAGTCTGGTGGCACCTTAAAGATAAGATTTATTTGGGCATAAGCTTTCGTGAGTAAAAACCTCACGAAAGCTTATGCCCAAATAAATCTGTTAGTCTTTAAGGTGCCACCAGACTCCTTGTTGTTTTTGTAGATACAGACTAACACGGCTACCCCCTGATACATGTTCAATCATAGAATATCAGGGTTGGAAGGGACCTCAAGAGGTCATCTAGTCCAGCCCCCTGCTCAAAGCAGGACCAATTCCCAACTAAATCATCCCAGCCAGGGCTTTGGCAAGCCTGACCTTAAAAACCTCTAAGGAAGGAGATTCCACCACCTCCCAAAGTAACCCATTCCAGTGCTTCACCACCCTCCTAGTGAAAACGTTTTTCCTAATATCCAACCTAAACCTCCCCCACTGCAACTTGAGACCATTACTCCTTGTTCTGTCCTCTGGTACCACTGAGAACAGTCTAGATCCATCCTCTTTGGAACCCCCTTTCAGGTAGTTGAAAGCAGCTATCAAATCCCCCCTCTTTCTTCTCTTCTGCAGACTAAACATTCCCAGTTCCCTCAGCCTCTCCTCATAAGTCATGTGCTCCAGACCCCCAATCATTTTTGTTGCCCTCTGCTGGACTCTTTCCAATTTTTCCACATCCTTCTTGTAGTGTGGGGCCCAAAACTGGACACAGTACTCCAGATGAGGCCTCACCAATGTCAAATAGAGGGGGATGATCACGTCCCTTGATCTGCTGGCAATGCCCCTACTTATACAGCCCAAAATGCCGTTAGCCTTCTTGGCAACAAGGGCACACTGTTGACTCGTATCCAGCTTCTTGTCCACTGTAACCCCTAGGTCCTTTTCTGCAGAACTGCTTCCTAGCCATTGGGTCCCTAGTCTGTAACAGTGCATGGGATTCTTCCGTCCTAAGTGCAGGACTCTGCACTTCTCCTTGTTGAACCTCATCAGATTTCTTTTGGCCCAATCCTCCAATTTCTCTAGGTCCCTCTGTATCCTATCCTTACCTTCCAGCATATCTTCTGCTCCTCCCAGTTTAGTGTCATCTGCAAACTTGCTGAGAGTGCAGTCCACGCCATCCTCCAGATCATTAATGAAGATATTGAACAAAACCGGCCCCAGGACCGCCCTTGGGGCACTCCGCTTGATACCAGCTGCCAACTAGACATGGAGCCATTGATCACTACCCGTTGAGCCTGACGATCTAGTCAGCTTTCTATCCACTTTATAGTCCATTCATCCAGACCATACTTCTTTAACTTGCCGGCAAGAATACTGTGGGAGACCGTATCAAAAGCTTTGCTAAAGTCAAGGAATAACACATCCACTGCTTTCCCCTCATCCATAGACTCAGTTATCTCCTCATAGAAGGCAATTAGGTTAGTCAGGCATGACTTGCCCTTGGTGAATCCATGCTGACTGTTCCTGATGACTTTCCTCCCCTCTAAGTGCTTCAGAATTGATTCCTTGAGGACCTGCTTCATGATTTTTCCAGGGACTGAGGTGAGGCTGACTGGCCTGTCATTCCCCAGATCCTCCTCCTTCCCTTTTTTAAAGATGGGGACTACATTAGCCTTTTTCCAGTCATCCGGGACCTCCCCCAATCGCCACGAGTTTGCAGAGATAATGGCCAATGGCTCTGCAATCACATCCGACAACTCCTTTAGCACCCTCGGATGCAGCGCATACGGCCCCATGGACTTGTGCTCGTCCAGCCTTTCTAAATAGTCCTGAACCACTTCTTTTTCTACAGAGGGTTGGTCACCTCCTCCCCATACTGTGCTGCCAGTGCAGCAGTCTGTGAGCTGACCTTATTTGTGAAGACAGAGGCAAAAAAAGCATTGAGTATATTAGCTTTTTCCACATCCTCTGTCACTAGGTTGCCTCCCTCATTCAGTAAGGGACCCACACTTTCCTTGACTTGCTTCTTGTTGCTAACATATCTGAAGAAACCCTTCCTGTTACTCTTAACATCTCTTGCTAACTGCAACTCCAAGTGTGATTTGGCCTTCCTGATTTCACTCCTGCATGCCTGAACAATATTTTTATACTCCTCCCTGGTTATTTGTCCAATCTTCCACTTCTTGTAACTTCTTTTTTGCATTTAAGATCAGCAAGGATTTCACTGTTAAACCAAGCTGGTCGCCTGCTATATTTACTATTCTTTCTACACGTCGTGATGTTTTTTTCCTTCAACCTCAATAAGGATTCTTTAAAATACAGCCAGCTCTCCTGGACTCCTTTGCCCCTCATGTTATTCTCCCAAGGGATCCTGCCCATCAGTTCCCTGAGGGAGTCAGTCTGCTTTTCTGAAGTCCAGGGTCCATATTTTGCTACTCTCCTTTCTTCCTTGTGTCAGGATCCTGAACTTGACCATCTCATGGTCACTGCCTCCCAGATTCCCATCCACTTTTGCTTCCCCTACTTTTGCTTCCCCTGTTTGTGAGCAGCAGGTCTAGAAGAGCTCTGCCTCCAGTTGGTTCCTCCAGCACTTGCACCAGGAAATTGTCCCCCACACTTTCCAAAAACTTCCTGGATTGTCTGTGCACCGCTGTATTGCTCTCCCAGCAGATATCAGGGTGATTAAAGTCTCCCATGAGAACCAGGGCCTGCGATCTAGTAACTTCTGCTAGTTGCCGGAAGAAAGCCTCGTCCACCTCATCCCCCTGGTCTGGTGGTCTATAGCAGACTCCCACCACGACATCACCCTTGTTGCTCACACTTCTAAACTTAATCCAGAAACTCTCAAGTTTTTCTGTAGTTTCATACCGGAGCTCTGAGCAGTCATACTCCTGTCTTATATACAATGCAACTCCCTCACCTTTTCTGCCCTGCCTGTCCTTCCTGAACAGTTTATATCCATCCATGACAGTACTCCCGTCATGTGAGTTATCCCACCAAGTCTCTGTTACTCCAATCACATCATAGTTCCAATCAACTAGGCCTCCTGCTCAATGTCCTGAAATCCACTCTGGTACCAACCCAGAGGATAGAATTCATAGGAGCAGTCTTAAACTCAGGCCTAGCCCGGGCACTTCTGCCGGAAACACGCTTCCAATCCCTGGCGAACACCATCCACAGCCTGCAAAGCTTCCCGACCTCAACTGTGAAAACATGCCTATGCCTCCTGGGGCACATGGCCTCTTGCACGTATGTGACCAGGCATGCCAGACTACGACTACATCCACTCCAAGCCCAGCTATCAACAGTTTACCGACCAGGTCGGGACAGCTTGAACACGGTGGTTACCATTCCACCAGGGATATTAGCCTCTCTAGACTGGTGGCTGCACCCCAAAGCAGTGTGCGAAGGGGTGTCATTTCACCCCCCGCTGTCCTCCCTGTTCCTAGTCACAGATGCGTCATCCCTGGGTGGGGGGCCCACCTCAGGAACCTCTGGACACAAGGACTATGGTCAGCAGGGGAGTTATTCCTGCACATCAATGTACGGGAACTCAGAGCAGTGCGCCTGGCGTGTCAAGCATTCCAAGAGCACATTTAAGGTCGTTGAGTTGCTGTCCTCACAGACAACACAACGGCCATGTTTTACATCAACAAGCATGGGGGAGCTCGGTCGTCCCCCTTCTGTCAGGAGGCCACTCGTCTGTGGGAATTCTGCATAGCCCACTCGATCCATCTGGTGGCGTCATTTCTCCCAGGAGTCCAGAACACCGTAGTGGACCACCTCAGCAGATCATTCCTGGCTCACGAGTGGTCGGTTCACCCGAATGTCATCCACTCCGTCTTCTGGAAGTGGGGCTTTCCCCTGATAGACCTATTTGCCTCTCGCAAGAATCGGAAATGCCAGGTGTTCTGCTCTCTCCAAGGACACTCCCCTGGTTCCCTATTGGACGCCTTCCTAATACAGTGGAAGTCTCACCTGTGCTACGCCTTTCCTCCATTCCTGCTAGTCCACAGGGTCCTGCTCAAACTGCTGAGGGACAGAGCCCGTCTGATTTTGGTTGCCCCAGTGTGGCCCAGACACCACTGGTATTCCACTCTCCTGGAGCTGTCAGCAGACACTCCAATTCCACTCCCGCTGTGGCCAGACCTGATCACTCAAGACCACGGACGGCTCTGTCATCCCGAGCTGCAATCTCTCCACCTCACAGCGTGGACGCTGCATGGCTAACTCAATCTGAGCTGTGCTGCTGCTCTCGCTTGGTACAACAGGTCCTTTTGGGTAGCGGGAAGCCCTCTACCAGGTCCATGTACTTAGCCAAGTGGAAGTGTTTTTCCTGCTGGTGTGCTCAGAGCTTCCTGTCCTTAAAGCAGCAAGGCTTGGCAATATTATCCATCAGAGTGCACCTGGCAGCTATTTCAGCTTTCCACCTGGGTGAAAACGGGCATTCTGTCTTCTCCAATCCCATGGTCACTAGATTTCTCAAGGGGTTGGAGCGCCTGTTCCCACAAACTAGACAACCAGCCCCTACGTGGGATCTTAACCTGGTCCTCTCCAGATTCATGGGTGCCCCATTTGAGCCGATGGCTACCTGCTCGCTCCTGTACCTTTCCTGGAAGACAGCCTTCCTTGTAGCTATCACCTCGGCGAGGCATGTGTCTGAGCTCAGGGCACTCACATCGGAACCACCATATGCGGTGTTCCACAAGGACAAGGTACAGCTGCGACCCCACCCGGCCTTCCTCCCTAAGATGGTGTCTGCCTTCCATGTCAACCAGGACATCTTCCTCCCGGTCTTCTACCCGAAGCCGCATGCCTCTAAATGGGAACAGCTGCACTCCCTGGACGTTCGCAAGGCCCTCGCCTTCTACATTGAACGAACGAAACATTTTAGGTGGGCGACCCAGCTGTTTGTAGCTGTGGTAGACTGGATGAAGGGCCTTCCGGTTTCCACCCAGCGCATCCTGTCCTGGATCACATCATGCATCCGTGCGTGCTATGATTTGGCTGGTGTCCTAACTATGCACCTTACCGCCCACTCCACGCGGGCTCAAGCTTCATCCTCCACCTTCCTGGCTCATGTACCCATAGAGGAGATCTGTAGGGCAGCAACTTGGTCATCGGTACATACCTTTGCTTCCCACTATGCGATAGTGCAGCAGTCCAGGGGTGATGCTGCATTTGGTTCAGCAGTCCTTCACTCCGCTACATCTCACTCTGACCCCACCGCCTAGGTAAGGCTTGGGAGTCACCTAATTGGAATTGATATGAGCAAGCACTTGAAGAAGAAAAGACAATTACTCACCTTTGTAACTGTTGTTCTTTGAGATGTGTTGCTCATATCCATTCCAAACCCACCCTCCTTCCCCTCTGTTGGAGTAGAACAACAGTTACAAAGGTGAGTAACCGTCTTATTTAATCCTAAAGGGCCTCACCTTTTCTTTCAGTAGCATAGTTCCCTAAATGCAAGTGCAGAGAGCTCTTGAGGCAGTTCCTAGCTCTATGGTCCCAGGGCACAGGGAGACCTTTCCTGACCTTCCAGAGCACTGAGACAACACTCATTTTATGAATAGTTAATTTAGAGACAGTTCCTGATTAAATTTCTTCCAGTAGCCATAAAACCATAGTCTCACAGCAGCCAGCTAATCAAATTCTGCTAACTGACTAATGAGTTCTCTCCTCTTCTCCTCCTCCTCCTCCTCCTCTCCCCCCCCCCCCCCCCCCCAGGTAACAGCATCTCCCTAATGAACATGTCGATTATGCAGGAGAAATGTAGTCGAGGGCTGACTGGAAAGCTGTCCTGTGAACAAGTAGTATCTCTAGTATTGAGACTAATATCTGATTCTGGGGTTTTGTGTGAATGAACTGGGAGCCTGCTTGTTAAGCGTGCTGCTGTGATTGAACTGCTTCTTCCAGACTCGTAAATGAATCTAAGGCTGGGAATTAGTAAAATGGGCTATGCAACCTTTATGCCTGACTTCTGCAGCTTGTACAACTGCTGCTTGTCAGAGTCTCCCTGGCTCAGGGTGCAAGATTGCACACACAACCATTCACTGGCATCATCTTCCTCTGGGATCTGCTGCTTGCTCATCTTCCAGGTAGAGAGAAATGTGCATCTGCATGGCCGAAACACTAGGGTTACCATATGTTCGGATTTTCCCGGACATGTCCGGCTTTTCGGTCTATAAATAGCCGCCCGGGGGGGGGGGGGGGGATTTTTAAAAATCTAAAAATGTCCGGGATTTCCCCCTGGTCGGCTATTTATAGACAGAAAAGCGGTGGCCAAGCGCCGCTGGGCAGCCAAAGCCCCTTCCCGGCTTCCCCCCATCCCCTGCAGCCTTACCACGCCATCCGGCCCCGCAGCTGTCTTCCCCCTCCTCCCCTCCCCTCCCCTGAACGCTCCGCCCACCTGCTCCTCCACCTCCCCTGCTTCCCGCAAATCAGATCTTCGCGGGAAGCCTGAAAAGAAGCAGGGGCAGGTGGGAGGCAGCAGCAAGCAAGCTGGGGCGGGGGGGGGGGGGGGCGCGCATGGAGGAGAGTTCCGGGGAGGTGCGGCCCTGGCTGAGCAGCTCCCTCCGGCCCGGGCCGAGCAGTGCCCGGCGGCCCCAGCGGTTCTGGCTGAGCGCGCCAGCCGAGCACCCCCGGTCCGGCTCGGGCCCCAGCAGCGCCGGCCCCAGTTCCGGCCGAGCGCGCCGGCCCGGCCCCAAACCCCGCAACCCCGGCCGGAGCGCAGCCCGATTCCTGAGCTCTTTAAAGCCAGCCCTGGTCAGGGGACAGGGAGCGGGGGTTGGATGGGTCGGGAGTTCGGGGGGGGGGGGGGGCTGTCAGGGGGGCAGGGGTGTGGAGAGGGGTTGGGACAGTCAGGGACAGGGAGTGGGGGGGTTAGATGGGTCTGGGGTTCTGGGGGGGCTGTCGGGGGCAGGGGTGTGGAGAGGGGTCGAGGCAGGCATGGAGCAGAGGGGGTTGGATGGGTTGGGAGTTCTGGGGGTCCTGTCAGGGCGCGGGGAGCAGTTGATAGGGCAAGGGAGTCCCGGGGGTGTGAATATGGGGTGGGGGTGTGGATAAGGGTCGGGGCAGTCAGGGGACAGGTAGGGTCGTAGGGGGGCAGTGAGGGTGGGGGGTTCTCAGGAGGGGGTAGTCAGGGGACAAGGAGCCGGGGGGGGTAGGGGGTACTGAGGGGGGCAATTGGGGTGGGAAGTGGGAGGAAGTGGTGGATGGGGATGGGGATGGGGCAGGGGCGGGGCTAGAGCGGGGCTCCTCCCCCCCAGTGTCCTCTTTTTTGCTTGTGGAAATATGGTAACCCTACGAAACACGACAGCTAGCCCACTTTAGGTAATGCCTTTGTTAGGCCACATCTACACTGCTGTGGTCAATGCAGCCGGGGGTCAATTTAGCGGGTCTAGTGAAGACCCACTAAATCGACCACAGAGCACTCTCCAGTTGACTCCAGTACTCCACCAGAATGAGAGGAGTAAGGTAAGTCAATGGGAGAGCGTCTCCCGTTGACTCAGCGCGGTGTACTCTGCAGCAAGTTGACCTAAGCTACTTTGACTCCAGCTACATTATTCGCGTAGCTGGAGTAATATAACTTAGGTCAACTTACCCTGGTAGTATAGACAAGGCCTTAATTTCACCTTACAGGACAGCAAGTATCAAAAGTATCTGGGTGTAAGGGAGCAATTGTCTTTAACTAGATTTCAAGTTGGTGCCTTTTAATCTGTTTTTAATAGTCAAAAATAGTTAAATGTTCTCCCTGTGTCCCTGAACACTCAATACCAGTTTGAGGTTTTATAGTTTTCCTTGCCCTGACTTCTATGTGAAAGACCCACACACAAAGGGGAAATGACCACAGACTATCTCCAGAGTTAACAAATTGAAAAAAGAGAGCTGTTTCTCTGCTCTCTTTCAGTCACAGGAATCTTGGGGGCTATTTGTCAAAATGTTTTAGGCAGGAATGTGCTGTTTAAGGTCTCCACCCTTCAGAGCTGGATGGAGAATAACAAAGCAGATGCAAATGTTGAGATGCTGTGAATTTCTGACTTCTCTTGTCAAGAATCTAAACTGCAGCTCCCAGCAGAGTCCAAAGCTGCTACAGACTCAGGTTCATCTAGCTGCTAGCATGTCTCTGGAAGGTGGGATGGGGAGAGAACTTGTACATTGGCTGCTGGAGTGGGCTGCTCTGCAGCTGGCCCTTCTGCTCTCCCAGCTGTTGGGCAAATTGGCCCCTTCACGCTGAGATGCCTTCACACCCTCCTTGGGAGTGGAGTGATTTTTCACGCTTATCTCCTTTTGTTCAAGGGTGTGGTTGAACAGTGCAGAAATTGACTTCAGACTAGCAGCTGGAGAGTGGAGAGACTGCTCCCTGCCCTATCTGCAGAGATTTTTAAACAGGTATGCAGGGAAAAAAATGATCAAGGGGGGGTGGGAATGACATTTAAACTCTCATTGTGACTTCTTGGCAGGGACATGAGAGCCACACAAAAGGCAGCTGTTCAAGAGCCTATCAGGCCCCCTGGAATAAATCCAATTCATCAGCTCTTCATCAGCCTGATGGAAAGGAACTTTGTTTGGCACACTTGTGACCTGGAATTGCTTAATTTTTTGTAAGCTGGGCCTGCTCCTTCCCCTTAAATCTCTTCTGCAGCAGTTGATAAGCAGTTTGTCTCTTCTCTGTCAGGGAAAATGCTGCAGAAAAGAAATGCCAGGAATGCATACAGCAGGTGGGGACTGACAGATGTGCTTATCAATCATGACAGACTTGGTTACAGAATGGTTTATTTAAATAGCTACTGTTTGCCTCTGGCATAGTTTATACAGGGCCTCTCAATCCTTTTTTAGCATATACTGGGGTTCAAGAATGAAAGGCGCTGTATTGCTGTGCCTCCCATTTGAGGGTGAGCTTCCAGGGTTCACCTACTAAAGGAGACTAGGTGAAAAGAAGGATTTGGTGAGCGTACTTCTGCCTTGGCTCAGCATGTGTCCAGCAGACGTCTCACACCACATCTGGCACGTCTTAATAGCATGTTTACTTGAAAGCAAATAACGCGGTAGATGTTGGAAGCAGGTTATGGGAAAGGCTTGCCTTCCAGAACAGCAATGTAGGCGGAAAGAAATTCTGCTGTGAAGCAAATTACAGTGCAGTGAACTAAGCTCACTGGACTATCTTTGTCAGTTAAAACAGTTTCACAGTGGTTAGCAATCCCAAGTAAATTTTTCCTGCAAGGCGCCCTGTTGTTCAGTGATAAGATACTTTGTCGAAAAAGATCTTGCATTGACGAGAGCATATTAATTGGCAAAGCTGCAATCTGCAGTAGGGTGCAGAGCTGTTTCACCCAACGCAGTTGAAAGGTAGATGACTGCAGTACAACTTCTTGGCTAATTCATGCTCTTGGTGCTGCTACTCCTGATTTCTGAGCACCTTGAGCTTGGCACTGGAAGGTGGGAATGATTTAAATGAAATACGAACACTGATTGAATGAGGGAAAGTGGATGTTTGCTGATCTGTGAGCAGCTTTCTTGTGTTTGTTAGCAATGTACATTGGTGTGCTTATTGCGCGGAAGGCGCCAGACACGTGGTATAGGTTTTAACCAACTTTATTAGTTAAATTACATCCAAGGTTCCCATCAGGGGGGCAGCCCAGCACAGTCACTTGCACCTTTGTGATTATTTGCCAATTCTTGAGGTTTCCATCACAGGAGGAGTCAGTAATTACACTAGTAGGGTCTCTGGGTGCTTCCACTTGCCTGCTAGCATCCCTCCCCCCTTTGGGGGGGAGGAGGTGAGAGGGGGATCTCACCACCCCAGACAGCACTGTTTTGTAAGGAGATGCCCACTATGTTACCTTTTAGGATCTGGAGCCTAAATCAGCAAGCTCCTGCACTGGGCACTGCCAAAGGTGCGACAACTAAACAACTCAGGTCCAAACTGTGATCTCTGGGAGGGGGAGAATTCCAGCTATCCAGTTGCCCAATCCCTAGGTTTCACTGCGAGAAAGGCGAAAAAAACCAACCAGCTGTAGCCAGCCTGGTGATATGAGGAAAAATTCTTCCCAGCCCCAACACAGTGACTAGCATAGCCTGCAACAATCTAGATGAGGGAGGGAGGAAGGGTGGGTTTATTGTTGGAAACCAGCAAACAGGAAGTGGCCCTGAGCAGATGGCTCAATATCTTGTGCCAAATCCCAGGGGACTTCAGCCTACTCCGGAAGTCTTGTGTGGGCTGGAAACTTTGTGGGACAGGCCTGTCCTGTCCTTTTTGCCTTCTCCCATCGTGGAAACGACCAAAACACACCCTTTGCTAGGTTCGGGGGCCCTTTTACAAGTGGAACAAAGCTAAAGGACAAGTGATTCTGGAAACTTTGTTCCAGCCCTCTCAACATCCACTCTGACTTACTTGCTGGTACTAGACCCTGAATGAGTCTCTGATCAAAGTGAAACCCTGTAAAACTAAACTTTTAGGACAAGCCAGAGCAAGCCACAGACTTGCAGATGATGTGACTAGAAGAATTCTCTCCTTTTAGATGACTTTCTACATGTAGGCCATTTCCGCCTGTCTAGCAGGAAGTCCCTCCTGAGTACTTCCTGCAGTATTGGAAGGAAACTTGACTATCCTTTGAAAGCTATCAATGTCTGTAGAACTGAAAGGGGCACGGACAACTTGAAATCTAGTCTGTTTTTTAAAAACAGTTCAAGGTAGTTTCAGTCACCACACCTGTTCAGAGTACCTCTACCAACTTTTGTGGCTTTGCAGTCACTTGTTTTTATATTTAAAAAAAAAAAAACTCATTTGCATCTGTGTGAAAGACCCTTAGAACAGAGGAGACTAATTTTCCCATGCAGCAGGGGAAGCAATGAACATGAGTAAACAGTGCTGTCAAATGCGGCATATAAACACAAGGACAAAAGTTAGCAAGTGTAACTTACAACAGCAGCAGATCGAAAGCATTTTCAGGGCTCTGATTTGTTCGAGATGGTGACCCTGCAAACTTTCATTTGAAAAAGTTTCTAGCCCTTAAGGGTTGCCAAGAGCTTTTCAAAAGTGCCCTTATGCAGCACTACCCTTGAGTCTGTTCAGAGCCGCTGCCCAGTTGGGCAGCAATTTAAAAAGTAAGGATAATCATACTGCCATTTGCCCTGTTATTCACCTTATCTATTATATTTCATGCCCTGCTCAGAATTATTAATCAGCAGCAGAAGGAAATTAACAAAACTGCTCAGTTTCACAACTGCTGTGGTCAGTAGTGACACTGCAGAATCATCAGTTTCATTGTGCTGCTGCTAGGGAAAGTGCTGAGGATGAGCAGAGAGGCCCACACAGAGCTATTTTCAGGACAAGATCCATCAAATGGAAGCTGGGAAGTGGAATAGCAGTTGCCGTTCCAGGAGCCAGAAAGGGCCACCTATTCAGAGGTTTAGCTATAGCTGCCAGGCAGGGCCCAGAGATTACTCTCAGCACCAGATTGGAATCTAGGCCTCTCACCAGGGTGTTGATTGCTCCCCAGAGCTCACTAGTGGGAGCTGTTCTATTGGTTTCTGACTAGTAAGTCATCGTCATAGCGTGTAAGGCCAGAAGGGACCACCAGATCATCTAGTCTGACCTCCTGTATATCACAGACCACCAACACTGCACCCAGCCCTCGCACGCTACACCCAATAACTGAAACGAGACCATGGTATTACAGACTACAGGAGATTGTGCCAGAGGCAGGGACCAGTGTCAAAGGCCCCTGCAATGGCAGGGAAATAATTGAATTGTCTGGTAAACTTTTCAATCCTGGTCTTAAACTACTTTGCAAAAGATCAGTGTTAGAGCTTATTACGGAGTGTGGGGGAGTCAGAGCCCTGCACCCCTCACTTCCTGCAATTCACCATGACTCTCAGCCAGCCAGTAAAGCAGAAGGTTTATTAGATGACAGGAACAGAGTCTAAAGCAGAGCTTGTGGGTACAGAAAACAGGACCTCTCTGTCAGGTCCCTCTTGGGGGGTGAGGAGCCCAAACCCAGGTTCTGGGCCTCCCCCCATATCCCCAGCCAGCTCCAAACTGAAATCCCTTCCTGCTGCTCCCCCCAGACACACCCCCAGCCCCTCCTCCAGCCTTTGTCCAGGTTCCCGGACAGAAGGTGTCACCTGGCCCCAACCCCCTCCTGGGCTTAGGTTCCGAAGGGCAGCCACCATCGTTTACGTGCTGGCCATCAAATATCATCCCTCCGTGAAGTCACACCCTTATTTCCCATCACCATCTAGTATTGGTGCAGTACCCCAGGGAAACGGAGGCACGCCTCGTGTTAGCAGAAGACAGTAAATTAGTAAAACTCTCATGCAACATTAAATATTAATACTCCCTATTCTGTCACAGAGCTCCCTCGAAGGCCCCCTGTATATAGCACTGAGGTCAGGGGGCCTTGTTAAGTTAATGTAGACAGAACCTAACCATGTTGCTCTAATGGGTTAAACCCAGAACAGCCCAAAGTTAGACCTTGGCTACACTACAGCGTCTATTGATGGGTGTCCTGGCGCAGTTATTTAAACTGATACAGAAGTTTTATCTTCTGATTTGCAATTTGTATTAGAGGGGAAGCTGGTAGCACCACTTGTAGTTAAGTTTGTCCAAAACGTCTCATTTAAGACCCTGCTTTCTGTTGCTTTTAACTTTGCAAACTGTAACTGTTCAGGCTGGAATTTCCTCTGCTGGGAGTCTGCCTCTGGCTGAGTTTGTTTCAGCAAATTCTGTTCAGTCATTTCCAAGAATTAGGGAAAAATACATTATTTTGCCCATGCTTAAAAAAAAAAAAAAGTCTCACAACAGTTTTGTGGAGAAGCTGTAGCATGCTTGAAATTTGGCAGTTGGATTGCCCTGGTGTCAGGGATGTGCCTTTTGCCAGCCCCACGAAAACTCACCCAAATCTGGTGAGTTATAAGCATTTGAAAAATTTGAGTTTGCACATGCTCATCATAGACTTGTTAGTAAGCCAGCTAAATTCTCCAGCAATTCCACCTGCACTGGACATTCTCCAGCCTGGGGGTGCAGAGGCTGAGCAGGACTTTCCCTACAGTTGCTGCTCGTGGCAGCTGGGGGGTGTTTTGGCAGCATGCACTGAACTGAGAGCAGGGAGGTTCTCTCATGTGCTCTCGGTGCTCGTAGAGCTGGTGCCCAGGTAGCATGGAGGAGGAAACAGCCTGATTTGAATGTAGAGAGGGCAGGAGCCAGACTGATGGCAATGAAGGGGAGTGAATTGTGACAAAGGGGTGCAGGTTGTTGAAAGCAGGCAGCAGGTGGCTACTGCAGCAGGTTGCATGGGCAAACTTAATTCTGGCATTTCTGAACTTTTGAGTGCTTGACTTTGCAATCTTAATGCCCGCTTTCAACGGTGGTTGTATTAGATCTCTGAGTATGTCCTTGTGAGAATGCTTAGAGGCTCCTTTGGGGTGAGGAGTGAGGGAGAAGGAGGAATTAGATGTTTGAGACCTTCAATAAAGTCTCTGAGGAAATGAGCTCCATTCCCTCATTGATGGGGGTGCTCTTGCTGGGAGAAGCGCTGTGGTTGCTTTTGGATGTTTTTTTCTGCCCTCTGTTTGGGGAAGGTCCGTGGATATATCCTGGCTGTAGTTGCTGTAGACTTGACTCTGCTACTCAATTTCTGTTTCTTTGAGGACCAGGCTTCACTCTAACCTGTGATTAGATATGAGAAGTCCCAATAGTGCAACATCCTCTGCCTTTATTTGCTTCTTTCTCTTTATACTAAGTATTGCTGTTGTAGATGTTTTTATTTATTGCTTGTTGCAGTGCCATAGTTAGGCCAGGCACTTTCCAGACAGCAGAGACAGGACCTTGTCTGAGGAGTTCACAGCCCAAATCAGACATAACAAATGGAGGAAGGCAAGGATGAAGCTAGCACAGTGACCTTGGTTAGACTAGGGAGAAGTGGATTTTTAAACAGGTTGCCAAACCCAACTAAGTGCTGTTCAAAAATATTCCCACCTTGTGTAGGAGCCTATTAAACATGTGTTAGCCATCAGTGCAGCAGGTAGCAATGGTGAAGCACTAGCATAGACCAGCCCAGGAACATTAACCACCTTTTTCTGACCAGCAAGGGGGCAGGTATTGAATGTTCAGTGAGTCTCAGCAGCCTGTAGAGCTGAAATTATTTTTGGTGTAATCTGTCACGTTAGGGGATGTGGAGGGAGGGGGATTTCCTGATTACGCACAATTCAGACTCTTCCTTTATGGAACCAGTTATTAGACCAAAACTGGAAAGGGCTAAAGCAGAATCCCAGAGTTTTGATGGAAAATAGGTTCTTAGGGGAGACCCAGTTTTGTAGTCTGCTGAACTAGTTATACTGCATAGTTCTCCATCCTGCAATTCAGTGTTCATGGCTGGATCTACACTGCCCTGCAGGACAGGAGTGATCTAGCTGGAAATACTGTAGCTCTTGCCTGTACCTGCAAATCTTGTAATGCCAGCAAGCTGGGGAAAAATTGCACAACCATTGGGGGAAAGAAGGGTAACCTGTGAATCTGTGTGCTTAATGAGTACCTAATTCCTGCTGCTGCCCCCTGGGGGTTTGGAATCCCACTCCAGCACTGCAAAACCAGAATGGGCCAGAGTGCAGTAAGCAGGTTCCTTTGATTTGAAGCATATGCAGAAGGGAGTTGTAAAAGGAAAGCAAACTAAATGGGCCTTAAGTGGTTGGTGGTTTCTTCTCTAATGCTTGCCCTTCTCCATCTGTAGCTGTATTCTTCCTGTGAGTTTTCCTGAGCACCTGGAGGGGCACTGCCTGTATAGCCAGGTCTGCATACTCTTTGAATGTCTAGTTTGCTTCTACCACCACATTGCACCATTGAAATTAACATTAGACAGAAGTGCTTCAGACTCATTCAAATTGACTTAGCTGTGAGCACTGTCACATGGGCCAAAAACTGGTGGTAGGAATATAAACATAGGGCGAAGAGCAGTGGGGAGGGTGCTGGTAAAATAGGTTTCCTCTAAGTTAATGGTTGGGGAGAGGGAGAGAAACAACACCGTAGATCTGTAATGTTGTGACCAACAAGGACAGAACACAATGCCGGGGAGTTTAGAAATAGGTAGGAAGCAAAGTAAGACTAAATTGGGATGGCAGGGTGGGGTGGGGGAATGAACTAACAAATCTGTGAGGGCAATAAACAGTGAGTAAAAGGAAGAAACCTGGAGAGCAGCAGTGCTGAGAGAAACCTGAAGTGCTTGTGGACACAGCTCCACGTTGTGCTTGGAGTATATGCACCCAAGGATAATAATTAGGATTGCTGTGTTTTGTTCTGGTTGCCTCAGTACCAAAAATATGGCAGCTAAACGAAAAGAATTTAAAGAAGAGCAACACCCAAAAGAGGGGTGACTTATGAGGAGAGATTTAAAGACCTAAATATGTAGAACTTTGCTAAAACAGTAGGTGGGTGGGGTGGGGGGGGGGATGGATGGTCACAAGAGCCTGTAAGTATTTGAAGTATGTAAACAGAGAGCTTGGAAAGGGCTAGGGAATGGTCTGACTGGGAGTAACAAGATGAAATTGCATAAAGAAAAATCTAGGCTGGCTGGCAGTAGAAACTTCCTTACAGTGTAGCTTGGAAATTGTGCCCTCCCCCTGGATGTTGGATAGTGAGGAGCTGTCTTGTGACTTCTCTTACAGTCCTCGGGATGGCACATCAGTTTAAATAGACACGGAGGAGAGGTATCAAATGCTTAATTTCATTCTGTCTCAGTGTTGGGCGAGAAGTTAGTTTGTACTCAATGCATCCATCACCTCTCTGCCCATTATCCTTCTTCCCACCCTTAAAAGAAGTCCGTGGTTTAATCAGGTAGAGCCAGCTTGAGTTGGAGCAGTTCTCTGACCAGGGAGAAGACACAGCTGCTCCCATCCTGCATATGATTGGAAGATCTGAGTCCTGTTTCCTGCCTGCTGTCTTGTCACAGCTTTCTGCTTTGGGACCAACATGGAGGAGGAACTAACAGGATAGTAGTTCATATGTGGATGGAAGGGAGTAAATTATCTGCTTTCATGAAACTCTGACACTCCTCCCAGAGTTCTCTAGGAAGATCACAGTTTGATATCAAGGTGCAGTGGCAACATATTGTGCCCTCATCATAGATTAAAACCTCCAGCACTAGTCTATACTAGCTTGCACTGGAACTGTTGAAGCACTTGGTCTTCTGACTTGTCAGCCTTATTGTCTCCTGCTGGAAATCTTTCTGGACAGAGCTCCTCTCCATGGAGATGTTACTAACCCCTTCTTGCCCCTCCAGCAGAGATTGGGTGAGACTGGGAGCTAATATCCTGAAGGAGTTTTAGAATTGTCTCTTGCCCTGCAGGTGCACCTCACCTTCTTCATAGTCTCTTAGGCATTGTACCGCTGAGCTACGGTACTTAAGTAAAGCAGAGTATCAGACAGACCTAGATTCAGTCTCCTACCACAGACATTCACCTTCTAAGGTTAATAGGCTAATGGAACTGGTTGGGCTTCAGATTGTGCTGAGGAAGGCGACTTGTTAGTGCCTGAGCGCCTTCTTTGGCTCAGTCATCCATGTAGTCTCCCTGGTACACCAGTGACTACAGGCTCCTCAACAGGTAGAGGCAAGAGTGCCAGTGCACACACCAGTCAGCCCAGCCCATCAGCTACTGAAACCTCTTGCTGTGGCTGTGTGTGAGGAGGTGTTTTTTACTCCCACCAGCGTCCACATGAATCCTCTCTATGGAACTGTTCTTGGTAGTGAACAACCTGTTTAATTCAAGCTGTCTTCTCTCAGCCAAGTATTGAATTTCTCAGCTGTGTGCAGCTTCATGGCTACCAGGTAATATTCATGTGGACAGACTTTATGCTTGAGTGGTTCTCAGCTCTCAGATTTATAAATACCTCTGAGTGAGGATGGAGATGGTCAGGCACTTCACTGAAACCATGCACTCATAACGGCTGCCCCAGCCTTCCCTGAACGGGCACATGTCTTGCTGACATGGCTGATGCCATCAACTGCCTGGAAGAAGCCTTAGGCAGGAACAGAGAAAAATTATTTTTAAATGATCTTACTTCCCTGCACTGCATAATTCAACTCCATTATGAGGTTGATGCTGCACAAATGAGCTGAAGGTCCTGTTAATTACATTAGCGCCATGAATGCCAAACTACTCACGAGCTTTCCTGATTTCAGGAAGCCAGTAATCCCAGATAGACACTTGTGGTAGCTGGGGCACCCTGAGACTTTCCAGGATGCTGGCTACATGCATAGTCCTACAAGCAGAGAGTTTAGATTGCCCTGTGGGTCACTGGCTAATGCTTTAGAGAGGCAGCAGCAGTGACTGTGGCACTTATGGTTTCAGAAGAGTTGAGTGCTGTCTAGGTTGCTCCTCAATGCTGTTAGCTGTGTGGTGACTGCCTGGCTCCTTACATGTGCTATTGAGGTATGAGTTTTGGAGGCCCTTTGTCTAAGACTGGAGAGACTCACTTGTTAGCCTCTGGATCTTCCCCTCCAACTGTCCATTCAGCCAAGCGGGGAGCTATAGCCACTGCACACTGCAGATTCCCCCTATGTTCCAATTGCTGGTGTGCTCATAGCATCTCACTCTAGTCCACTTACTGGTAGCCAAGGAGCATGCTTCACCTATGCTGAGATCTGCTGTTGAAGGCCATATTTTTAGTTACACATGAGGGTATTCTGTGCCAAAAAATTAAAAATTATGTGCACAATGTTCTAAAATTCTGCAAATTTTATTTGTCAAATAAATGTGGAGGCTCCAGCATGGCATTGGGTTGCACAGGGCACTGGCTGCACAGAGGTGGGAGATCACTGTACAGCTCCACCCGACATGGACTTAGTGGCAAGGCACTTAACCCTGACACAGCGCAAGGACCAGGCCTTCCCCAGAAATACCCAGAACCCTGCCAGGTGCACCAGGTGTGGGCAGGCAGGCTCAGCAAGGCAGGATCCAAGTGTGGAGGGGCTTAGTGTTGGGGGAGTCCAGGTGTGGGTTGAGGAGGTTCTATGTGGGGCAATCTGGTGCGGGTGGCTCAGTGGGGGATTGTGTGCAGGGGGGATCTGGATGCACAGGGTCTTGTTGGGAGGTTCTGGGTGCAACGGTATTGGGACTCTGCAGGGGTGTCCAGGTGAAGGTGGTTGGGGCACAGCAGTGGGGGTCTGAGTGTGGGGGGGATAATGCTCAGCAGACGGGTTTGGGTGTGGGGGGCTCAGTGGGGTTAGGATCAGTGTTCCCTCTAACTTTTCCCACCCGTGTGCAGAATGAATTTTATGTGCACCAGTATGGAGGTGATGTGTGACACATCACCTTCATATTGGTGCACATAACAAAATTCATGTGGTGGGGGTGGGGCCAAGGGTTTGGAGTATGGGAGGGGACTCAAGGCTGGGCCAGAGGGTTGGGGTTCAGGGGTGTGAGGACTCTGGCTGGCGGTGCTGGCTCTGGGGTGGGGCTGGGGATGAGCCGTTTGGGGTGCAGAAGGGTGTTCTGGGGCTCTGGTGGGGAGAGACGGCTCTCCTCCCCCCCCCCCCCGCAGCAGCACCTGGGCTGGGGGTAGGGGTGCCTCTCCTTGCCGTAGTAGCTCCGAGGCTGGGGCTGCAGGATACCTGCCCCTCCCCCAGCAGGTCCAGGCCACTTCTGCACCCCCAAACGGCTCATCCCCAGAGCCCATAACCCCAGCCGGAAGCCTCACACCGCAGCACCCCAACCCTCTGTCCCACCCCTGACAAACCGGGACAAAGCATCTGCTATAATGTTGGTATTCCCCTTAACATGGACCACCTCCATGTCATAATCGTGAAGCTGGAGACTCCACCTCAGGAGCTTGTCATTAGTCCCTTTCATCTGGTGTAGCCATGCCAGGGGTTAGTGGTCAGTGTACACAGTGAAGCGCCGCCCAAATAGATATGGCTGCAGCTTTTAAGGGCCCACAGAGAGCCCTCTGACACTGCTTGGTCCAGACCACCTTATCTGGCTTACCCTTTTTGCATGGCTCAGTGATAGGGGCAGCTATGGAGCTAAAGGGAGGCACGAACCTCCAGTAGTAGCCTGCCGTCCCAATAAAGGCCTGGACCTGTTTCTTAGTCTGGGGAGTGGGCCGATCTCTGATTGCCTCCACCTTGGCCAGCTCTGGCTTTAGGCAGCCACTCCCCACCTTGTGGCCTAGGTATGATACCTCTGCCAGCCCCCTCTTGAACTTCCCAGCTTTTATAGTCAGTCCTGCATCCTGGAGCCGGTCCAGCACTTGTTTAACCTGGGACACATGGTCCTCCCAGGTCTGGCTAAAAACAGATATCAATATATGCCAGGGCAAAATTCTCCATCCCCTTGAGTAACTGGTCCACCATGCACTGGAAGGTGGCAGGTGCTCGTTTACGCAGAAAGGTAGACCAGGAACCTGTATAGCCCCAGAGGGGGGATAAAAGCAGATTTCAGTCTGGCATCTAGATCCAACCCTTGGTGAGATCCCAAGCCCCCCATGCTTGTCAGGCCTAGGCATAGGGTAGGCATCGAACTTGGTGATGGCATTAAGCTTCCAGTAGTCCACACAAAACCAGATTGACCTGTCCTTCTTGGGGACCAGCACTATGGGAGAGGCCCAAAGGCTGGAGGACTGCTGGATCACTGCTAAAGCCAGCATGTCCTTGACCTCTCTCTCCAGGTCCTGGGCTGTTTTCCCAGTGACCTAGAACAGGGAGCATCTTACAGGAGGGTGGGTTCTTGTCTCCACCTGGTGGACAGCCACGTTAGTGAGCTCAGGCCGGTTGGAGAACAGCTGCTGGTTTGAACCCAGCACCTCTTGGACCTCTGCCTGCTGGGCAGAGGTTAGCTGTCAGAGAGGGGAATTGATTCCAGCGTCTCAGGGAATAGATCCACCAAAGGATCATCTCCCTGCTCCTCCCACCGGCCACACATAGCCAGAACCAAATTCTCCCTGTCAAGATACAACTTCATCATGTTGACATAGTACACCTGGTGGCTGTGAGCCCGATTTAGACAGTTCCACCACATAGTTCACCTCATTCAGTTGCTTGATGACCTTAAAGGGCTGATTCCAGGCAGCTTGTAGTTTGCTCTTTCTCATAGGAATGAGAACCATCACCCGGTCCACAGTGGCATAGGAGCGGGCACGTGCTGAGCAGTCATACCAGGCCTTCTGCTGCCCTTGGACCCTGGCTAGAGTCTCCCTGGCCAAGTCCATAAGCTTAGCGAGCTTTTTCTGGAAAGTCAGTACATATTCCACCACTGATTCTCCATCAGGAGAGGCCTTTCCCTCCCATTCGTCCCTCATCAAGTCCAGGGGTCCCATCACTCTCCTCCTGTACAGCAACTCGAAAGGAGAGAACCCTGTCGATTCCTGGGGCACTTACCAGTATGTGAACAGCAGATGGGGTTAAATACTTGTCCCAATTCTGCCAGTGCTGGTTCATAAAGGCTTTCAGCATTATCTTTAGGGTCCCATTGAATCTCTCCACCAGTCTGTTGGACTGAGGGTGATACGCCGAGGCCCAGGTGTGTTCGACCCCACACTTCTTCCACAAGTATCAGAGCAGGGTTGACATGACATTGGAGCCCTGGTCTGTAAGGACCTCATTGGGGAACCCTCTGCTGAAAATGTTTAGCAGTGTCTCTGCCTCAACAGAGCACAGAGCCACTGCCTTGGGATAGTGAGTAGCAAAATCTACCAGTACGAGAATGTATTTTTTCCCTGTCCGAGTTGCCTTGTTGAGTGGCCCCGCTATGTCCACGACCACCTTCTGAAAAAGCTCCTCTATGGGTACATCTACACTACAGCGGGGAGTCGATTTAAGATACGCAAATTCAGCTACGTGAATAGCGTAGCTGAATTCGACGTATCGCAGCCGACTTACCCCGTTGTGAGGACGGCGGCAAAATCGACTTCTGAGGCTTTTTGTCGGCGGCGCTTACTACCACCTCCGCTGGTGGAGTTAGAGCGCCGATTCGGGGATTGATTGTTGGGACGCGATAAATCGATCCCCGAGAGGTCGATTTCTACCCGCCGATTCAGGTGGGTAGTATAGACCTAGCCTATGATGGGCAGGGGCTTCCAAGCTGCTTTCCCCTTGTCCCGGGCCTTCCCCACCTGGTAGGAGTCGCAGGACCTGCTGTACTGCTGGATGGCATCAAAGACCCCGGGACAGTCAAAGTTCTGTAACAGCCTCTGTCTGGTGTGCTGGGTTCCCTGGTGTCCTGAGAAGGGGACATCATGGGCCAGATACAGTAGCCTGCGGCAGTTCTTCTGAGGGACCACCAGCTGCCTTCTGATCCCCCTTGTTCCACTTCTCCTTGGGGAGTCTATTCCCGGTACAGGAATCCCTTGTCCTACAGGAATCTTTCCCGGCAGCCTTCCCCCAGGGGTTTTGCCGTGCTATTGCCAGCAAGTTCCCTCAGCTTCTCTAAGGAGGGATCCTTCCGCAGCTCGGTCTGGAATTCAGCAACTGGGGAACGGATGGGGACCTCCTCTCTCTCACTGTCTGGGTCCGAGGCCACAGCCCCGCCAAGTCCTGTCCGCAGTGGGCTCCCTTCTTGCCCAGGGTAGGGTCCTGTGCCCCCTGCAGGGTACCCTCCCCCCCCTCCCCCCGGTGTCAGGGTAGAGTGCCCTTTGCTGGCTTTGGCTATAGGTAATGACTAGCATGCTCTAGGGGCTGCCCGGCCAATTCACCAGGTCACCCACCATCAGCATCTCGGTTGGCAACTGATGGTGCACCCCCATATCTTCGAGGCCCTCCTTGGCCCCCCATTTCAGATGTACCCTCACCACGAGTACCTTAAACAGGGGCCCGCACATGCCAGTCAGGGTCAGGTAGATGCTGGGGCCACCACCTTGGGCCAGCATCACCTCAGCGCCAGTACCCAGTGGGTACTCTCATCCACCTCCAGGGGAATGAGGCACTCGCTCCTCAGGGGCTGTCCCACGCCCACCCTGTAGACTGAGAACTTTGAATCCGGAGCATCAAGCCTCCCCGAGGAGCTGGCCTGGGAGACTCCTCCCTCTTGGGCCATTGCTAAACTGCCAGCCCATCTTGCCTGGGGAGCCAGCCCCTCCTCCGCCTGGGCTCCCGCCCAGTTAACCCTTTGGGGGCTCGGTTTGCTCATCTTGTCCCTGAGCTTTTGGCACTGGGCCCATCTGTGGCCCCTCTGCCCACAGTAATTATACCTCAGGTCCTGTTGGTCCCCTGGGACCGGTCAGCCAGCTCTGATATTGGCTATGCTTCTCGGGAGGGATTTATCCGAGTCCCCTTCTGGGAAGCCCCTGGGTGATCCCCCTTCTGCACTGATATGGGACTGTCCCCCTGGGATTCCATTCCATATCCCAACCTGCTGTCTACAAACTTGTCAAGTAGCAGCCCTGTGCAGTGCAGGTCCTTCGGCCTCTTGTCCACCGGTCATATCCTCAGGTCAGGGGGACAGAGTTCATATAGTCATTTCAGCCCCACCAGTCCTTTTCTGGGCCCTGGGCCCATTCACCCACTTGTGGATGTATTCCCCCATCAGGGGGGCCAGTTCCAGAAAGGTCATCCCCTGGGTCTTCTGCATGCTGGATCCTTTTCCTGTATGCCTTGTGGGTCAGCTCAAAAAGGAGGGCTTTTCTGAACAGTTCTGCTTCCACCCCAGCCATCTGGCTGAAGGTCCCTATGGCCTTGGGACCTAGTAAGGGGATGAGATGTCTAAACCTGTTTGCAGGGTCAACCTGGTGCACATTGCAGACCTTCTCAAAGGCAGTGAGGAAGTTATCTATATCATCCCCTTCCTTAAACTGAGGCAGCACTTTTATATCAGAGTTCCCTGCAGGCTTAGCCACCCTGGGCCCATCTCCACTCACCCCAGCAGGGGTCCCACTGCTTCTGAGCTCCTCCATCACCAGTTCATGCTGCCTCTGTCTCTCATGGTCCAGCTCTTTCAGTATCCGTTCCATTTCCAACTCCAACCATTTCAGCTCCACCGACGGGGAACTCAGCTGTGAAGATCCCCTGCTGGTCGGGTAGGTGGGTCCTGGAATCGCCTGGCTGCTTTCAGCCCCTCCCACGGCCCCGGTTGGGTCGGTGGCTGGGGTGGTCATTCTTAAGGAGATGGTTATAGGCCATCTCAGCACTGTTCCCAAGTGGTCACGGACTCCCAGGCCTGTGCTCTCTCAGCTCCCCCTGGTCGGAACCCCTTCAATGCAACAGCCCTTCTCGGGGGTCTACTCTCGGGGTTAAGTCGTAGCTCCTCCGCCTCCTGGAACTGCACCTCTCTGAGCCTTCAGCATTCCCGTCTCTTGCTAATCTCCCTTCGTTCTACTGCTCCCCAGTCACTGCAGGATGCTCTGTCCATGGGGCGCAGTTTATCCCCCAGCTGCCACTAGTTGTCACAGAGTCACCGGGGCGATGCTCTTGAACTACTCCATATGAAGCTGGTCAGGACTCTGGGGGAGCATGCCTCCTCTTTCTGAGCATACTGTCTCCCGGGCAAGAAGCTTACCCAGCTTCCACTTTCCTGGGCCTGACCTCGGAGCATTCAGCATCCCTTTCCACACCGTGCGCTTCCCACAGTGAGTCCGCCTGGGCAGTGCTCTTGGGGAAGCCAGAAGGCCCTGCACTCTAACTCCTGCAGTCAGCAGTGACTCTCAGCCAGCGTGTAGAACAGAAGGTTTATTAGTTGACAGGAACACAGCATAGGACAGAACTTGTTAGCACAGAAATCAGTGACTTTCAGTCAAGTCCCTCTTGGGGAGTCCTGGGCCAGATGGCCTGGACTCCCCCTCTTCCAGTCCCCCAAGCAGACTGCCCAACTTCAAGCGATCTGTCCCCTGAGACACCTGCTGCTTTTCCTCCTCCTCTTTGTCCTGCTTCCCGAGCAAAAGTTGTAACCTGGTTGCACCCCCCTCCTGGGTCTCAGGTTACAAAGGGCACCACCATAGCACGTGTGGCCTCAGTAAAAATCACACCCAATTCCCACCACTGAAATATTGGTGCAGTACACAGGGAAACAGCGGTACACACAGTATTAGTATAGGACAGTAAGACTCTCCTGCAACATAACAAGACAAAGCCCACTTTGTCACATCATCACATAGTTGTTCTCTCTAATTAGAATGTGCCTGCTAACAGCTCATCTAATTATTCTGGCAAAAAGTGTATAAATGATGCCACGTCTGTACTTGCCAGTGTTTAGTGTTCATTTGATCTTCCTGCCTTAAGTTGTATTAGGCTTCGGGTAGTCACTTAAGGTATGTCCACGCAACAATGAAATGCCCGTAGGATGGTGCTCAGAACTCTTCCAGGACCATCTTTAATACTTGTAGATTTGTCTTAGTAAACTTGCTGTCTTGCATGCAAAACCTTAACCAAGGTTCCTTTTGCTGCTCACACTGTTGCTCTTACCATAGACGTGAGGTGCCTGCCAGACCTGTATTGCACGTTTCTCACCCTGAATGTGCAAGTACAATCTTTCACCCCCTCAAGTCCTCTTGTTTCCTTTGGTCGGGTTCACACTTTACTTAGAACTAAGATTAGCAAGGCTTATGTTTGCACTGTGACCCCAGCTCAAAAACTTCCCAGGGAAGTTTTGTATACAGTTCCCAGGATGCATAATTCTGGTCTGGAAATCTTAAGTACTTTGCTTACATCTGTTCCTGGAGGGCTGGACCCAGAGGAGGGGCTAAAGTTATTTGTGTTGAGCCATTGCGGTTGGCTTGGAGGCAGCGCTGGAGCTGATATCTGAAGGCTTGAGTTGTTCCCTTTAGGACAAAGGTAGAAGTTTGTTTTGAGCAGCAAACATTCCCTTCAGGGGCAGGAGAGTCCCTAGCTGTTTCAGAAGGAGTGTATTGATGTCACTAGCAGTAGTTTCTTTAGAGCGCTGTTCTGGGCTCTAGCCATGACAGCTCTGCAGAGTGGAGTTTGATCCCCTGGGACAAAGCGTGGGACAAAACTTCTTCCCAAGCTGCCTTCCTGATCTGTCATTCCGTGTAGTATCTGCATCAGACACCCTCTAGAGACAATATAGAGAGCCTAAACCTCATCCACTCTCGGAGGAGTGTCTTCCTTCAGCTTTGCTGAGGGCTAGAATTGCTCCATTCACTAAGTGGACTGTCCTGGCTGGGAACATAGTAACATTATCCTAAACACAGATGCCTCTGTGCTTCCAGATACTCTTTCTGCTTCTGACTCCTGCAAGCCCTTGCTGCCAGTGCAAATAGCAGCTTCATGCACCTAGCGATGGCTAGTCATTGCTGTTGGCAGCCTCTTCTCCCACACTCCCCAATATTCTGGGGATACTTGGAAGAGTGCTCCTTTCTGGAGCTTCTCATAGTCTCTGCTGTGATTCTATAATATTACAGTAAAGGCAGTCCCTGGCTCTGCTGGCCAGGTAACCTGGCTTAGAAACCACCTGGCTTTGACCATAGCACAGGCACAGCATGCATGAAGCAGCATTTGACTCCCCAGACACCTGAAGGGTAGGATTCAGGCTACAGAATAGTGGGGAAAGGAGCTGCAGGTGTAATGATTTCCATGCCTACTGATCTTGCGGTTCTGTCCAGGTGCTTTAGGAAAATACTTACCTGGTGAGATGCACCAGAGGACTAGAAGAGCCATGCCCTGATGTTGTGTAATCCCAGTCAGTCCCCTTCAAGGAGCAATCATAAGTGACTTGCTATAGTGTACTTGGGTTTCTTCTCCACCAGGTCTTCATCTCCTCTTGCCTTTCCTGTTTGCATATCCTTGGCAGCATCCTCAAGCCCTAGCTCTCCTGACTGTAATCCTTGTCAAACAGTTTTGAGAAACTCAATAATATCTTTAATGTCTGTTGGTGATTTAGTCCAATAGAAGTTATTCCCTCACCCACCCTGTGTCTTTAATATCCTAGGACCGACATGGCTACACCACCACTGTGACATCTGAAGATTTCAAATCACTTAAACGTTAACCCTTGCAGCTATGCTGACTAGGGGTCTATTAATTTTTTCCAGATGGATAAAGTGAGCAAGACCCATCACCACTGGGTTTGTCTACACATAAACATGCTCTGGTTTAGTTAAACCAGTGCAAACTCCTGTGTGGACATTTATACTGGTTTAGAACTAGTTTACCCCCTGTAAATTGATAGGGTCAAAGGGGGTGTATGTGATACAAATCACATTTAAATTGATTTAAGAATGTTTCCACATGAAGCCACACCGATTTAACATCAGTGTAAAATAATATCTTTAGTTAAACAGGTGCAACTGTGTAGACCCATCCTAAGTGACTTGGCCACTGTTGCCTATGTGGCAAGCTTATTGAGGAGTTGAGAATACAACCCAGGAGTCCTGTCTCCAGTCCCTTGCACTAGATGCTAGAAATACTGCCTAAAGCTCAGTGTATGTGCAGTATTCTGCATGCCTGCCTTCTCCTGGGCACTGGGACATGAGACCATAACACTGCTGGCTCCCCAATTACTTCATGGCCCAATTTGAAATTGCCCCCCCCCCCTTTTTTTTTTTTTTTTAGAATAGTGGACTTGCACTTGTCTACATTAGACAGGATTTGCTGGGATATGTATACCTAGCGGAGATGTAGCTGATACTGGCAAAAGACTATAACTGCATCTACACTAGGCTTTTGCCAGCAAAGCTGTAGAAGTTGGGGTTGTGATTTGGTTTTTTTGATACTCCTAACTGACATAGCCGTGCTGGTAAAACTGAAGTCTAGACCAGTGGCCTCCACTCTGCCCGCTCATAGTTTTACCGCTGTGGGTGCAAGAGCCTTTTCCTGTGCCGCACACTGCATCTAGCATAGCCTTCCCCTGTGTCTAGCTTATTGACTCTCTGCCTTCTTCTAAACCAGTGGTTCCCAAACTTGTTCCGCCGCTTGTGCAGGGAAAGTCCCTGGCGGGCTGGGCTGCTCCAGGCCAAGGGACATACTGGCAGCAGCTCCCATTGGCCTGGAGCAGTGAACTGCAGCCACTGGGAGCCGCGATCGGCCAAACCTGCGGACGCGGCAGGTAAACAAACTGGCCCGGCATGCCAGGGGCTTTCCCCACACAAGCGGCGGAACAAGTTTGGGAGCAACTGTTCTAAACATCACCTGAAAACATCTTCCCTTCCTTGCCTTTGCCTTTTAATTCTCTTTATTGGAAGGAAAGCACCAGTGTTTCTATTTCAGAATTAACTTGTATCAAACAGGTTCAGTAATGTATGAGGCATCCTTATAACAGAGAAACTTACTGGCCAGAAGTATATTTCTTGCTATGTGGGCACTGTTGATTATTTTCACCAAGGCTTGTATGTGCCTCCAAGCCAGAAAATCTGTATCCTTCAGTCCTAACTTAGAATTTGTTTTTAGAGTTGTTGTGTGAATAGTTCTCATACCCAAATTACTTTGTATTTTTGTATTCGAATCTCATAGTTGTTGCTGTCCACTGATGTGCTTTAATACTTGCCTCTGCTTGCCATCCTCTAAAAATACATTTTTAAAAAGTCAAGTTAAATATAGTATTTCAGTTTAACTTTTCCCTTTTGTTACCAGACAGAACCCAGGCGTGAGAAATAGAAGTTCTTGTGCACTGTCTAGCAATAGAATAGACATTCACGTTAACTCAGAACTAGCACTTTTAAAGAAATATGTTCCCAAAATGGCCTCTCACAGTATTCTGAGCCCAGTGTTATTCCTGGGGAGTTCTGTGCAGAATGAGTTTTTCTGTGTCCTAATTGCTCTACTTCCTGCAAGTTGGCAGGAAAATGGTGGCCTCCATGGAATAAGCTAGGGGCCACAGTTATGAGAGGTATCTAAATATTTGTGTGTAGCGTTTGGCTTATTTATCTACCTAGACTAAGTCTGGGAGGAGAATAGCAGTGTTTTTTCATTAACTCACAGCATTTGAGGATACAGTACCTGTGAAAGACATTCCACACAGCTGTGGTGTGGGAATAGCAGTGAAAGCTGATGGACCATTGTGATCAGGATTTGGAAAATGTACCCAAAGCCTCATATATACCCAAAATTCTCACCAAGCCAAAATACAGCAGTGCTCCAACCAATACCCCTTTTCCTTGGTCTGTGTTTGGCAAGAAAGCTACTGCTGCTTTGGCCCAAAGACCCCAGCCTTCTTTTGGCTGACCTTTATGCTCCCATCCCACCAGCAAAGAGCCGTGTGAACGAGGCTGTCTCTCTGCAGACTCAGGAAGACTTGGGTTCAGTACACACTTGGTCCCGTTGGAAAGATTTCTTCAGCTTTCAGAGCTAGACGCATAGGCGCCGACTTCCCCTCTGCCCGGTGGGTGCTTGCCTCTTCCTGCCCTGCCCCCACCTCACCCCCATTCCACCCCTTCACCAAAGTCCCTGCCCCACCCCGCCTTTTCCCACCCCCTTCCTGCCCCCAAGTCCCTGCCTCTTCTCCGCCTCCTCCCCTGAGCAGGCCGCATCCCTGCTCCTCCCCCTCACTCCCAGAAAGTCCTAAGCGTAGCCAAACAGCTGTTAGGTGGGGGGGGGGAAGGAAGTGCTGGGAGAGAGGGGGAGGAGCGGCGAGCGGCGCGCTCAGCGGGGGGAGGGAGGAGGAGGCTAGGAGGGGGGAGCTTGGCTGCCAGTGGGTGGGGAGCAAATGCAACAAGCAATCCCTTGTTGTGGTGATTTACATCCTTGCTGCTGCTTGGTTAAACCTGAGCAGAGCTTGTTCAGCCAGGCTGCTGCTGTCCTTAACAGGGATGTAGGACCCAGACAGTTTGTTAGAGATGGTTTCAGGGCCAACCTGTAAGAGTCAACTCAGCCCTTGTGGAGTAAAACATCCATTTTGAGCTGCTGATTCCTTTTATATTTGACCATTTTCTCTGTCAGTCACATATTTGCGTGAAGCTGATGCTGCTAGCACGCTGTGTGCAGAATGTTAGGCATAGGAGGTAGTGATTTAGAGTTTATGATTGGGTTTCACATAAGCAGCAAGGGGTTCCAGTAACTGCCTGTTTCCCAGTCTGGGACATGTCATTTAAGCTGGGATGGTAATTTTTCTTTCTAGATTGTTCCCAGTGGTCAGATTTTTCTGTTGCTGGTAATGGATGTGCTGGAATCCAGCAGTGTGAAATGAGTAAAGTATGGTTTGACCAGGGAAGTGATTGTGAAAATGGCACCTTGTTACTGCATATATCTGCTTAGTTTGATGCTAGGTGTGTACTCGTCAGCACTACAGAGCCAACGCAGCTGTGGAAGAGCACATTGAAATCCAATACGGGAGGCAAATGAAGCAGGCAGAGCACAGCTTGGCTTGCAGGATCCAGGCTGAGCTTGCAATGATTAGAGAACAACAAATCAGGGTTTAACTTGTAAACTCAGCCAGTTCACTGTGGTCAGTTTGGGGTGGGGGAATTCTTGAGCTCCCAGCTGCTGCTGCATTTCAAGAGTGAGTATCCATGGAACCTAACTCTTGTGGCACTGGACTCAGATGTGATTCCATTCTGCTGATCTTTGAAGCCAGAGGAATGAAACAACCCAGAAGAATGCAGAGCGCAGGCCAGTGGGTATTAGTGCACCTGACCCTGGGGGAGCTGCCATCCACATGGATTCCTGGTAGTTTGTGTGTGGCGTAAGACCAAGATTGTCAAGCTAAGCTGTTCTGACCATTCTAGGAAAGAGATGTCTGCCAGGGTCCTCTTGTGGAGCCTCAGAGGGCTGTTCTTCACAGACACAAAAGCTTCTCCCTTGAGCCACTGCTCTGGCTATTTCACAGGAGTTCTGGTAGCAGGCTACATATAATGCTTTTAGCCAGCATGTGTGGGGTAACTAGGAATTCTGGCACCTCCAGGCTTCAGTATAGAACTAATCCCAACTGCAGACACGCCTCCTCTTCTTCAGAGCAGAGAATTCAGATCCAGTCTCCTGGGGGTGCTGCGCCTCAAGCTCAGTGACGTGAATCTGCTGACAGCTATCAGTTACTGTGACCCACTTACGTGAATTCTGCACCTGGGCAAATGGTTTGAGTGCAGGGCTGGAGCTAGCCTGTCACCCTCTGGGTCTTGCAGGAACAGCCATGTAGTCAGTAGTAGGGTTACCATATTTCAGCAAGCAAAAAAGAGGACGGGAGGAGCCCCGCCCCCGTCCTGCCCTAGCCCCGCCCCTGCCCCTCCCACTCCCCCCCTCAGAACCCCCAACCCTCCCCTGCTCCTTGTCCCCTGACTGCCCCCTCCTGGGACCCCTGCCCCTAACTGCCCCCCAGGACTCCACCCCCTACTTAAGCCTCCCTGCCTCTTGTCCCCTGACTGCCCCCTCCTGAGACCCTCCCCCCATCCTAACTGGCCCCCTAGGACCCTACCCCCTACCTGTACCCTGACTGCCCCAACCCTTATTCACCCCCCCACCCCCAGACAGACCCCTGGGACTCCCACGCCCCATCCAACCACTCTCCACCCCCTGACAGCCCCCCCCCCAGAACTCCCGACCCATCTAAACCCCTCTGCTCCCTGTCCCCTGACTGCTCCGATCCCTCTCCCCACCCCTGCCAGCCCCCCCCAGAACTCCCAAACACCCCCCGCTCCTTGTCCCCTAACTGCCCTCCAGGACCCCCAACCCCTACCTAAGCCTCCCTGCCTCCTGAGACCCTCCCCCCATCCTAACTGGCCCCCCAGGACCCTACCCCCTACCTGTACTCTGACTGCCCAAAACCTTATCCACCCCCCCAGAACCCCCCCCCCCGAACTCCCAACTCCCCCCCGTCTCTTCACTGCCCTATCCAAAACTTCCCTGCCCCTTCTCCGACCCCCTGGCCCCCTTGTTGTTGGCCTTCACCTAATGTCTCTGTGAGCTTGCTCAGGAACGGCATGAGCTGTTCGTCCTGGCACGCTGGGCAGCAGTGGAGGAGGAGCGTGGGAGGAGTTCCAGACTGCTGGAGGCGATCTGCAAATGCAGGGAGGGAGGGAGTGATCTCTGCTGCAGGGGAAGCGGAGGAGGGGCTCTCTCTGGCTGTCGGAGCCCCATGTAAGTGGCACCATCCGGCTGGCTGCCCTGTTAGCCCCGCGCGCTCTGCATGGGGGTGGGGAAGTCCGGACATTTACAAATTCCTCCCGGACGCTATTTTTAGCTCAAAAAGCTGGACATGTCTGGGGGAATCCAGACGAATGGTAACCCTAGTCAGTAGCAAGGGAAGAGGCTCTTGGGGCGGCTCTGGCCTTAGCCCTGCTCTGCACGGGGGGTAGGTTGACCTAGCTTACGGAACTCAAGGCTGTGACAAACTTAAAGCTACCACGCTAGCTTATTGATAGGGCTGTGGGAACCACTCCCAATGCAATGTATTGATTGTACTGAGTACTGCAGCTTGTCATACTGCTGCAGAGCACAGGGCTCTTTGTGTATCTGTCAAATGAGATGTGGGTTGAGGGAGCGGGCTCGCATGCACAGCCTGGTTCTTCCAGTTATGGTTCCTATATGTATTCCAAACATGGGTGTGCATGCGCGCCATGCGCCAGACCTGAATAGTTTTGCAGTAGTGTCCTTTGACCCGCTTGTGCGTCATCTGAGTGTTTGTGTCCAAGGCTATAGGAGGCCATGCAGGTCAGCACCACTCCAGTTTCTCTTACCGTTGCAAGGCCGGAGTTGGAACCCCTATTCCTTGGTGCTCTTAGCTCTGCTAATCCCCAGAAGGAGCATAAGGTGAAACACTGCTGTGAGCCACAGGTACCACCTACTGCCACAGTTCCTGGTCCACCACCGTCAATGCCACTGGGCCTCTCCGGGCTGTCATGCCTGGTTCCCCGCATGCTAGCTCACCTGATACAGTTGATGCCCATGGCAAAGCTGATGCTCCCATACACCAGTTCACCACCTCACTCAAGTCCTCTGGACACCTCGCTGCTTTCCACTATGGCGGATGAAGCTCTCCTACTCCTCCCAGATGAAGCTCTCCTACTCCTCCCAGAGTGGCGCACCTCTTTCACCCACGCACCACCAGTGCCGGACGGTTCTGCCTCTGCCAGACCTGTCCTCTGAGTCTAAGTAGTTTTCTAAGCCAGACCCCTCCTTGACACCTGCACTCTCTCGCAGTCCATATCCCTGGCAACACTCAACCTATCCACCCGCGTATGACCCTGAGCCATAGTTCCATTCCCCCTGGAGCCCGCTGATGCCCAGTCACCCCTACACTTGGCCTACTGGCCTCCCTGTGACTCTGCCAGGATCATGGGGTGCTGCCGCTGCCATCTTAACAGGTGCCCTCTGCCTGCACCGAGCGCCCTCTGGATATGAGGAGTCAGAAGAAGACATTTCTCCTGGGCAGCACAGTGTGGGGAGGAAGTGGGCAGCCCTCAGTGGTGAAAGAACAGGTTAAGGACTATTTAGAAAAGCTGGACATGCACAAGTCCATGGGTCCAGATCTAATGTATCCAAGGGTGCTGAGGGAATTGGCTGATGTGATAGCAGAGCCATTGGCCATTATTTTTGAAAACTTGTGACGATCGGGGGAGGTCCTGGACAATTGGAAAAAAGGAAGATATAGTGCCCATCTTTAAAAAAGGAGAACCGGGGAACTAGTGTCTCACCTCAGTCGCTGGAAAAATCATGGAGCAGGTCCTCAAGGAAACCATTTTGAAGCACTTGGAGGAGAGGAAGGTGATCAGGAACAGTCAGCATGGATTCACCAAGGGCAAATCATGCCTGACCAATCTGATTCCCTTCCATGATGAGATAACGGCTCTGGATATGGGGAAAGCAGTGGATGTGATATATCTTGACTTTAGCAAAGCTTTTGATAGTCTCCCACAGTACTCTTGCCAGCAAGTTAAAAAAGTATGGATTGGATGAATGGACTATAAGGTGGATAGAAAGCTGGCTAGATTGTCGGGCTCAACGAGTAATGATAAATGGCTCCATGTCTAGTTGGCAGCCGGTATCAAACGGAATGCCCCAGGGGTCTGTCCTGGGGCTGGTTTTGTTCAACATCTTTATTAATGATCTGGATGATGGGATGAATTACACCCTCAGCAAGATTGCAGATGACACTAAGCTGGTGGGGGGGAGAGGTAGATGCACTGGAGGGTAGGGATAGGGTCCAGAGTGATCTAGACAAATTGGAGGATTGGGCCAAAAGAAATCTGATGAGGTTCAGCAAGGACAAGTGCAGAATCCTGCACTTAAGATGGAAGAATTCTATGCACTGCTACAGGCTGGGGACTGATGGGCTAAGCAGCAGTTCTGCAGAAAAGGACCTGGGGATTACAGTGGATGAGAAGCTGGATATGAGTCAGCAGTGTGCCTTTGTTGCCAAGAAGGCTAACAGCATATTGGGCTTCATTAATTTGGGCATTGCCAGCAGATCGAGGGAAGTGATTATTCCCCTCTATTCGGCACTGGTGAGGCCTCACCTGGAGTATTGTGTCCAGTTTTGGTCCTCCCACTACAGAATGGATATGGATAAATTGGAGAGTGTCCAGCGGAGGGCAACAAAAATGATCAGGGGGCTGGGGCACATGACGTACGAGGAGAGGCTGAGGGAACTGGGGTTATTTAGTCTGCAGAAGAGAAGAATGAGGGGGGATTTGATAGCAGGCTTCAACTACCTGAAGGGGGGTTCCAAAGAGGATGGAGCTAGGCTGTTCAGTGGTGGCAGATGACAGAACAGGAAGCAATGGTCTCAAGTTGCAGTGGGGGAAGTCTAGGTTGGATATTAGGAAATACTATTACACTATGAGGGTGGCAAAGCACTGGAATGGGTTACCTAGGGAGGTGGTGGAATTTCCGTCCTTAGAGGTTTTTAAGGCCCAGCTTGTCAAAGCCCTGACTGGGATGGTGTTGGTCCTGCTTTGAGCAGGGGATTGGACTAGATGATCTCCTGAGGTCCCTTCCAACCCTAGTCTTCTATGAGTCTATGATCATCGTGCAGCCAGCACTGTGAATAACACCAGTCCCAGCCTTGTCATCCCAGACGAGGCATTAATTCCACCTTCCCTCTCCCCTCTGGATGACCATAAGCAGTACCACAACCTACTTCGGCATGTAGCAGAGGCTCTCAACCTCATGGTGGAATAAGTCCAGGACCCGCAAAACCAGCTCCTGGATATCTTCCAATCACAGTCCCCCTCCCCCCCCAAATTGCCCTCCCTATCCACACGGCCATCCTACAACTGGCATAGTTGGGCTAACACATGCTGGCCTCTTGTGCCCCTACTCTGAAGCATACTGAGCAGCCGTACTTTGTCCCATCCCAGGGTGCGGACTTCCTGCTTACACACACCCGCCCCTCAACTCCTTTGTGGTGCACGCAGTGACTGAACGGGCTCAACAGCTACACCTTAAGGCCACACAACACCCCTGCACAGGGTGGCAAAGAAGCTGGACCTTTTAGGGCAAAAGTCCTTTGTTGGACTTCAGTTCCGTATTGCCAGTTACGAGGCTTTAAGCTTATTGACTCTCAGACCTTTCTCTGGGCAGACAAACAGCAGAATCTCCAGGCGCTGTTGGATGAGGGCAAACTGGTCACCAAGGTGATCCTCCAGGCAGCGATTGGTGCTACTGACAGTGTCCCGCTGCCTAGCTACCAGTGTCATACTCTGCCAAGACTCCTGGCTTCAATCCTCCAGATTTTCTAAGGAGGTCCGGACCGCTCTTAAGGACCTTCCCTTTGATAATCATAAACTCTTCCGTGACAAGATGGATGGATCCTCCCACTCCCTTGAGGATTCCCACGTCACACTGTGGTCGCTTGGTATCTACACCCTGGCCCTGACCTGCAGGCAGCAACGGTCATCCTTCACCCCTGTGCCCTACCAGCCCTATTTTCAATGACCGCAGGAGCAGTCTTGCCAATGTCCATGCACTCAATGACCCCATTACCCCACCATTACCACTTCTGCTCCCTCAACTCTTCTGCAGCATCACTCCAAATGGCCACTTGACTCTTCCATTGAGACCAGCCAACCTCCTCCCATGCTGACCCTGATCATCCTTGAGGGCTGTCTCACCCTGTTCGCCCACACTTGGGGCAAGATCACCACCGATTGCTGGGCGCTGGACATCGTTCACCAGGGTACTCAATAGAGTTCCTCTCCTTCCTCCCTCATCACCCACTCCATGGTGACGTGGAGATCCCTCTCATTGTGATCTTCTCTGAGAGGAAGCGGATGCCTTCCTCTGGAAGGGCACCATAAAATGTGTTTCCCCCATTATCGGGGCCAAGGATTCTATTCCCCTTATTTTGTTGTTCCAAAAAAGGGGGATGGCTGCGATCCCATTCTGGACCTTCGCTTGCTCAACAAGTTCATATGCAAATTCCGGTTCTGGATGGTCACGCTCACCGTCATTATTTCATCCCTCCTCCAGGGCTCCTGGTTCATGGCTCTCAATATTAAAGATGCATATTTCCACATCAACATCCACACGGCTCATCGGAAATTTTTCTATTTTACAGTGGGACACTCCCATTATCAGTTCTGAGTCCTCCCCTTCGGTATCACCACCGCTCCCTGCGTGTTCACAAAAGTTTTCACCATTGTTGCAACCCACATGCGACCCTTCAGCCACTCGGTATTTCCCTACCTGGATGATTGGCTCCTCATTGCAACGTCATGCACCTGCCTCCTTTCCACTATATAGACCCTTTGTGATCTACTCACCAGCCTGGGTATCTGTATCAACAAGGAAAAGTCAGTCCTCATCCCTACCCAAGAGATCACCTTTATTGGGTTGTACCTGGACTCTATCGTAGGCTGCACTTCCCTCCTGATGGACCGCTTTGCCACCCTCACATTTCATGACACCGTTACGCCACAATCCACACGCCTGTCTGCCAATGCCTTTGCCTCCATGGCCACATTGTGGCCTGCACCTCTGTAATGCCCCAGGCACAGCTCCATATGCAGTGCTTTCAACTTTGGCTCCAGTCAATCTGCAGACTTCAGACAGATTGTTTGGACAAGCTGGTCTTGCTTACCCGATTTGTCCTGGCTTCCTTCACGTGGTGGTCTGATCCATCCAACATCTTGATTTGCATTCCAGTCACCCTTCCCGCTCCCTGCTCCACTCTCACCACAAACACCTCCCTCACAGGGTGGGATGGCCATCTGGATGGTCACACAGCCCAGGACCTCTGCACACCACAAGATGCAAGGATGCACATCAACTTCCTGGATCTCCAAGTTGCCTGCTTTGTCTGTCAGGCGCTCCTCCCCCTCATAAGATCACGGGACTTTCAGTTGCTGTCAGACATGTCGGCAGTTGTGTATATCAACAAGCAAGGTGGCACCAGGTTACCCTCTCTGTGCAGAGGCTGTCCACCTCTGAAACTGGTGCATCAAGCACGGGGTCACACTGCATACCATGCACCTTCCAGGCACCAGAAACTCCTTGGCAAGCACGTTCAGCTGGTCCTTCTATGCAAATCACGAGTGGAAGCTCCATGATCCCACACTTTTCTCCGTCTTCCACCGGTGGAGGACCCCGGCTTGGGACCCCTTCGCAACCACCGAGAACCACACACTCCTCCTCTTCTGCTCCAAAGGGGCCCTCGGGACGAGCTCATGGGGCGACACTCTTCTCCTGCCATGGTCCGTTGACTATGCCTTCCCGCCCATTCCCCTCCTCCCACAAATCCTCCACAAGGTGCAACAGGATCAAGCGACCGTCATCCTGATAGCCCCCTTTTGGCCTCACCAATGTTGGTTCACTGATCTCCTCCAGCCTCTCCACTCTCCTCTGATCTGCCTTCCCACCCACCTGGATCTCTTCACCCAGGCACAGCGACGCCTGCAGCACCCCAACCCGGGCCTGCTCCACCTTACAGCTTGGTGTTTGGATGGGGCTCATATGTAGACAGAACGTGCTCCACCCTGGTGCGTGGCATCCTCGTGCACAGCAGGAGGACATCTATCAGCGCCTGCTATCAAGCAAAGTGGATACATTTCATCGCCTGTGCACACCACCACCATTATCCACTGGAGAGTCTCTACTCCCATCCTCCTGGATTACCTTCTCCATCTTAAGTGTTGTACCTCGCTCACTCATCCATATGGGTCTACCGGGTGGCACTCGGTGCCTCTTCCCCTCCCTCCTCCCCCCCCATGGACAGTTCCTCCACCTTCACTCACCCAACCACCGTTCGCTTCCTTCAAGGCTTGCTCAATGCCTTTCCACCAGTACGGAACCCCTCCCCCCATTTAGGACCTAAATATAATCCTCTGCCCTCACTAAACTGCCCTTTGAAGATCTTCTTGATGGCTATCACGTCGGTGCAGTGCATTAGCGAGCTGGTGGTTCTGATGGCTGACCCCCACCCCCGCATACATCTTCCACAAAGTTTCCCTGCGCCTGCACCACAAGTTTCTCCCCAACATGATCTCCCCGTTCCACCTCAACCAAAGCATCCACCTTCCAGTCTTCTACCCAAAACCGCACACCACCTCCAGAACGAAAACAATGCATTCTCTCAACGTCCGCCAGGCACTAGCCTCCTGTCTCCAACACACCCGTGCCTTCCAGGCTTCGCCCAGGCTCTTCGTCACCATTGTTGAATGTTGCAGGGACCAGGCCCTCTCCTCCCAACACATCTCTAAATGGATCTCCCATTGCATTGTGGACTGCTATGCTCTCACATTCCTCCGCCTCCTGGAGTCATGGCTCACTCCACGCAGGCACAGGTTGCCACGTTGGCCTACCTCACGGACGTACCTTAGCAGAACATTTGCAAGGCAGCCACATGGACCTCTGTCCACACCTTTACCACTCACTATGCCACCACTGTGGATGTGTCTGTCGGCTGAGCTGTCCTGCCGCCTGGGTAACTTCATGCAAGTCCACGCACCCACCTCCATGCTGAGCACTGCTCACTACTCACCCACATCTGGACTCCATGTAGGGACCATCACTCAAAGAAGTTCTTTGAGATGTGTGGTCCCTATTTGGTTCCAATACCTGTCCTCCATCCCCTCTGCTGCGGACTCCATTGCTTGCAAGTAAGAGAGAACTGGAGCGGCGTCAGCTGCATGGCCTTTTATAGCCTCAGACACAGGCATGCGGGCGGCTCATGTGCAGATCAACAACACTACTAGAAAATAGCTCTGGCATATGGCGCGCATGCACACCCATGTCTGTAATCCAAATAGGGTCTATACATCTCAAACAACTTCCAGTTACAGTAAGTAACTTTTTCTTCCTGCGTCTGTCAGGAGGGCTGATGTGTCAAATGGCACAGCTGGAATGGATTCATTGATAACTTATAGGCTGTGCTCAAATCTGGCAGCCACAAAGACCTGCAGCTTGTCTCGGAATGGGTGTTGGACTTGCTCCTCCCTGGATCAAGAAAGGGATGCTGGAGCCTCTGTCAGCTGCTGAGCCCTGAAGAAAGCCTCATCCCTTAGCAGTGTCTCACAGGGCTAAGCAGCTTCTACTTGAGCCATTGTGTCCTGATTCTTGACCCTCTAGCCCAGCATTGAGCACTGCCCAGTCCGGCATCGGGGGATGGGGGGGCCTGCATCTTCTTGTGCTACCTTGCGGTAAAGACTCCCAAGGGCTTCCTGAGGGAAGAAGCTGCAGCACAACACAAGTGCAGTGGAGAAACTTGTTGGATAGACACAATTCATGAGAGGAGCAGCCATGACATGGGGAGCTGCATTGCAGATCTCTGGCTATCACTCTGGGCCTACACAAGCTGTGAGCACTGAGGGGAAAGGGGAAGGAACAAAGGGAGGGAATGAACTAGGAAGGAAGAGGAGAGCAAAAGATGGGAGTTGGGGCACCAAAGGGGAGAGAAGGGACCGCAAAGGTGGGGGTAGAAAGAACAAGCAGGTAAATAAGAGACATTGAAGGCAGGTCCGTGTGAACAAGGAATGGACAGCATCTGATCCTGGCACAGTGCTGGGAAGGAGCAGTAGTGCCCACCCTATGTGGGGAGGGGGGCAGGACAGTATACGGGGAGGAGTGGAGTGGGGACTGGGGGGGTACGATAGGGAGGGGAGCGTCGTGTATGTGTAGGGAGGGCGCTGGGGGGCCCAGTGCATGCTTATTGCCCCCACACCAGATTTGGCTGTGCATTGCTAGCCAAGAGGGTCTGTTCTGCACATATGCCTAACACTGAAAGCTTGAGTTGGGGACAGATCTGGTTGAGGGGACTCCTGGGCCTTCGGAGCAGAATCATCTGTCCTGCCCCAGACTGTCAAGGTGGCAGCTTCCTGCTCACACTGGTGTACATCTCTTCAGGGTCTTGTTCTGTGTAATTAGCATTTAAATTCATTGATGTCCTAGCTTGACTGCAGCTTTCCTGGAAAGGTCACCTAGTTCCAGTGTAGCTTCTGTCACTGAATCAGTTCCTCCTGCTCACACCCTGGGGTGTTCCTCACTGAATCACTGAGTGCTCAGGCTCCAGCAGTTGGTGGCTGAGGGTGGAGAGGAGGAAGGGTCCTTGTTTCCATTGAGTGGTTGTACTCCAGTGTGAGCACGGGCTGCTAAAGGCACTTTTTCTCCACTGGGAATGGGCCTCTTGCATTTGCACAGCAAAGTTGAAAGGGAGGGAGGGCGGCAGCATTAGGCAAATGGGCTTTTCTGTTGTTCTTCAGTGCTCTTAAACGGGCATCTTTCATGTGCTGACCTGGCCTCTTCTTTCTCTCTCAGGTTCGGAAGACTCCCAGGATGAAGCTGCTGTGAGGAGCTTGAGGGGCCAGCACACAGGCTTTCAGGGCTCCCTTTCTGAGTGGAATACAGTATTGGAGTCTGCAGGAAAAATGACTGTGGGATTTGTACTGCTTCCCCCTCTGCTGGGGAGGACTTTGCTTACGCTTCTGGTGGTGGTTACCTTTGTTCAATGCCATTGGCCCAGTGAACCTTCCGAAGTTGTACAGGACTGGGAAAACCAGTTAGAGGCCTCCATGCATTCTGTGCTGTCAGATCTCCGTGAGACGGTCCCAGCAGTGGTGGGGATTCCAGACAGCTCTGCTGTGGTGGGACGCTCCTTCAGAGTCACCATCCCCACAGATTTAATTGCTTCCAATGGAGAAATGGTGCAGGTGAGAAATGCATCAGCCAGCCTCATATCTCACAATTCCCTTCCTTGCAGTCATGCCCTGGGGAGGGACTGGGCCTGTCTCCGCACCAGTGTGACACATGGGTTTGGACGGATAGGTCATAAGTGGTCATGATTCAGACGGGAGAAAGGGGGAGGCTGTTGGATTTGGTGATAGCTGGGAGGAAGAAACGTCCATTTCCCTCTTCTGGAAATTCACTGTGTAGTGCCCCCTCTTCACCTGGTTACCTTATTTAATGCCAATCTGCTTACAGGTGTTGATGGACAGGTCTGGGTTCTTCTGGATCCCGCAACTCACTCAGCAGGCTGTATCTTCTTTATTTTTTCCTATGAATTTATTTGGCGGTGCCTCCACCCCCCTCGCTCCTTCCTGGCAGGGTCACCAGGGCAGCTTGGGAGGAAAATTCTAATTACAGGAAGAAGAACAGGAGGACTTGTGGCACCTTAGAGACTAACAAATTTATTAGAGCATAAGCTTTCGTGGACTACAGCCCACTTCTTCGGATGCATATAGAATGGAACATATATTGAGGAGATATATATACACACATACAGAGAGCATAAACAGGTGGGAGTTGTCTTACCACCTCTGAGAGGCCAATTAATTAAGAGAAAAAAAACTTTTGAAGTGATGATCAAGCTAGCCCAGTACAGACAGACAGTTAGATAACAAGTGTGAGAATACTTACAAGGGGAGATAGATTCAATGTTTGTAATGGCCCAACCATTCCCAGTCCTTATTCAAACCAGAGTTGATTGTGTCTAGTTTGCATATCAATTCTAGCTCAGCAGTTTCTCGTTGGAGTCTGTTTTTGAAGTTTTTCTGTTGTAATATAGCCACCCGCAGGTCTGTCACTGAATGACCAGACAGGTTAAAGTGTTCTCCCACTGGTTTTTGAGTATTTTGATTCCTGATGTCAGATTTGTGTCCATTAATTCTTTTGCGTAGAGACTGTCCGGTTTGGCCAATGTCTAATTACAGGGTAATCCCCACTTACTTGCCAGATAGTTGGAGACTTTCAAGAAATAACACACACACATACAACATATTCAACACAATAATTATATTAAACAGGAGACAAATATAACATGACAGGGTAAAACACTATTGTTAGGGTCACCGGTGCCCACACTGATAATACCCGTGACTTTCCCCAGTCACGTGACCTGATGTAGCAAATATAAGATTAGTGTCCCGTTGATGCATGTACTTTTTGGGGCCCTTGATGATCTATGACCACAAAATTCTTCTCTGCAGTGGTTTAGCAGTGTGGCTGACTGAGTTCAGTACAGCCCAAAGGACTCTCAAGTAGGAGGAGGTGGTACGTCCCTCCACAGGTTTAATATGCATCAGGTTATAAAATCCCCAAATCCTTACTCCCTGGCTTGAGGACACAGTTCAGGGAGTAGGGGGTCCCCAAAACAAGTTCCCTGAGTGACTGACTAAAAGATGGTGCACTCACAAACTCCATGAATGATCTTCAGATTCAGAGCTGACTCTAGCTTCCTCAGTCACTGCAGAGAGGCTGATCTCTGTTGGCAGGGATCCTCTTCAGACAGGAGTCAGGCTGCTTCTGGTCCCAGAATTTCCCCTCACCACAAAGGGGTGCAGGGCTCAAGGTGCAGATTACACAACTATACTAAAATCTAAACTGTAGTTTCCTAGCCCAGCATCCAGACACACTCACAGCAGGCAGCAGCCCTGGACTAGCAGCCAGAGCAGAGCTGATCATATGGTGACTGGTTTCCCCTAGGGAGCTGGAAGGGAGGGCTAACTCAGCCTGGCTGGGGAAGTTTCCCAGCAAAACTCTACAAACTGGGAGTCATCAGTGAAGAGGGGAAAGCCCAGCTGAGGGAATCTTGCTTTCAGGTCTCTAGAGGCCAGTTCTCAGGGGGAACCCTGCATTGCAGGCCTGGGACTCCAGCTCCCCACACAGCCAGTCCTTCTCTTGCCCTGACTGGCTCCAGACTGACTCAAAAATGGCTTCTCCCCTTTCCTGAACTCCCTATTGGTTGCTGGGCAGACTCTGAGTCTGCCTTGGCTCCCTCTTCCTACCAGGGACAGTGTGCCTCTCCCTGAGCTGCCAGCAGACAGAGCCCCAGGAATCTAGGTAATCTCCTTGGGTGTTACAACTGTTTATTTCTTACTGAATTGAACTCCTTCATCCCAGAGTGAAGAATAGATGAGGTCTGATCCCCTCTGTAGGAGTTGATTTGGTTCAATATCTGGTTGCATTTAACCTGCCATGCACCCAGATGCCCGAGGAAGGGGCACATGAATCACTGAAGGACAGTGACCCTCAGCCTCCCATAGCCCAAATCCTTGATTGATCCTCTGATACCATGGGGTGACTTGTTTTACCATGGGAACAAAATATTGGGCACTGATGTGGTGCCATAGCCCAGACCCTGTTTTATGGCTATGGCTCTCAACTCCATTTGACACAGTGTGTCCTCCCCTCGCCCTATGTCCCGTGGGGAGAGCTGGGGACACTTCTTGTCTGAGAGGAGCTATGATCAAACCATCTGCCTGTCCACAAGCTTTGAGTCTATTGCCTTCAGAACTTCCAGGTGCTGTAGCTGCAAGAAATGGAAGTGTGAAAGTGACACTGGCTAGGCAAGGAAAGGATAGTGAGAGAGACTATCAGGATGTCACTATTCACTACTGGTGAGGAGTCCTCTCCAGGCTGGGTGCAGGGAAGACTGCTCCTGTGCCCCATGCTTTTCTAGATTCACTGACAGCTGGGGCTGGAGCATTTCCCAGTCTAAACCTGAGAGAATTATGTGTTTGCTATTTTTCAAGTGGTCAGAAAGGAACTGGGGGGGGGAGGGGGGCGAGAAGGAAGAAAATCTTGGACTTGTCAACTTCTCCTTATAGGCAGGTTTGCTCTAGAGCCAGAGGACACAGATCACAGCGCTAAGGAATCTGGATCAGGAAAGTGAAGTGTGAGTAGGTCCCATTTGCACTACTAAGAGTCCTGATGCTGAGGAGTGCCAGTGATAAGCTGGAGATCTAAAAAGTGAATCTGGAACACCTGGATTCTGGGTTGGGTGGGGAGGAGAAAGGTGCTGGGTGAGTTCCATGTTTAGAAGAGCTAGAGGACTGTCATCTGCTTTGAACTGAAGGCTGCAGCACTGTGGGGCTGATGAAAGTTGTCCAGGTGGAAGCTAGGACATGCCATGGTGGCCTGAGTCATGCTGCCTGCTCTCCTCATCTGACCACTGCCATGTGAAAGCCTGGTTCTTGGCTGCTTAGGACCCAAACTCCAGGGATTCTGGGGAGCTGCGGGTGCTAAACAAATTGACAGCTAGCATCATCTGTTTTATCAATGAAAATACAAGTGCAGGCTGTCGCGGAGTATTGGGGGACTCAGGGCCCTGCACCCCCGGCCTCCTGCGATTCACCATGATTCTCAGCCAGCCAGTAAAGCAGAAGGTTTATTTGGATGACAGGAATACAGTCCAGGACAGGTCTTGCAGGCACAGACAACAGGGACCCCCTCAGTTAGGTCCATCTTGGGGTCCCAGGGCATCCCAGCCCCCCTTGGGAGGTCAGAGCAATCTCTGCCTCCCCACCATCTCACCACCCAGCTTCCCAGACTCTGCCTTCAGCGACCCCTCCCACAGCCTTTGTTCAGTTTCCCGGGCCAAGGAGTCACCTGGCCTCTAACCCCTTCCTGGGTTCTCATGTTACATGCTCAGGTATTCGCCTTCGGGCAGACTATCCTCGCCACACTCCCCTGTCAGCATTCACAGACCACAGTAAGAACAGTCCCAGTTCGTCACACAGGCCAACAGTCAACTTTGGATTTTTGTCTCTAAATGCAGACTCCTGCTGATCAAATTCCCTGGCTTCCCAGTGCAGCCCAAGGTGTGAGCTGTTCTCTAGGAACCCCTATCTGTCTGAGAAACCACTTCCTGACCAGTGTCTCGTACTGGCTGCTTTACTGAAGTACACACCCTCTTTAACTAGGAATGCACGGGGGGGGGCCCTCTGGACAGGGTGTTCTCAGAGGAGCACATGTAGGATTGGGGGTAGCACTGACTGTCCATGTGGGGGTGTGGCAGGTTTGGGGGAGCACTGAGCACACATTCTTGGGATTATGGGGCAGATAGAGCATGCAGGGGCGATTGAACCTGCATGGAAGCACTAAGAGGTTCAGTAGCTGGATGTTGTAATGCTTCCCTGCCTCCCAGGGAAAGTGCTTCCAGCTCCTCAGCTGGAAGGTGCTGGAGGAGGGTTACTGGGCTGTGGTGCAGTGAAGTCTGAGTGGTTTTCAGGTGTGTCAGAGGACTAGTCTAAACACAGAAGTTGCACTTCAACTTAAATTGATTTTAAAATCAGACTTAGGCCTTGTCTATGTGAGACTTTCATGGGTTTACCCTACATTGATTTAATACGGATCTCTGCGCTGGTAAGGATGCATCCATACTTACTGTGTGTGGAGGACTTCCTTCCGAAGGAGAGGGGATTCATAGATTCTAGGACTGGAAGGGACCTCGAGAGGTCATCGAGTCCAGTCCCCTGCCCGCATGGCAGGACCAAATACCGTCTAGACCATCCCTGATAGACATTTATCTAACCTACTCTTAAATATCTCCAGAGATGGAGATTCCACAACCTCCCTAGGCAATTTATTCCAGTGTTTAACCACCCTGACAGTTAGGAACTTTTTCCTAATGTCCAACCTAGACCTCCCTTGCTGCAGTTTAAACCCATTGCTTCTGGTTCTATCCTTAGAGGCTAAGGTGAACAAGTTTTCTCCCTCCTCCTTATGACACCCTTTTAAATACCTGAAAACTGCTATCATGTCCCCTCTCAGTCTTCTCTTTTCCAAACTAAACAAACCCAATTCTTTCAGCCTTCCTTCATAGGTCATGTTCTCAAGACCTTTAATCATTCTTGTTGCTCTTCTCTGGACCCTTTCCAATTTCTCCACATCCTTTTTAAAATGCGGTGCCCAGAACTGGACACACTACTCCAGCTGAGGCCTAACCAGAGCAGAGTAGAGCGGAAGAATGACTTCTCGTGTCTTGCTCACAACACACCTGTTAATACATCCCAGAATCATGTTTGCTTTTTTTGCAACAGCATCACACTGTTGACTCATATTTAGCTTGTGGTCCACTATAACCCCTAGATCCCTTTCTGCCGTACTCCTTCCTAGACAGTCTCTTCCCATTCTGTATGTGTGAAACTGATTTTTCCTTCCTAAGTGGAGCACTTTGCATTTGTCTTTGTTAAACTTCATCCTGTTTACCTCAGCCCATTTCTCCAATTTGTCCAGATCATTTTGAATTATGACCCTGTCCTCCAAAGCAGTTGCAATCCCTCCCAGTTTGGTATCATCCGCAAACTTAATAAGCATACTTTCTATGCCAATATCTAAGTCGTTGATGAAGATATTGAACAGCGCCGGTCCCAAAACAGACCCCTGCGGTACCCCACTCGTTATGCCTTTCCAGCAGGATTGGGAATCATTAATAACAACTCTCTGAGTACGGTTATCCAGCCAGTTATGCACCCACCTTATAGTAGCCCCATCTAAATTGTATTTGCCTAGTTTATCGATAAGAATATCATGTGAGACTGTATCAAATGCCTTACTAAAGTCTAGGTATACCACATCCACAGCTTCACCCTTATCCACAAGGCTCGTTATCCTATCAAAGAAAGCTATCAGATTGGTTTGACATGATTTGTTCTTCACAAGTCCATGCTGGCTGTTCCCTATCACCTTACCACCTTCCAAGTGTTTGCAGATGATTTCCTTAATTACTTGCTCCATTATCTTCCCTGGCACAGAAGTTAAACTAACTGGTCTGTAGTTTCCTGGGTTGTTTTTATTTCCCTTTTTTATAGATGGGCACTATATTTGCCCTTTTCCAGTCTTCTGGAATCTCTCCCGTCTCCCATGATTTTCCAAAGATAATAGCTCGAGGCTCAGATACCTCCTCTATTAGCTCCTTGAGTATTCTAGGATGCATTTCATCAGGCCCTGGTGACTTGCAGGCATCTAACTTTTCTAAGTGATTTTTAACTTATTCTTTTTTTATTTTATCTGCTAAACCTACTCCCTTCCCATTAGCATTCACTATGTTAGGCATTCCTTCAGACTTCTCGGTGAAGACCGAAACAAAGAAATCATTAAGCATTTCTGCCATTTCCAAGTTTCCTGTTACTGTTTCTCCCTCTTCACTAAGCAGTGGGCCTACCCTGTCTTTGGTCTTCCTCTTGCTTCTAATGTATTGATAAAAAGTCTTCCTGTTTCCCTTTATTCCCGTAGCTAGTTTGAGCTCATTTTGTGCCTTTGCCTTTCTAATCTTGCCCCTGCATTCCTGTGTTGTTTGCCTATATTCATCCTTTGTAATCTGTCCTAGTTTCCATTTTTTTATATGACTCCTTTTTATTTTTTAGATCATGCAAGATCATAGAATCATAGAATATCAGAGTTGGAAGGGACCTCAAGAGGTCATCAAGTCCAACCCCCTGCTCAAAGCAGGACCAATTCCCAGCTAAATCATCCCAGCCAGGGCTTTGTCAAGCCGGGCCTTAAAAACCTCCAAGGAAGGAGACTCCACCACCTCCCTAGGTAACGCATTCCAGTGTTTCACCACCCTCCTAGTGAAATAGTTTTTCCTGATATCCAACCTGGACTTCCCCCACCGCAACTTGAGACCATTGCTCCTTGTTCTGTCATCTGCCACCACTGAGAACAGCTGAGCTCCATCCTCTTTGGAACCCCCCTTCAGGTAGTTGAAGGCTGCTATCAAATCCCCCCTCATTCTTCTCTTCTGGAGACTAAACAATCCCAGTTCTCTCAGCCTCTCCTCATAAGTCATATGCTCCAGACCCCTAATCATTTTTGTTGCCCTCCGCTGGACTCTTTCCAATTTTTCCACATCCTTCTTGTAGTGTGGGGCCCAAAACTGGACACAGTATTCCAGATGAGGCCTCACCAATGTCGAATAAAGGGGAACGATCACGTTCCTCGATCTGCTGGCAATGCCCCTACTTATACAGCCCAAAATGCCGTTAGCCTTCTTGGCAACAAGAGCACACTGTTGACTCATATCCAGCTTCTCGTCCACTGTGACCCCTAGGTCCTTTTCAGCAGAACTGCTACCTAGCCATTCGGTCCCTAGTCTGTAGCAGTGCATGGGATTCTTCCGTCCTAAGTGCAGGACTCTGCACTTGTCCTTGTTGAACCTCATCAGGTTTTTTTCTGCCCAATCCTCTAATTTGTCTAGGTCCCTCTGTATCCGATCCCTACCCTCTAGTGTATCTACCACGCCTCCTAGTTTAGTGTCATCTGCAAACTTGCTGAGAGTGCAGTCCACACCATCCTCCAGATCATTAATAAAGATATTAAACAAAACCGGCCCCAGGACCGACCCTTGGGGCACTCCACTTGAAACCGGCTGCCAACTAGACATGGAGCCATTGATCACTACCCGTTGAGCCCGACGATCTAGCCAGCTTTCTATCCACCTTACAGTCCATTCATCCAGCCCATACTTCTTTAACTTGGTGGCAAGAATACTGTGGGAGACAGTATCAAAAGCTTTGCTAAAGTCAAGAAATAACACATCCACTGCTTTGCCCTCATCCACATAGCAAGTTATCTCATCATAGAAGGCAATTAGGTTAGTCAGGCACGACTTCTCCTTCGTGAATCCATGCTGACTGTTCCTGATCACTTTCCTTTCCTCTAAATGTTTCATAATTGATTCCTTGAGGACCTGCTCCATAATTTTTCCAGGGACTGAGGTGAGGCTGACTGGCCTGTAGTTCCCCGGATCCTCCTTCTTCGCTTTTTTAAAGATGGGCACTACATTAGCCTTTTTCCAGTCATCTGGGACCTCCCCCGATCGCCATGAGTTTTCAAAAATAATGGCTAATGGCTCTGCAATCTCACCCGCCAACTCCTTTAGCACCCTCGGATGCAGCGCATCCGGCCCCATGGACTTGTGCACGTCCAGTTTTTCTAGATAGTCCCGAACCACTTCTTTCTCCACAGAGGGCTGGTCACCTTCTCCCCATGCTGTACTGCCCAGTGCAGCAATCTGGGAGCTGACCTTGTGCGTGAAGACAGAGGCAAAAAAATCATTGAGTACATTAGCTTTTTCCACATCCTCGGTCACTAGGTTGCCTCCCTCATTCAGTAAGGGGCCCACACTTTCCTTGATTTTCTTCTTGTTGCTAACATACCTGAAGAAACCCTTCTTGTTACTCTTAACATCTCTTGCTAACTGCAACTCCAAGTGTGATTTGGCCTTCCTGATTTCACTCCTGCACGCCTGAGCAATATTTTTATACTCCTCCCTGGTCATTTGTCCAATCTTCCACTTCTTATAAGCCTCTTTTTTGCGTTTAAGATCAGCAAGGATTTCACTGTTTAGCCAAGCTGGTCGCCTGCCATATTTACTATTCTTTCTACACATCGGGATGGTTTGTTCCTGCAACCTCAATAAGGATTCTTTAAAATACAGCCAGCTCTCCTGGACCCCTTTGCCCTTCATGTTATTCTCCCAGGGGATCCTGCCCATCTGTTCCCTGAGGGAGTCAAAGTCTGCTTTTCTGAAGTCCAGGGTCCATATTCTGCTGCTCTCCTTTCTTCCTTGTGTCAGGATCCTGAACTCGACCATCTCATGGTCACTGCCTCCCAGGTTCCCATCCACTTTTGCTTCCCCTACTAGTTCTTCCCTGTTTGTGAGCAGCAGGTCAAGAAAAGCTTTGCCCCTAGTTGGTTCCTCCAGCACTTGCACCAGGAAATTGTCCCCTACGCTTTCCAAAAATTTCCTGGATTGCCTGTGCACCGCTGTATTGCTCTCCCAGCAGATATCAGGGTGATTAAAGTCTCCCATGAGAACCAGGGCCTGCGATCTAGCAACTTCTGCTAGTTGCCAGAAGAAAGCCTCGTCCACCTCATCCCCCTGGTCTGGTGGTCTATAGCAGACTCCAACCATGACATCACCCTTGTTGCTCCCACTTCTCAACTTTATCCAGAGACACTCAGGTTTTTCTGCAGTATCATACCGGAGCTCTGAGCAGTCATACTCCTCTCTTACATACAATGCAACTCCCCCACCTTTTCTGCCCTGCCTGTCCTTCCTGAACAGTTTATATCCATCCATGACAGTACTCCAGTCATGTGAGTTATCCCACCAAGTCTCTGTTATTCCAATCACATCATAGTTCCCTGACTGTGCCAGGACTTCCAGTTCTCCCTGCTTGTTTCCCAGGCTTCTTGCATTTGTGTATAGGCACTTAAGATAACTCAATGATCGTCCCTCTTTCTCAGCATGAGACAGGAGTCCTCCCCTCTTGCGCTCTCCTGCTTGTGCTTCCTCCCAGGATCCCATTTCCCCACTTACCTCAGGGCTTTGGTCTCCTTCCCCCGGTGAACCTAGTTTAAAGCCCTCCTCACTAGGTTAGCCAGCCTGCTGGCGAAGATGCTCTTCCCTCTCTTCGTTAGGTGGAGCCCGTCTCTGCCTAGCACTCCTTCTTCTTGGAACACCATCCCATGGTCGAAGAATCCAAAGATCTCGTGGTTAAGCCAAGGTGGTCTTTTGCCACATTTTCTATCTTTCCTAACCAGCGGAATAGCTTGCTTTTGGGCCCTTAATAGTGTCCCTTTGAAAAACTGCCAACTCTCCTCAGTTGTTTTTCCCCTCAGTCTTGATTCCCATGGGACCTTACCTATCAGCTCTCTGAGCTTACCAAAATCTGCCTTCCTGAAATCCATTGTCTCTATTTTGCTGTTCTCCCTTCTACCCTTCCTTAGAATTGCAAACTCTATGATTTCATGATCACTTTCACCCAGGCTGCCTTCTACTTTCAAATTCTCAACGAGTTCCTCCCTATTTGTTAAAATCAAGTCTAGAACAGCTTCCCCCCTAGTAGCTTTTTCAACCTTCTGAAATAAAAAGTTGTCTCCAATGCAGTCCAAGAATTTGTTGGATAGTCTGTGCCCCGCTGTGTTATTTTCCCAACATATATCCGGATAGTTGAAGTCCCCCATCACCACCAAATCTTGGGCTTTGGATGATTTTGTTAGTTGCTTAAAAAAAGCCTCATCCACCTCTTCCACCTGGTTAGGTGGCCTGTAGTAGACTCCTAGCATATCTCCCTTGTTTTTTACCCCTTTTAGCCTAACCCAGAGACTCTCAACACTTCCGTTTCCTATGTCCATCTTTACCTCAGTCCAAGTGTGTACATTTTTAATATATAAGGCAACACCACCTCCCTTTTTCCCCTGTCTATCCTTCCTGAGCAAGCTGTACCCATCCACACCAACATTCCAATCATGTGTATTATCCCACCAAGTTTCAGTTATGCCAACAATGTCATAGTTGTATTTATTTATTAGCACTTCCAGTTCTTCCTGCTTATTCCCCATACTTCTCGCATTTGTATATAGGCATCTAAGATACTAGTTTGATCTTTCCTCCCAGTTTTGTCCTGACCCTCCTTTCTCTCTGACAATATAGCCCACACTCCCTCTCGTTTCCGACCCATCTCCCCGGTCTCCATGTTCCCCACTTACCTGTGGGCTTTGCTCACCTGTCCCCGTCGAACCTAGTTTAAAGCCCTCCTCGCTAGGTTAGCCAGTCTGTGTCCAAATAGGGTCTTTCCTCTCCTCGAAAGGTGAACACCATCTCTGCCTAGCAGTCCTTCCTCGAATAGCATCCCGTGCTCTAGGAAGCCAAAGCCCTCCTGGCAACACCATCTTCGCAGCCAGGCATTCACCTCTATGATGCATCTGTCTCTGCCCGGGCCCCTACCTTTGACAGGAAGAATTGAAGAGAATACCACCTGCGCTCCAAACTCCTTCGCCTGTACTCCCAGAGCCCTGTAGTCACTCTTGATCCGCTCAGTGTCACACCGCGCAGTATCATTTGTGCCCACATGGATGAGTCGCAAGGGGTAGTAGTCAGAGGGCTGGATAATCCTCGACAATGCCTCCGTAACGTCTTGGATACGGGCTCCCGGCAGGCAGCATACCTCCCGAGATGAAATGTCAGGGCGACAGATGGGCCCCTCCGTCCCCCTCAGCAGAGAGTCTCCGACCACCACTACCCTACGTTTCCTATTCGCAGTGGTGGCAGCAGACCTCCCAGCCTTAGGGGTACGAGGCTTCTCCTCCTTTACTGTAGGGGGTGATTCCTTCTTTCCTGTATCAAGAAGAGCATAACGGTTACCTATTACCACGGCAGGAGGGTTCGGAGCAGGGGTGGAGCACTGCCTGCTGCCAGAAGTAACCAGCTGCCAGTGTCCACCCTGAGCCATCTCCTCCTCCACCAGTGGTGTATCAGCAGTCCTGTGTACTGGGACAGCTACCTCAGCTGTCTCCACATGGACACTGTCGAGGAATTGCTCGTGGATTCGGATGCTCCTCAACCTAGCAACCTCCTCCTGTAGCTCTCCCACCTGCTGCCTGAGAGATTCCACCAGCAGGCACCTCTCACATTGGATGGTCCCCCCAGCCTGGGTATCAGTAAGTGGAAATTGCAAGTTACAGTCTCTGCAAAACCACACCAGGATCTGGGTAGAAGCATCCATGCCGAGGCGCTCTGTCTGGCTACAGGCACAGGTGGAGGAGACAGAAGCAGTGCTGGCACAGGTGTTGCGGGTCTTCCTAACCATCGTAAGCCTCCCTCTGTCAAACTCCCGTCTGCAGCCCCCTGTCCGCTGAAAGGGTTGTTTAAGCAAGAAGTTTTGAATGTAGTTGGTTTATAGGTATTAAGGGGAATAAAGAGAAAACAGATAGAACCGGCAAGGGACCCTTGCCCCCTTCCTGCTCCCCTTCCAAACTCCCTTGCGAAACTCCCTGTTAGCAGCCCCTGTTTGCAAAAGCTCCCTGGTCGCTTGTGCGCTGCTTTATAAAGCCCTGGCCTGTATGAATGCCCCGCCCACTGATTAAGGCTCAGCCACTTACCAGAGGCTTCTAGCTTTCAAACCTTCCTTTGAAGCTCACAGCTTCCAACTGCCAGCCACAGCACATGGTCCTTCAAAAAACCAAAACAAACAAACAGACTGACAAACACAAGCTCAGCACACAGCAAGTAACCCTCAAACACAAACAAACACACACTACAGACAGTCACTTACCCCAAAAGGGTGCTGTATTGCTCCTCCTTCACCTGGAGAACTCCCTTGCGAAACTCCCTGTTAGCAGCCCCTGTTCGCAGAAGATTCCTTACTGAAGACATAGGTAGGCAACTTTAGTAGTGGAAGGGCATCAGCAGTTTCCACTTGTTTTGCTGGGGCGATTTTGGCCTGGACAGATTCCCTATCCGAATCCATCCCTCTTGAGGTTAGGAAATCCTGTGGGCTAGGTGCACCTGAAAGAACTCTGGCATTTATTTGCTGTTGCATCTCATGCAACCCTAGACAATTTGTGCTGCTCAGCTGGAGCTCTCAGCAAACCAATGTATGTAGTAGATATGGACTCAAAAGAGCCAATCCCTTCGTAGCCAGTACAGAGGGAGCTCAAGCCCTAATGAAAATCAGGCCAAAACCGTCATTAAACGTCTCCCAATTAGGGCAGTAAAGCAGATCAGAAAGATAATGACCTATACTCTTTCTCTTCCTGGTCCCCAGGAAGTCAGGAATGATATGCTGGACCTAACAAGCTCCTCAAAGCCACAGTTCAAGATGGAGACATTTAAAGCCTTCCCTAGTAGCTAACTCCCAAGGGGTTTTCTCTCCTATAGATCAAAATGAGGCATGTTACCACATCCCTATATAATAGTTCTTTGAATAGTCTATAGCTGTGTTTGTTGTGGTCAATACTTCCACTGTTCCTACACTTCGGGCTAGCCATTGTCCCAGCAGCACTCACAGGAAGAAGTTCACATTAACCTCTTCCTCCTGTCATCACTCCAAGCTGCTCTCATGTGCTGTCGTTGAGGTCGCTCTCTGCTGATGGGTGTAGGTCAATAGAACTGCAGGCTGCAGAATTTTTGAACTAGAAAGAATCAGTGACTTCTAGGCATGCGTCTAGAGGGCTGGAAGCACATTACCAGCAGAAGGGTGATCAAGGAAACGTCACAGGGAGGAGAGCACAGCAGCAGCTGGCTGGAGCAGAATAATATATGACATGGTCTCAAAGCACAGCATCCCCTGAATGCACCAAGAGTGTCCTAGTAATGATGAGCATCACATCCACCATGATAAATGCCGGGACCTGATCCCCTTCCTTACAAGTCTTACTTTCCTAGGCAGGAGAGTATCTCATCCCTGTGTGCACTTCATGCTGAAGGAGAGCTAAGCACTGGAGCAGACTAACAGAACACTAGTAGAGCTGGCTGAGGGCGGGTGTCTCTATTTTGAGACTTTCCCCCACCTAACTGGACATCTCAGCAAACCGCCAATGGACTTTTACTTCCAGATTTAATAGTAAGACCCCACTCCCTCCCTTTCTCCTGAGAGGGACCAAACCAGTACCAAAGGATCCTTCCTGAAAATGTACCCAGAGTGCCTTCTGCATACCTTTCCTCTTGTCCCGTTTCTGTCCAGAACAGTTCAGAATATCAAGGAGAAGACAGCAGTCATACGGATGGCCTTCTCTGGCAATGTATGGGGCTATGACTTTCAGGCCTAGTCAGCATGACTATAGCCCTCTTTCAGGGACTGGTATTCCATCACAATCCAGGAAAGTTGATCCTAGCTGCCTGGGCTTTCAGAGGAAATCTTTTTACAAAAGACAGGGTATTCACTCAAGTCTGGCTTCAAGATGTCCCAATGCTTAATCTGACTTGGTTGGGATTTTTGCATTAGTGTAGAGACCACCCTCAAATGCTTTCTTTAGCCAGAATGTGACACCACCTGAGCTCCTACAGGGAGGGTTATCAATGGCTCTAAAAGGTCATTCTCACTAACATTTTGGTAGAAGTAAGTAGGAGAAAGCTGGACATCAGATGTCTCTGTAAGCCAGCCTCACTCATCAGCTTACCCTGCAGTATGTGGAGCAGAGCCCTGGGATCACAGACGAATGTTAAATGTTCTCACAAACATGCATCTGAGTCACTGAAGAAGGAAATTCTCTTCTTTCAGTATCAGAGGGGTAGCCGTGTTAGTCTGAATCTGTAAAAAGCAACAGAGGGTCCTGTGGCACCTTTGAGACTAACAGAAGTACTGGGAGCATAAGCTTTCGTGGGTAAGAACCTCACTTCTTCAGATGCAAGACTTGCATCTGAAGAAGTGAGGTTTTTACCCACGAAAGCTTATGCTCCCAGTACTTCTGTTAGTCTCAAAGGTGCCACAGGACCCTCTCTTCTTTCAGTCTCTGGCATTCTTAATGAGTAGCCATCTCAAAAGAGCCTGTAGGTGGGAGCTCTGTGCATTGAACCCCACTATTGTATGTTCTTCACAGAAAAGGCTGGGTCTTCTAATGAACCTGGCATTGTTCTCCAGGTACACATTCTTCCTCAGACTGCAGGGAGATCATGTTTCCCCATTCTGTCCTAAACCTTTATACCTACTGGAAAGATGCTAATGCCACAGGATCTCCAAGAGGTATCCTGATCACCCACCTCTGACAATGCAATACCCTAACTGCACTCTCCCCTGTGGGGAAATGCATGAAGGTTTCAAAGGCCTCTCATTCAAGATAGATCAGGTAGAGCACGCTGGATGGATAGAGTCCAAGATTTAACTCAACCTACCAATGCCAGAGCACATTTGCTGAGAGCAGTGTCCACAATGTGGGCTGAAAACATGTATGTTTTGTACAACGAGATGCGAGGCAGCTTCCTGGCTTTCTCTCTGTACCAGCATGAAGGTCTACAAGCGGGACATGTGAGCATCAGAAGGCTGTTGTGTGCACTGAGACTAAACTCTTAAATATTTATTTATCTCCGCGGTGTCACACTTGCTGCTGATTCGCAATCCCACTGCAGAGATTGGCAGCCCTTCACTCTCAGCAGAATAGGAGAATTTCTGTGCTTAACCAAAATGTTCTTCTGGTAGGAAGTTGCACAGATCCAGCACAGGCTGGGTGAAATAGAATCAATAGCCAGTGTGGTGGTGAAGTAATCTGTAGGTCCTGTAGCAGACAAGTTTGTGTACTACAGTTTGTTGCTATCAACAGAAATGTTGCATCTCTTTAGTACTATAATTTGAATATTGATCAAGGTAGTCTTTGCTGGCAGGCTCTGGGAAGGGGGCGTGCCAAGTGTGGGACTGTCTCTGGCATGGCAATGAGACTGCAGACCTAGCATAAGATTCTGATTCTATACTCTGTCCTACTAGTAGAAAGGAAATGACCACAAGTATGGATCCGTTTTTCTATCTTCCGTTGCTCAGTCTGTAGCTCCTGGTATAGGGTCCTTTCCAAAGAGCATAGGGTCAGCAGCACTCTGAGAAGGGTGCTGTTGGTGCACAGTGAGACAGCCACTTACAGCTCCATGCCAGTGAGTCACTCAGGATGACACTGACTCCTTTTAATTTCGTGGGTTAATTTACTTGATTCTGTTAAACAGTGTTTCTGTGACTGTTGGAACATTTGGATATAAATCTGTGCAAAGCAGCTTTGCTCCTTAATCAGGAGGCTGCTTTTGACCCAAGCCCAATGAGCACTCTGTTTGCCATCTGGTGAAAAGACTTTTTTTTTAACGGGTTTATTCTTATTGGATATTAGAGAGTTCATTCTCTAGGATCTGTAGGGACTGATTTGCAGAAACCATACTAGATTTATTATCTGCTATAAGTGTGGTGTGTGCACAGGTCCCCTGCCTGTCCCTGGTAATGTAACAGTTTCACTGAGAGAGGCAGACTTCTGAAGCATTTAGACTTGGTGGTGGGTGTGAGTTCTGCTGAATTCCTTGAAAGAAAGGTCTGAAATCATTCTATTCTCCCTCTAAGGAGTTTAGTGCAGGGATTGCTAACTGAATGTGACCCATCAGCCAGCATTTCTTGGAGGAGGTTTGGTACAGACAAAAAGCATTGCCAGTTGGAGCAGTGGGCAGGTGTTGTGCTAAGTCGTGGTGGCTTTAGAGTTAGGAACACCTGGGACCAGGGGAATAATTCTCCCTGATTCAGATGTAAAGAGCAGTGCTGCAGTAGCTTCAAGAGCACCTGTGGCTGTTTACTCCTGTATATCTTGGGCTCAACAGCAGGCTCTGGTTGGATCCGGTCACAGGAGCTCTTGGGAAGGGATCTGCTTAACTCTAATGCTGGGATCCTGAGATAAGATTTGTTGATAGTGGTTCATTGTCTGTTTTTCTGTAGTGAGCCAGGGTGAGGGAATTGGGTATTTTCAATGAACTCTCAGTAACGAGCTGTGGATTTGAAGAGCTGGAAAGTATGACTCAGTCTAATTATAACCAGCTTGGGCAGGCCTGGAAGTTCCTTGTTTTGTCTCAGCACCACTGTTATGGATTCCTTCCTCCAGTGTTTGGGAGGATGAGGGTGGCCCATGGGGAGTAGAACGTGTTAGTACACAGGCTGGCTGGAGGTCACTAGTTTAGGCTTAGCTAACCCTACTGCCAGCTCACACATCAGCCTGCTGCATATCTGCTGAGCTTGTAGTGAGTGGGGGGGTTAGCTGTGAGATCACAGCACTTGGCACAAGCATTGTGGGGTAGTTCTGCTCACCTCTGGCCTTTGGCTTATTAAAAGGCCATGACTAGAGAAGAGACAAACTTCCCTTTCTGAAAGCTGTTCAGGGCTTTTCTTGTGCTGTTACTTTGTGAGTGAGAAGAATCAGGGTGTGGGCAGTGGGCAGGGATTTGAACTCCACACAGGCATGCAGCTTGTTCCAGTCAGAACAATGCGACTGAACAAACCCTTTTCAAGTTGGCAGTGTGAGCTGCTGAAGGGAGCCTTTCTGGGGACACTCAATGTTTTGTAGTGACCTTCCTGTGAAACAGCCGCCCTGGCAGAGGGAATCTTTGTACTCCAAATAGTTCCCTTACAGGAAACATGAGCACATCTGGAAAATGAAGGTGTCCTAATGGGAGTGGGTGAGAACGGCATTCGCTGGGGCACATCTATTCCAGAACTTTGCCTGTTCAGTTGTGAAAGAGAGCTATCTGGCAGGAAGTTAGTGTTTAAAAAAACAAAACCAGTGCTCCTTGCACACCAAAGAAAGGTGTGGACACAATGAAGTCTCTCACTGATATCTGTAAAAGGGTGATTGCCTTCCAGGGGTGGTGAGGTGTTGAATAGCAGGCATGTGGCTGCTATTTCATCTTGCCATGAACTTGTGAAGGTAAGGCAGATTCTTTAGGCTGCCTTAATTGTCTGGTTTAATGAGGGACTTGCTGCATTTGAAGTCCCTTCCCTCAGTTAAAAAGCCTCCAGTTCCAGGGCTAGTAATGTGGTCCTTAGAACTGATGGACGGTCTTCTTTGAGCCCTTTGGCTTCTGAGAGCTGAGCTTTCTTACCAGCAGGTTTTCTTCATGGGGCTGTGACTTCAGTTTATGGAGTGAGCAAGGAGGCCCTTTCAGGGTTGTCATGGCTAGCACAGATGTGAAGATGCTCCCAGCCCTTCCTACTCACAAGAAAAGTGACTCTTCTGCACTAGTTGGAGCTTCTAGAAAGCCCTGGGTAGAGGTAGTCAAGCCCTAAAGATTGATGAAGGCCTGTATGACTAAGGTGAGGTGTACTTCTGAGAACTGGTGAAATCTCTTGGCCATCTGTAGATCTGAGGGGAGAGGATGAATTTCTATATGAAAGCTTGTTCATTTTTCAGGGGGTCTCTGGGCATGTTCCATTTGTGGGATATGGTGCCCCAGCCTGGAGCTGTAGAACTGCCAAGAAGAGCCAGGTCCATTTGGGGCAGAGTGCATAAGATTTCTTATGATGTGAGTGACATCGACCTATTCTGTATCAGGAAGGGCACCCCCAACCATACTTCTTTCTCCGCCCTCGTAGATTGTGAACAGAATACACCATCATGTCCTCAGACTAGACCTTTCCTTAGTCTTGCTTAAGATTTTCTTGTAAATTGTTAGTTCAGAGTACTTCAGGATAGCTTAGTATAGATAGCCCTTCCCTTGGGCCACTTAGTGAGACCATAGCTGGTCGGGAGCCTGTAAGGTTTCAGGAACTGCACTTCCTGCCAGCAGTCATAAAGACAGATGCTTACATTCAGTACCTTCTATGCCTGGGCCAGACCCACTTGGTAACCCAGTGTACAGCAGAGAGCTTTGAGACGCCAGGCTCATCAGTCTGATACTGGGTCTGTCAGTGGTACCAAGACCAGCCTCCATGTCATAAGTCCTGCATCAGAGGACCAAGATGCACTGTGCCACTCTGGCTTTAGTGCCATCTTCTATCACAGCCTGGAGACCGGACTCTCCTCTGCCCTATACTGGGAGTGAATTCTTTACCCAGCACTGATGAGGCTTCAGTAACCTTGGTGGGGATGCAGGAAGCACCCACCTTAGCACCTCTTCCCTCACCTGGCACCATCGTCCTTCACACAGACTTCAAACCTGTTCTGTGATGCCAGGTTTGTCTTGGCACTGCAAACCCACTTAGAGGTCTGTCTGGGTAGAAAGAGGAAGCACGTCTCCCCACAAGAAGGGCATTAACAGAAGAAAAGTACCCCCCCCCCCCATACTCTCTGAGCTGGGAGGACTTTGAAGAGATTGGGATCTGTTCTTAGCTTTATGCTAATTAATAGTTTTATCAATGACCTGGAAGAAAACAATCACCACTGATGAAATTTGCAAATAACATGGATTGGGGGAGTGGTAAATAATGAAGAGGACAGGTCACTGATACAGAGTGATCTGGATCACTTGGTAAACTGGACACAAGCAATCAGTATGCAGTTTAATATGGTTAAATGTAAATGTATACATCTAGGAACAAAGAATGTAAGACACTTACAGGATGGAGGGCTCTATCCTGGGAAGATAGTCTTCTGAAAAGGACATGGGGGACATTGTGGATAATCAGCTGAACAGGAGCTCCCAGTACAATGCTTTGGCCAAAAGGGCTAATGCAGTTATTAGATCCATAAACAGGAAAATATCGAATAGGGAGGTTATGTTATTTGGCGCTGCTGAGACTGCTGCTGGAATCCTGGGTCCAGTTCTGGTGTCTACAAGAAGGATGTTGATACATTGGAGAGGGTTCTTCAGACTAGCAGACAAAGGTATAACAAAATCCAGTGGCTGGAGGTTGAAGCTGGACAAACTTAGACTGCAAATGGGGCACTTTTTTACGGTGAGGATAATTAAGCACTGGAACAATTTACCAAGGGGTGTGGTGAATTCTCCATCACTGGCCATTGTTACAGCAAGAGTGGATGTTTTTCTGAAAGATCGGCTCTAGTTCAATTCAGGGCAGTTCTTTGGCCTGTTATACTAGACATCAGACTAAATGATCACCATGTCCCTTCTGATCTATAACGGCTCTCAGACAGCACTGGTTACACTTTAATGGAGAGGGTGATTGACCATTGGAACAAACTACCAAGGGAAGTGATGGATTCTGAATCTCTTGATGACTTCAGATCCAGACTGTATGCCTGTCTGGCAGAGATACTGTAGCCCACAGTTACTGGCTCAATGTAGGGGGAGTTGGTGACATCCCACAGGAAGTCAGTCAATGAGCCAATGGTCCCTTCTAGTCTTCAACTCTGTGACTCCTATGTACTATTCTTGTAAAGTTCCTCTCTGCACTCCAGCTCTCTCCATCCTTCTTCCTGTCTGCCTCAGAACTACTGTGGTTAGGGAGAAGAACCAGAAAGGGGTGAACTTCCTTATATTTGGTCAGCTGATATCACCTTGCACAAGGGTGCTTGTGCACCCCCCAGCAGATATGGCTTTTCAAGGCAGCCAGAGGTTAGGGGTCTATTACAAGAGTGGGTGGGTGAGATCTGTGGCCTGCAGTGGGCAGAAGGTCAGATTAGATGATTGCTATGTGCCTTTCTGACCTTAAAATCTGAGTCTATAAGAAGAGCTCTAGTGGTGACAGAGCAATAGCAGCTGCCAGCATTTCAATCACTATGGTGTCTAACCTTGCCTGGGGCAATCTAATCTGCACCTACATGAGGAAACGTATCCACTGTTTGAATAGGTTCCAGCAGCGGCAACTTAATGGCTGCTGAAACGATTCAACTGTAAGTAGAGCTAGGCCCATGCCATCTCCAGCTCATCTCTTAAACTGTGGCCCAGCCCATTAATTGAGACAGGGTACAGGCTGCGGTTATGATGGAGAAGCACTGTCTTCTCTGTCCCTTTGACTGGGAGGCCTGTCTGCAAGATAGCCTCTGCCTTCCTGGCTTGCTTGTCATCCTCACTGAAAGCCCTGAGAGACTTCTCGGGGTTGTGATGTGCCTGTTCACCCCACCTGGTATCTCTGCATTCTTAATACATGGCCACTATATGGTTTTAAGTCCTGTCCTGTTGGTCTGTGTGAACAGGCTTGGGAGCTAAGTTCCCTCTATGCTGCGTGGGAGCTCCAGCAATGGGAGCTCTAGTGCTGACATGGCAATGCCATGTTTATCGCATTCTCATCCAGCCCGTTCAGAGAAGCCTAGACACACTTGTGATTGAAATGCCGTCTACTCCGGTTGCCTTGTCTACACTAGCATTCCTGCAGTTGCTTCCACTTCTGTAAACTGCCCCAGTACTATTGCAGAGGGGAATTTAGAGCGAGCCAAGTGTAAACAAGGCCTGAATATCCCTTTTGAAGCTGTTTGCACTCAGGTGAACCGTCATCCTCCATTTTCTTCTCTTCTCTCTTCTCTCTCTCCCCCCCACCCCCGGTAACTGTTTGTAGAAGCCTATTTGGGATGCTAAGTAACCTCATAGCAAATGTTGAACACCTTCAGCCAGGGTCTTAAACGCAGTTCACTGTATGCCATGCATCCGAGTTTTAAATATAAGGCTCCAGTATTTTTATACTTGATGTTAATTCTACTCTACATCAATAATAGCTGTTGACAGACTAATTCCGTCTATCACAGCCACACATGGACAAGGGGACTGCAGTGGTGCTGGTGCTGAAGAAAGGTAAGCAAGGGGAAGGCAGTGGAATGCAAACCATGTTCAGCCACTCCTCCACCCCAGGTCCCATGTCGACACCGTCAACTCCGACCAGCACATTGAGTCCTGTGTGGGACACCCTGCCAACACTAGGAAGTCATCGTGGCGCCAATGGAATGATGGTGCCTTCAGTCCTGGAGGCAGCAGCCAGAGACTTGCTTATTGTTCCTGGGGACTGCTGACTTCAATGGGACAACCATAGGTATGGTACTCTGAGCTCCTTCCCGGCACCAGAACCTTCGAGGGGCAAGCCGACCCTGCTTGCTTCTACGAGGTCGTCCCCAGACCCTTGGTACCAATCTGCAGAAGTGAGGGGTACCACTCTCCCATCGTCACCTCGGGAGGACTCCTCGTCTGAGTCTAAGGTGGAGCCCTACATCCATCCCAAGAGCCGCTGCTAGTACCTGTCCTTCATCCTGCCGGATCCCAGGGCGGGTCCCCTCCTCCCCCCACTGGTACCAGGTGGACAGTGGCAGAGGCCCTATGCAATGGCTATTCTGGAACCCATGGGGGTTTCCCTTGGTATCAGGTCCATCTTCTCACCAGTCATACTCTGTTGTTTCCGAGAGGAGGGCCCCTGCACTGCTTCGCTTGGCACCGGACCCTGACTCAGGTACTGAATCCAGTACTGATACACAAGACGTGGGCCCCATGGAGGTAATTGAGGCTGAAAAAGTTGGTCTGAAAACAAAGGAGGCAGGATCCGAAGTGGGAACTGGTAAAGCACCCTTGGACTCACCTTCAAAAGGCCTGCTTGGGCCCACCGGAGTACCTATACAACCTCTGGACTGAGGTGGTAGAAATGCAGCCATACAGGCCTCTTCCCCAGGCGAGGCTGTCTCGGGACCGAGCAGCTTGCTGCCTCAAGATGACTTTCAAGCCCATCAGGAGCTTCTAAAGAGGATAGCAGCTACCCTGGGGCTAGAGATTGAGGAGCTCAAGGAATCGTCCCACAGCTTCATTGACATTTTGGCTGCAGCTGCACCATCTAAGGGGGCCCTGCCCATTAACAAGGTGGTAATGGGTGAGGGCAGAGCCCTGTGGCAGGCCCCGTCTTTTCTCCCTCCCACTTTGAAGAGGGCAGAGAAGAAATACAACGTGCCAGCCAAAGGGCTCAAATACCTATACTCTCACCTCCCTCCTGGGTCCCTAGTTGTATTGGCAGCCAATGAGAGGGATAGACAGGGTCAAGCAAGTTGCTATCCCCAAGCAGAAGGACACAAAGAAACTTGATCTATTTGGGAGAAACATTTATTTGGCACGTGGTCTACAGCTACATATTGCTAACCAGCAAGCCCTTGTGAGACTACAACTTGTGAGACTCCTCATCCAAATGTAAAGACTCCATGCCTCAGGACTCAAGGCAGGAATTCTCTGCCCTCTTAGAGCTTCAGTTCCTTCTTGCCAGCTACTCTGAGAGAGGGGAAGGTGGGGGGGAATGAAATAGACATCTCGGAGAACAACAGTTACAAAAAGGTGAGTAACCGTTTTTTCTTCGAGTGCGTGCGCATATCAATTCCAGTTGGTGTGCGCACGCCTTGTGCACAGCTGTCGGAAACTTTTTCCTAGCAGCTACCCGTCGGGCTGGCTGTGGAGCCCCTGGAATGGCACTGGTATGGTGCTCTATATACGACCCTGCTGGCCCGACCTCCCCCGTGCCCCCACCTTCAGTTCCTTCTTACCACCAGTGACCGTTGATGGAACAGTGGTCTCTTGCTTGCAAGTGTCCCACTAATCCCTAGCTCTTCTGCTAATTTCTGTATATAGTTACCCATTGTTAGTTAATAGTTCTTACTTAGTTGTTAATTGTAGTCTTTAGCGGTTGGGGGGGCTTCCCCTCCCCCACGTGCCCCGCAGGGCCTTGGGGCATGGCATCCCAGGGCTTCAAACCCTTTAGTTCCTGCGGTAAGCCTATGCCCACGGGCGACCCCCATGACTCCTGCCTCCAGTGTCTGGGAGAAGCCCATCAATCGGACAAGTGCAAGATCTTCAAGGCTTTCAAGCCTCGCACCAGGAAAGAGAGGGACATTTGCCTAAAGCAACCCCTTATGGAGTCAGCCTTCCGTCCGCAGCAGGACCTGGCCCCGAGCACCTTGGTGTGGAGCGCTCCTCCTTCAGTGCCTTTTGCGGTGTCGAGAAAGGACTCTGCACGCCAACCCAGGAGCCACCGGTCCCCCAGGCCACAGATGTGCTCTCCCCGGCACCGCTCTCATTCACCAGCTGCCCGTAAGAAACAGGCCAAGGGGAAGTTCCCCCAGTGGCCCGCTACAGACACTGCACCCCCGGAAGGGGACGGTGCACGGAAAGAGCCTATGGCTGACAGACCCTTGGGCCGGGCACAATCGTTGCGGACCCCTGTCTCCCCAGGAATCCCCGCTCTCCTGGACTCACTGCGGCTGCATATGGGGGAAGTTATGATGCCTTCCACCCCAGACACCTTCAAAGCCACTAGGGGGCTCATTGAGATGACTATGCCCAAGTCTCCAACTACGAGGGATAAGCCTCCACTCCCTCAAGACACGGCACCATCCAGAGGCAAGCCTGCCATGTTCGGCCCATCTGCCCCCCAACCTGGATCTCCGTGCCGCTCTGAGTCCCCGTGCCACTCTGAGTCCCGGCACCGCTCCTATGCCCCACGCTGGTCTGACTTGCGGCATCGGTCCAACTCATGGCATTGATTCTGCAGCCCTGATCCTGGGAGTCGCTCCCGCTCGAGGTGGTCGTCGGCAGATAGGTCGTGGTCCCGCTTGAGGTCCAGGTCCTGCTCTGTGACCTTGCAGCACCATTTGCAGCACCGGCCTCAGCCTGCACGCCGCTCACCTTCCAGGCGTCGCTCGACGGACTGGCACCACTCTATACAGCAGCACCGTTCCACTTCGCGGCACCATTCCCTCTCAAGGCACCACTCTCGCTCATGGCACCGGTCCCCGCTTCGGCACTGCTCCACATCGTGGTGCAGCTCTACTTTGCGGCACCGCTCCACATCCCACCATCGCTCCCCGCAGCGGCACCACCCTGCACTGCAGCACCGATGGACATTGAGGCCCTGTTACGCTTCACAGCACCCATCCCATCCGTTGGAGGAGGATGCCTCTTTGGTGCAGTCTCACACCGCTCCCCCTTGGCTGTCCCGCTCGAGATCGCCCTCCCTCTGATCAGGCAGGGCATTGGGAGCATCTGAGGCACCCAGATCAGGGCCGGGGAGTCTAAAGCAGGACGCTTCGGGGCCCCAATGGCCACCCCAGTGGCGATTTTGGACCCCTTGGCTGTACCATCAGGACCAGGGTGCCCCTCTTGGCATCCCTCCACCTTCCCATTTGGGATCTTGCCTCCCAGAGGCAACCCTAAGCCGCCCACCCCAGGACCCTCCACAAAACTTAGACCCAGCCCCACCCCACCCAGCGGTGGCAGGCACTTCTACGTCTGGGCCACCACCCATGGACTACAGGGCCATGCAGGAACTCCTCCGACAAGTGGCCCTGTAGTCCATGGGTGGTGGCCCAGACGTAGAAGTGCCTGCCACCGCTGGGTGGGGTGGGGCTGGGTCTAAGTTTTGTGAAGGGTCCTGGGGTGGGCGGCTTAGGGTTAGGGCCCTGAATATGAACCTCCAGATGGAGGAAGTGGTCGAAGAGGAGGACCCTATGGTGGACATCCTGGCACCAGAGGGGCCCTCTAGGGTGGCCTTACCCATTATAAAAATTATTCAGTCTAACGCCAAAACTATTTGGCATTAACCTGCCTCCATTCTCCCCTACGGCCAAGGGGGCTGAACGTAAATACTTTGTTCCTACTAAGGGATATGAGTATCTCTTCACCCACCCTCCCCCATGCTCTCTTGTGGTGGAGGCAGTGAATGAAAAAGAGAGACAAGGTCAGCAGGCCCCCACACCCAAATCAGGAGCCACAGAATGGCTTGATTTGTTTGGAAGGAAAATTTATTCCACAGGGGGCCTCTCTCTCTCAGGATCGCTAATCAACTCACAGTACCGAGTAGATACAACTATAACTCACAGTCCTCGATCTTAAAATTTAAAGAGCTCCTCCCCTCTGAGTCACGAGCAGAGTTGGGGCCCATTGCCGAAGAGGGCAAGGCTGTCACCCGGACTTCCCTCCAAGGCTTCCTTGATGCCGCGGACTCGGTGGCGCATACTCTGGCATCTGGGATTGTGATGAGGCGCAATGCCTGGCTCCAATCCTCTGGTCTTCCCCTGGAGGTTCAGCAGACCTTACAGGATCTTCCCTTTTATGGCCAAGGCCTATTTGCTGAACAAACAAATTACAGACTGCATAGCCTAAAGGACTCCCAGAACACAATAAAGTTCCTCGGCATACACACTCCGGTGACCCAAAGGAAGCCCTTTAAACCGCAGACCACCCAGCAGCGGTCCTTTTCCCCCCCCGCCCCCCAAGGCCCAGACAGGACTTCTCTCGTAGGAGAAGTAGATACAATCGATGCAAGCAGTCGAGTCCTCCCTCTGGGCAGGGCCAGGGGAAATCCAAACCCCCCTTTGGGCCCTAAGCGCCCCTTTTGAAGGTGCACACGAGGCTGGATTACCAGTCCACAACCTGGTTATTCACCCTTCTTTTCTGAACCGTCTATCCCACTTCTACCGTGCATGGTCCCTTATTACGTCGGACCAGTGGGTGCTCCGCACGGTAGAGACGGGATAGTCTATCCAATTCTGCTCCTTCCCACCCTCCCATCCCCCTTGCCCGTCCCTCTTCAGGGACCCCTCTTATGAGCAACTTCTCGTCCAGGAGGTCCAGGCTCTCCTCACTCTAAGAGCAGTGGAGGAGGTCCCTCAGGAGCTCAAAGGCAAGGGTTTCTACTCCTGATACTTTCTCGTCCCCAAAGCAAAGTGGGGGCCTCAGGCCCATCCTGGACCTGCGGGAGCTCAAGCTCATAGCCAGCTTGAAGTTCTGCATGGTCTCCCTGAGCAAAATCATCACTTCCCTAGACCTGGGAGACTGGTACGCCGCCCTCGATATGAAGAACGTTTATTTTCACATATCTATCACCCCGGCTCACAGATGATTCCTCAGTTTCGTGGTGAACAAGATGCATTATCCGTTCACGGCCCTCCCATTCGGGCTGTGCACAGCACCTCGCATCTTCACCAAGTGCATGGCGGTTGTAGCAGCTTTTCTCCGCTGCCACCACGTGCATGTCTACCCTTACCTGGACAACTGGCTCCTTTGGGGCCTCTCCTGTCAGCAGGTAGAATCGCAGGTGCAGATAGTCAGATACGTTCGAATGATTCTCAACATCAACAAATCAGTGCTCACCCCAACTCAAAGGATAGAATTCATCGGAGCCGTTCTGGATGCAACTCAAGCAAGAGCATTCCTGCCAGAGACACGTCACCTGTCCCTCTCGCAGATAATCAGCACCTTTGCAGCTTCCCCACCACCACGGCGATGCAGTGTCTCAGGCTGCTAGCCCAGAATTCCAGACTGCAGACTTTTCCTGAAAGGACTGGAAAAGATACATCCCCCGATGAAGCCCCCCATCCCGCGCTGGGATCTTAACCTAGTCCTCTTCCACCTCGTGGGCCCTCCCTTCGAGCCGTTAGCTTCTTGTTCACTCCTCTACCTCTTTTGGAAGGTTGCTTTTCTGGTGGTTATCACATCAGCATGACACGTGTCTGAACTACGGGCCCTCACCTGTGAGCCTCCGTTCACTATCTTTCATAAGGACAAGGTACAACTTAGACCTCATCCAGTTTTCCTTCCCAAGGTGGTGTCTCGCTTCCATATTAGCCAGGACATCTTCCTGCCAGTCTTCTATCCAAAGCCGCACAACAGCCCTCACAAACAACAGCTGCACTTGCTGGATGTCAGGAGGACACTTGCCTTCTATATCGATCGCACAAAGCTGTTCCACAAGACAACCCAGTTGTTCGTTGCTATAGCACAGCGGATGAATGGTTTGCCCATCTCTTCCCAGCGGATCTTCTCCTGGATCACGACATATATCCACGCTTATGACTTGGCAAAGGTTCCTCCGTCTGCCATCACAGCTCACTCCACGAAGGCGCAGGCCTCATCGACAGCCTTCCTAGCCCATGTACCTCTCCAGGAGATCTGCTGGGCTGCGATGTGGTCTTCAGTGCATACTTTCATGTCGCACTATGCCATCGTCCACAAATCTAGGGACAATGCGGCCTTCGGCAAAGCGGTACTTCAGTCAGAAATACCTTGACTCCGACCCCACCTCCGAGATAAGGCTTGGAAGTCACCTAACTGGAATTGATATGAGCAAGCACTCGAAGAAAAAACAGTTACTCACCTTTTTGTAACTGTTGTTCTTCAAGATGTGTTGCTCATATCTATTCCATTTTCCCCCACACACACACCTTCCCCTCTGTCGTAGTAGCCGGCAAAAAGGAACTGAAGGGGGGGGGGGGGTCGGGCCGGCAGGGTCGTATATAGAGCGCCATACCAGCACCATTCCAGGGCGTTCCACAGCCGGCCCGACGAGTAGCTGCTAGACCAATTCATCACTCTCCCTTTTGTCCATAGCCCCCTGCGTTTTTACAAAATGCATGGTGGTGGTAGCAGCCTTCCTCAGAAGGTGAGGCATTCAAGTCTACCTGAACCTCAATGACTGGCTGATCAAGGGTTGCTCAGAGACCCAAGTAAAGAGCAGTGTCAGCCTGGTCCAGGCCACCTTCTGAGCACTGGGCCTATTGATAAACAGACAAAAGTCAACTCTCATTCCAGTACAGAGAATCAAGCTTATTGGGGCAGTGTTCAACTCAACCGGGCTAGAGCCTTCCTTCCAGAGACTTGATTCCAGACAATGTTGGACCTGCTATCCAAGGTCATGGCCCATCCAATCACTACAGCCCGGTTTGCCTCAAGCTCCTGGGGCACATGGCCGCAGGCATTTACATGGTATGGCATGCAAGGCTGTGCCTCAGGCCCCTGCAGGGGTGGTTAGCTTCACTGTACTCACCAAACAGACACCACTTGGACTTGGTTCTCATTGTTCCAGCCCTGGTCCTCAACTCCCTCGACTGGTGGAAGGGCTCCCATTTGGCAATTGCGGGTGCCCCCGAAGTCACCCCCCAGCCATCAGTGTCCCTAGTATCAGATGCTTCAGGCCTAGGTTGGGGAGCCCATCTCGATTGCCTCAGGACTCAGGGCCTGCAGACCCAGGAAGAGCTCTCCCTGCATATAAACATCAGAGCGTTCAGAGCGGTTTGCTTAGCTTGCCAAGTGTTTCTTCCCCAGATCACAGGCAAAGTAGTGCAAATGCTGATGGACAACACCGCGGCCATGGTCTACATCAACAAGCAGGGAGGAGCGCGCTTCTCTGCCCAGGGAGGAGCATGCTCCTTTGTCGTGAGGCCATCCATCTATGGGACTTTTGCATGAAGCACTCCATCCACCTTGAGGCTCCCATCTTCCAGGAGCCTGGAATGCCCTGGCAGATCTCCTTAGCAAATCCTTCTCTCACCATGAGTGGTCCCTTCACCCAGAGGTCACCAGATTCATCTTCCAAAGGTGGGGATCTCCTCAGGTAGATGTTTGCAACCAGGCAGAACAGGAAAAGCCATCAGTTTTGCTTGCTGAGTGGGCACAGCCCAGGCTCCCTTTCAGATGCCTTCCTGCTTCCGTGGATAGTTCTATGCATTTCCTCCAGTTCTGGTTCAGAAGGTCCTTCTAAAAATCAAGCAGGATAAGGTGAGACTTAATCTTATAGTCCTGGCATGGCAGTGCCAATGCTGGTTCGCCATGCTGCTAGACTTATCAGTAGCACCCCCACTACCGCTCCCACTCCACCCGGACCTGATCTCACAAGACCATGGCCGTTTATTCCACCCAAATGTCTGGTCCCTCACCTGATTGCAGGGAAGCTCCATGGCTGAACCTGGAGGAGCAAACTTGTTCGGAACAAGTTCAACAGGTCTTGCTGGGTAATAGGAAGCTGTCCAGTAGGGCTACCTAGTTAGCCAAGTGGAAGCATTTCTCAATAGGGCCATCCCCACAAGGCCTTTCTTCGACTGTTTTCTCTTCGGTTTATTCTGGAATACTTGCTCCACCTACAACAACAAGGTCTGGCCCCAGAATGAAGCAGTTTCAGCCTTCCACCCACCAGTTTTATCTTACGAAATGACAATCCGGTTTCTTAAGGGGTTAGAGACTTTACCCTCAGGTTTGCGAACTGATTCCCCTGTGGATTTGAACTTGGTCCTATTGAAAGTCACAGGCCCTCCCTTTGAGCCGCTAGTATTGTGCCCTCTGCTCTTTCTCTCTTGGAAGGTTGCCTTCCTGATAGCAATTACCTCAGCCAGAAGGGTTTCTGAAATCAGGGCCCTTATGTCAGAAGCACGGTGTTCTTGAAGGACAAAGTTCAACTGTACCCCCATCTGGCCTTCCTGCCAAAGGTAGTCTCGCAGTTCCATAGCAACCAAGCCATTTTCCTGGCAGTTTTCTTCCTGAAGCCACACAAGAATTCAGAAAAGCAATGGCTTCACTCATTGGACGGTAGGCATGCCCTCGCCTTCTAGATTGAGAGGACTAAACCCTTTCACAAATCCACATAACTTTTTCTGGCAATAGCAGAGAGGATGAAAGGCCTACCTCTTTCAGCCCAGAACATTCGCTCTGGATAACCTCCTGCATTCGGGCATGTTATGGGCAGGTGAATGTTCCACCGCCTGCCATCCTGACCACTCATTGCACGAGAGCTGAGGCCGCTTCAGCAGTGTTTTTGGCCCAGGTTCTGATCCAACACATCTGTAGGGCCGCAACCTGGTCATTGCATATGGAAATTGTAGGGCTGGCCATGAATGCTCACGAAATTGGGGATTGGGGTGCAGGAGCGGGGGAGGGCTCCGGCTGTGGGGTCCGGGCTCTGTGGTGGGGCTGGGGATGAGGGTTTGGGGTGCAGGAGGGTGCTCTGGGTTGGGATCAAGAGGTTTCAAGGGCAGCAGGGGGATATGGGCTGGGGTAGGGGTTTGGGAGGGGGTCAGGGGTGCAGACTTCAGGCGGCGCTTACCTCAAGCAGCTCCCAGAAGCAGCGGCATGTCCCTTCCCCTGCTTCTATGTGGAGTGCAGCCAGGCAGCTCCAGGAGCCGTGCGGGGGCACGGTACGCAGGGCGTGGGGCAAGCCCCAGACTCTGCTCCCTGGTGGGAGCTTGAGGGCCAGATTAAAATGGCTGCAGGGCCGGATGCGGCCCCCGGGCCTTAGTTGCCCACCCCTGTACTACGCCGTCATCAACAGGCTCAAGATGATGCCAGGTTTGGGAGAGCAGTGTTGCAGTACACATATCCATGAACTCCAAGCCCACCACCTTAGGCGACTCATAAGCAGCACCTAGCATGGAGTAGACATGAGCAAGCACTCAACAAAAAAAGGTTACTGATATTACATAACTGTTGTTCTTGAAATGTGTGGTTCCATGACCCGCGCTCCATCCCTGCTATCGGAGTTGATGGCAAGAAGGAGCTGAGAGGGTGCAGAGCCGGCGGAACCCCTTACAGTGGCACACATGTGCGCAGCTCCAGAGAGCACTAGAGCCAGCCCGACAGATACCACTGAGGGAAAAATCTCCAGCAATGGCGCATGCACACCTAATGTAGAATGGACATGAGCAACACATCTCGAACAACAGTTATGGAAGGTCGGTAACTGGGGTTTTTTTCTGTGTTAGATGGGTCTTCACTATGCCCCCAGGCTTGTGTGATCTTTAGCTGCTAAGGTCTCATTTATAAGTATCTCCAAAATAACTGGAAAAATAAAGGCAGCTTTTTTTCTCTCAAGTAACAGAGGAGATATTTCAAAACTAGAACCCTTGAAGGAAATGGCAGAGCTTGGAGACTTGGCACTGAGATTGTGTACACAGCAAACTGGAAAGCTTCTCTTGATGAAGTGATCTCAAATCATTAACAGTGTGTAGCCTTAACAAATACATTTAAATGGTATTTTAAACCTATTCCTAGAGTAGAGTCCAGGATTCTCTTTACTCTACCAGTGTTCATACTGTCACAAACATGACAAGGGAGTGCAGAAAACACTGTGCTCTGTGGATTAGGGGCGTGCTATCAAAGTGCCTCATGGAGAACAGAACTCTGAACTGGACCAAGGTGGCTAAGTTAAGGACTCCCCATTTAGTGTTACTATTTATAAATTAGTATCAAAGTTTATATTTACATATATTCCTTCCTTTAGTTTAGCGACCGGAGTCTGCTCTGAAGTCAAGGCTCCGTGACTTTTCATCTAAGATTTAGCTCTGTGTTCCAGTAATTCTCCATGTGTCTAACCTTTCGTAGAGGAAGGAGGATGGGGAGAGTCCCAAGTGTGCTAACACTGAGGTCCAAAAGCACAAAGTTTAGGCATGTGCAAAGTCTGTATAGAAAGATGCCTGGAACTGGGTGTGGCCGGGTCTTGCCAATCCCTCAGGTTCTGGGCCACCAACAGAGGCTTCCATGAATCTAGGGAACTTTGCTTTGAGTTCCTCAGTTCCACTTCATTAACAGAACAGGAATTACCACAGGCCTGTGACTTCTTGTGGCCCAAGGTCCTTGCAGTACAGTTTTACTGACTCAGACTCCACTGGCTCAAGGGTAGGTCTCCAGATCTTTAAATGGCAGTTGGCTACAGCATCCTGGTTTTGTGTGCTGGACACCTTTTCCTGAAGAAATGTCCTTCAAGAACAATGAGAGCTTTCAGTTAATGCTCTATCCACTTAGTTACCACTTCCTGAAGTAGGAAACCATGAAGTTCACACCCCGGAACCCTAGGATAGCATGGCCCCCAATGCCAGCTCTGCCACTGTGACATGCAGGGTGCCATTGCATCCCTCACAGTGCCTTGGGACAGAATGGATCTTGTGAGATCAAATTATTCCGGAGCGTGGAAATGCTTTTTTCAAACATCCTCCCCCCCTCTCTCCCTCTTCCCTGTGTAACTCTGCTTTCTGGCAGGTTGATAACGTGGCTTAGGGTGGGGGACAGGAGACATTCCTCTACATTCATCACCATCTTCCATGGGCCATGCTGCCTGTACCTGGTATCTGATGGTAACCTGGCAATGTGCTGCACAGATGCTTTACCTGGGGACTAGAGCAATATCTTGGGCCTGTGCTCTTGCAGGCTGCACTTGCCATGCTGAGCTCAGGTAAAGAGCAGCGCTTCCCTTCAGGCTGTGTGTTGTCTCTGCCTTGCTGCAGTGCACATGAAGTGTGGAAAAATTGCCATAAAAATGCCTTTTTCCCAAAGGCAGATTAGGGCATATCTCCTATGTGTACATGTCTCAGAGCTGAATTCCAGGCAGCTATCACAGACTGCTCACTCCCCACCGTGACATGTGAGGGTCCATCAGCAGCCTGGTGCAGGCCACTGCTTTGGCTTGGTTCCTTGTTTCAGAATCTGTATCTACAGGACTTTGGATTTCCTGCTCCAATACATTGACACCTGAGTTACGTGCAACCCAGCATTCTAACGATTTTAATATCTGCCAAGTGCAACTGCTGCCTTTGTGAGCAAATGTGTCTCATGCTGTGCTCTCCTGCCGTGTCTGCTCTCGCAAAAATGGGGGCCCACTGTTCCCCACAAGTGGTAGCAGTGGTGCAAGCTGTGGAGAGGGCACAGGCTCAGTGGCTGTGGGTGAAATCCTATGCTCGGTCTACACTGCAGCTTCCATCATTGCTATTCCTGGAGGAAATTGCAGATCCCAATATTACTCCCGTAGGCGCAGTCATGTAAGTCTGTGTTGCCCCCAGTAACTGCTATGGTCACATCGCAGGACAGAACCAGGCTGCTACCAACCAAAGGGAGCCACATGGCTTCATATGAGGAGTGGGGCAGGAGCAGCAGCTCCTGAGGAAAAAGGGGAATGTCTCAAATACCTGTGAGGGAAGGAGAGGGAGCTGATAAGGGGAAAGACATCTACAGTGGGCAGCACCTCTGCAGACTCTCAGGCGGTAGGCCACTGGGAAGGAGGTGAACATCCATACGACTTGGATCTCTGCTGCTGATGCTGCTCACTGCTGCCATTGGGTGAAGAGCTGGGTTGTTTATTGTGGGAGGCATTCATGAAAACTCAACTCCACAGCAGCAGCTGCTATTTTCTTGGAGCTGAGATCCACTCGAAATGTCTATAAAATTAAGATCTGCCTCCAAAAAGAAATGGTATTAAAAAAATGTTAAGGTTGCACAGTCAAGCTCTTAAAAGTTAGGAAATGCCAGAATTCGGGTTGCTATTGCAACCTGAAATGGCCCCCTTGTGCATATGCGCTTTTGCTCCAGTCTTTAATTATAGGATTGCATCCTGTTTTTTCCACATTCAGTATACAGCATTGATGGTGGACAAGGCAGAGGGGGGTAGTGATTCAGGAAGCCAATATAAGGCCCTGGGGGTCTTAAGTTACACACCCAAAATCAGTGAATACTTCTGCAAATTTTGACCTTAATCTTTCTGTAAAATGGGAATAACGGAATTGTGACAACAGATTCATTGTTTGTGAGGTATTTGTACCACAGTGATGAGTGCCACAGAGAAATCAATTCTACATTCAGTGCAGGATTTGGGTGGTGTGCGGTAAATAAGCTATTGGAGCACCCAATGAGGATAAAATGAAATATTAAGCAGTTGCCTCATTCTCTGAGCACCATCCATATTGTGCACTGCTTGAGGCAGGGGTCCTGTAGAAAAAAGTGATTGTGTAAGTAAAGGCTATATCCAAATTGAATACACGTGAGGGCAGAATTAAGGTTGTACAGGCATCCCTAACTCTGGAAGTTCCTAACTTTGGAGCACTTGACTTTTCAGCTCTAATATTTTTAACATCGTTATAAGCACAACCATACTGGGTCAAACAAATGTTCCATCTAGCCCAGTATCCTGTCTTCCGACAGTGGCCGGTGCCAGGTTCTTCAGAGGGAATGACCAGAACAGGCAATCATCGAGTGATCCAGCCCCTGTCACCCATTCCCAGCTTCTGGCAAACAGAGACTTAGGGCCACCCAGAGCATGGGGTTGCATCATAGAAGATTAGGATTGGAAGAGACCTCAAGAGGTCATCTAGTCCAACCCTCTGCTCAAAGCAGGACCAACCCCAACTCAATCATCCCAGCCAGGGCTTTGTCAAGCTGGGCCTTAAAAACCATTAAGGATGGAAATTCCACTACCTCCCTAGGTAATCCATTACAGTGCTTCACCACTCTCCTAGTGAAATAGTTTTTTCCTAATATCCAACCTAGATCTCCACTACTGCAACTTGAGACCATTGCTCCTTGTTCTGTCATCTGCCACCACTGAGAGCAGTCTAGCTCCATCCTCTTTGGAACCCCCCTTCAGGTAGTTGAAGGCTGCTATCAAATTCCCCCTCACTCTTCCCTTCTGCAGGCTAAATAAGTCCAGTTCCCTCAGCCTCTCCTCATAAGTCATGTGCCCCAGCCCCCTAATCATTTTTGTTGCCCTCTGCTGGACTCTCTTGGACATCCCTGCCCATCTTGGCTAGGTAAATTCTGTGTAAAACAATACATGCAAATAAAACGTTATGTTGAGACTCAGCTTTGTATTTGAAGACTTGACTTCATATGTCAGACCTGCTCTCAGGGGACAGCACTTTGCAGCTAGCTGCCAGAACGTGTATCCACATTCTAAAACTAGGTAGAAAGCTTAGGTCAGCAGGAGACGAGGCCTGTTAGCGCAGGCCCAGCACTGCCACTGGGATACTGCGCTTTCTCTGCTCGCAATAGGGTACAAAGCAATGTGCATAATTTCACTGTTAGTTGAGCAGCAGAGTAAAGAGCTGCGAAAACTCACAGGTAGCAAGAGTGGCTGGTCAGACCCGTTGGTTTGAATTGCAAATGGAAAAGGATTTCTGTTAGTCTAGCTGCTAATCATTTACAGTCTTTGCTCTGCTTGCTGCAGTCCTAGGACTTTTCTGTGGTGCATGTCATGTCTGCTCTTGTCACATATGAAGGGAATTGTCACCCACCGGCCTGGTAAGGTACTAGGTATTCTCCTTACCATACAGATGGAGAGCCGAGGTCAAAGGTCACACACTGAGTCTGGTCAAGCCCTGAATTGAACACACCTCCTGAGTTCCAGTCCAGTGCTTTAGCCACAAAGCCTTCCTTCTGGTCTGGTGACTAGGCTGAGCCTGTCTGCCCTGACCCTAAATCCAACTGCAGATGAGAGGGGGAGGAGCTGAGAAGGTTGGAGAAGGAAGAAACCATGCTTACAGCACCTAATATAGTCAGTGAGTAATGACTGATCTCGGTGCTCTCCTAAAACAGAGACCCCGTGCTCGGTAGCCAGCTCCAGCATTCCAACCCTCTCTTTTCAACTGCTCTCAAACCTCATGTGCATTCCTACAGTCTGGTTCCATGACAAGGCCGTCTTGTCCAGCTTTATGTTGGGACAGATTATGAAATATGTGTGAGCTTTACAGAATTGTAGAGGTATGAAAATGGCCTTCTTGGAGAGAGCTTAATCACAGCACTGCATTAGGCTGCAGCAAACCCAGCAGGCTCGAGGGAACCTGAGTATCCCCCTGTGCACTGGAACACCTTGCAGTGGTGAGAGGAAGCTGCTTGTAGCATTAGAAACTGCAGGCTGGAGCAGTGGGAGCTGTGACTTAATTCTTGCATCACTCTGCTGCCTCCCAGTTCTCATTGAGCTCCAGTGTAGGCCCCCTTCACTGGACAAACCTTTAGCTTTGCTAAGGTGTTAAAGTGCTGCTTGGGGAGGGGATTCACTATGAATTGTAGCTGAATTCTCAGTTCTTCAACAATAGAATCCACCACTCGCTGCAGAGTCATGTTTCAGCATCTGTGTTGGTGTCTTCAAAGCTACATTTCTTGTCCTTCCAGAGGTGAATGACTCCTTCATGCTGCTAATGTAAAGCCAGCATGTGTGCAAGGCTATGTACCAGCATAGGAAGGGATGGTGTGCTCAGCTACCCAGAGAGCTTGGGATTTAATCCACTTAATATCGAAATAAATAATGAGAGGGAAATGGCACCAAAGTAGCCACTTCCTTATCGGTCACTGCAAACTGCCACTTAGCTGCAGAACCCCAGGGCTTGCTATATAGTCAGAGGGAACTGGGAAGCCCTGCTGTGGTAGCAGTGGCCTTGCAAACAGTGCGTCACAGTATGTCAGACCTGCTCTTTGTTGTGAATGGAGGGAAGTGGCCATAACACAGACACAACTTGAGTGGGCGCTAGAAGCATACAACTGCCACCTGGCAGGTGCAGTTGGTGTCCCGTAAGTGGGAGCCCAGTACCTGGACTTCGGAGCAGGCAGGAATAGGCATAGAAGTAGATACTGTGGCTTTGCACATGTGGTTTTTCTTTATATGTGGGGGGAGGGGGAAGCACCTTGGCATCTCTCCAGACTGTCAACTGTGCTGATGACAAACAGCTTGCCGTGAAAGCAAAGTCCCTGTAACACAGAATGATTGGCAAATTGAGGCATGCTGTCTGCTGGCTGACATTTCAGAATGAACTCAGAACTTCTCACTAAATGAACAAAATGGCTAGGAGAGCTTGGGGGAAATAGTTTTATTTATGTCTCTCCCCTCCTGTGCCCCACATAGAGACGTGTATATGGTCAGGGTTATCTGAGAGCTGCAGGGCAGGTGTGTGCTGGGAAGATGGGGGTAGAACACTGGTAGGAATCACATTGAAAATACGTTGGAGAGAGCTGCAGGGATTAGGTGCACTTACCTTTAACTTGATCTTCCTTCTCAGCACATGGCAGTTCCATCTTCACTTACATTAACTTTCCACTCCTAAATTAGACAACAGGATTTCAAGGAAAGACTCAGGTTAGTGATCCACTAACCATGGCCCCAAGTCGGTCAACAAATAACAAAATAACGTCCAACATAAACTTACAGGAAAGCAACAAATGAAATGTTCCGAATTCTTGGGTGCAGGGGGCCAGGCTGGAGCACATCTTTGTTTCTGTTCTAGGAAAGTCAAATTCTTCTTCGAGTGATTGTTCACGTCCATTACACATTAGGTGTGCGCGTGCCGTGTGCACGGACGTCGGAAACTTTTTCCCTCAGCGGCTCCCGTCGGGCCGGCAGGGCCCCCCCCTCCCGCCAGAGCGGCGCCCCACTCTAGGGTATATATATCCCTGCAGGCCCGACCCTCCCTCAGTTCCTTCTTACCGTCCATGGCGGCGTTGGAACAACTCTGTTTCTCGTCTGAGAGTGTCCCTTAGCATAGTCGTTAGTGTTATCTTTACAGTTATCAGTTCTTTAGTAGTTAGTGTTAAGCTTAGCAGTTAACAGTTCTTTAGAAATACTCAAACTTCTTGTATTAGGTGTTTGGTCAACCCCGGCACCGGCCCTGGGCGGTGGGGCATGCCGCACGTCCAAGGCTTCAAGGCTTGTGCCACATGCCGTAAGCCTATGCCATTAAGCGATCCACACGACTCATGTCTCCGTTGCCTGGGGGAAGCACACCAAAAAGAGCGCTGCAAGATCTGTAAGGCTTTCAAGCCCAGGACTAAGAAAGAGAGAGACTTTCGCCTTAAGCAGCTGCTCATGGAGACGGCGTTACAGCCCTCCACTTCGACGGCACCATCAGCCTCGGTGCGGAGTGCCCCGGTATTGGTCCGTGATCCAGCGCCGGCGGGACACCCTAAGCCCACGGCACCGAATCAGCGAGAACACCTCCGGCATCAGTCCTCTTCGCCGACGAAATCGAAGGGCCAACCCAAGGCCCGAGGACGCTCCCCGCATAAGAGGGCAGCGCCCACGAAGACCTCGAGTGCGCCTAAGGCCGTTGCGGCCCCAGCACAGGTCCCGGTGTCAATGGCTCCGGCGCCAAAAGGCCCGTCGAGCCCCAAGATAGGCGCGTTGAGTGAGGAGGAAGGGCTGGAGGAGCTTTTGGAACAGCCCTCCACCCCGGACACATTTGAGGCAGCAAAGGACCTCATTGAATTGTCCGCTGAGGGCCCATCCAAACTAAAGACGTTCCGCCGAGACTGCCATCCAGAGGCAAGCCGGCAATGGTGCGCCAATCACGGTCACCATCTCGGCACCGTTCACGGCGCCGGTCCCGGTCGAGCTCCGCCTCGGTGGACTCCCGGCTTCCCTCCGCGCAGAGAGCTCCGCAGCCGTCTGGCCTCAATAAGCGGCCGGCACCGACCCAGCAGCCCTACTCGAGTAGGCACCGGGACGTGTCAGTTACACGATCCCCGAGATCGACCACCCGTAGTCGTTCCCGATCCCGTGGTCACCGGTACCGATCCAGGTCCAGATCGGCAAGATGCTACTCCAGGTCCCGGTCACGGAGGCACTACTCTCCGACCCCGGACCGGCACTGTCCCACGGCACCGCCGTGGCCTTCCAGATCACCGTCCGTGGTTTCGGAGGCAGACTCGGGCCGGTACAGCGGATATGCCCACAGGGCACAGGCCAGTAGGGACCACGAAGCCGCTTGGCATCCTCAATGGGGCCAGCCAGGACAATGGCCATTCTGGACCCCTTGGGCCTACCACCAGCAAGGCCCCCCGTCCAGGACCTCGAGATCTGGGCCCTCGGGACACCGGTCCCGCTCTCCGCAGTGGCGCCCGCCCTCTTGCAAGGAGGCCACGGTCTCCAGACCACCGGAGCGAGAAGGAGCAGACTCAGCACCGAGCCCGGTACCGTCTCAGACCCACGTCATGGGACGGGCCCCAGACGAGCGCCCAATCGGTGAGGAGTTGCAGGAAGACGAAGATGCGCAAAAGGCCCTGACCTCTTCCTCCTCACCAGACGAAGCCGTGGCGGGCACAACAGTGTCTGGCCCTCCTCCGATTGATCATCGGGTGCACCAGGACCTGCTCCACCGTGTAGCCCTCAATCTGGGCTTGCAGGCGGAGGAGACGGTAGAGCAGGAGGACCCCATGGTCGACATCTTAAGCCCGGAGGGCCCCTCCAGGATCGCGCTCCTGATCATAAAAACGGTCCAGTCCAACTTCAAAATAGTGTGGCAAACACCGGCCTCCAGTGCACCAACTGCGAAAGGCGTGGAGAGGAAATACTTCGCCCCATGTAAAGGGTTTGACTTCCTCTTCTCTCACCCAACTCCGTGTTCGCTGGTCGTCTCTGCGGTCAACGAATGAGAGTGTCATGGCCAGCAAGCTCCGGCCCCCAAGGCCAAGGTGGCGAAACGCTTTGACTTATTTGGGAGAAAGGTCTACTCGTCCGGGGGCCTCCAGTTGAGGATCGCTAATCAGCAAGCGATTCTGAACAGACACAACTTTAATTCTTGGGCATCAGTCTCCAAGTTTAAGGAATCCCTGCCTCAGGACTCACAACCCGAGTTTACGGCTCTAGTGGACGAAGGGAAGGCGGTAGCCAAAACCTCCCTACAGGCCTCCCTTGACTCCGCGGACGCAGCTGCTAAGACAATCGCGTCAGGGGTAGTAATGAGATGCTCGGCATGGTTACAGGCTTCCGGCCTTCCACCAGAGGTACAAAACACCCTCCAAGATCTTCCGTTCGAGGGGTCAGGCTTGTTTTCGGACCAGACAGATGCCAGACTACATAGCCTCAAAGACTCTCGAGCGACCCTCAAGTCGTTGGGAATGCATACCCCAGTGACACAGAGGAAACCCTTCAAGCCCCAACCACCACAGAGGCAGTACCACCCTCGTCCTCGACAAGAACCGTACTGCAGACGTGGCAGGGATAACATGCGGAGACGTAACAATACGCCTAACCAGGGCCAAAATCATGGCCAAGGCAAGCCGCAGCGAGGAAATAAACCAGGGTTTTGAAGCTGCGATCGAGGACAGCGTACCACAGTCTATTCCGGATCCACCTCTATGTTTCAGGGACCACCTGTCCCGTTTTTACCGTGCTTGGTCACATATAACTGCTGGGTCCTGTGCACGGTGGAGGCTATACCCTTCAGTTCTCCTCGCCCGCTCCCTCCCATCCCCCTTCCCCGTCCCTCTTCAGGGACCCCTCTCACGAGCAACTCCTCATGCAGGAGGTGCGGACCCTCCTCACTGTAGGAGCAGTGGAAGAGGTCCCCCCCGGACCTAAGGGGGAAAGGATTCTACTCCAGGTATTTCCTGATTCCCAAAGCAAAAGGGGGCCTCCGTCCCATTTTGGACCTACGCGGACTAAACAAATTTCTGGTCAAAACACATTTCCGTATGGTCTCCCTTGGAGCTATTATCCCATCCCTGGATCCGGGGGATTGGTATGCTGCCCTCGATATGAAAGATGCGTATTTTCACATCGCCATCCACCCGGCCCACCGGCGGTTCCTTCGCTTCACCATCAACCAGCGCCATTTTCAATTTACGGTCCTGCCCTTCGGCCTGGCAGCGGCCCCACGAGTGTTCACAAAATGCATGTCCGTGGTGGCAGCTTTTCTTCGGAAGAGAAGGATGCGCGTGTACCCGTACTTGGACGACTGGCTCCTCGCGGGCAGGTCGGAGGCAGAGGTCCGCTCCCACGTGACACTGGCTCTACAGGTGTTCTGCAAGCTTGGCCTACTGGTCAGTGTGCCCAAGTCCTCACTGATCCCCACGCAGAGACTGGACTTCATAGGAGCAGTCCTGGACTCGGTGGCAGCGCGGGCAAGTCTTCCAGTGTCACGGTTCTTGGCCATTCAAAGGGTCGTAGGCTCCGTCCAACAATTTCCCACGACTACGGCCAGGTGCTGCATGTAACTCTTGGGGCACATGGCGGCCTGCACACATGTAGTCAAACATGCCCACCTAAGACTCAGGCCATTGCAGTTGTGGCTAGCCCAAACGTATCGCCCCAACAGAGACCCTTTAGACCTGGTGGTGACAATCCTGGCTCGGGTGTTGAACTCCCTCCGCTGGTGGATCGATCAGCAGCAGGTTTGCGAGGGGATCCCCTTCGCTGCCCCACAACCCACTCTGACGTTAGTAACAGATGCATCGGACCTGGGTTGGGGGGCGCACCTGGGGGACCTGTGGACCCAGGACTTGTGGTCCAGGGAAGAAAAGTTGCTTCACATCAATCTGAAGGAGCTAAAGGCGGTTCGCCTCGCCTGTCAGATCTTTCACGCCACCATAGAAGGCCACAGCGTGTCAGTTCTGATGGACAACACTACCGCCATGTTCTACATAAACAAGCAGGGCGGGTCCCGATCCTCTCCCCTCTGTCACGAGGCGCTCCGCCTATGGGACTTCTGTATAGCCCATTCCATCCACCTTATCGCAACATATCTCCCAGGGGTCCAAAACGGGTTAGCAGACCGCCTCAGCCCGTCCTACCACATGCACGAATGGGCGTTGAGACGGGACATCCTGCATTCAATCTTCCAGAGGTGGGGGTTTCCCCTGGTGGATCTCTTCGCCACCAAGGACAACAGCCAATGCCCTCAGTTTTGTTCTTACCAGAACCTCAGCCCGGGCTCGTTGGCAGATGCCTTCGCGATCCCATGGGGCGGGAGCCTGAGGTATGCCTTCCCTCCATTCCCACTCATCCACAAGGTCCTCCTCAAAACCCACAGGGACAAGGCGGCAGTCATCCTCATCGCCCCGGCGTGGCCACGCCAGCATTGGTTCACGACCCTGCTGGAATTGTCCATAACCGCCCCGATTGCCCTCCCCCTCCATCGCGACCTCATCACACAGGACCGGGGTCGCCTACTCCACCCGAACCTACCGTCGCTACATCTCACGGCGTGGTATCTCTCTGGCTAAGCGATATGGAGCAAAGGTGCTCTCACCAGGTCCAGCGAATTCTCCTTGGTAGTAGGAAGCCTTCCACAAGAGCGACCTACCTTGCCAAATGGAGGAGGTTCTCCCACTGGTGTGAGCCTCATCACATACAGTCTCTGTGGGCCTCGGTCCCATCAATTCTGGACTACTTGCTGGACCTCAAACGTCAAGGGCTTGCCCCCGCCTCAACTAAAGTGCATCTGGCTGCCATATCGGCGTTCCATCCTGGGGAGTTGGGAGTTTCGGTGTTCTCCAACCCCACAGTAGCACGATTCCTCAAGGGACTGGAAAGGGTGTTTCCCTATTCGCGCCCGCCGGTCCCTGCGTGGAATCTCAACCTGGTCCTAACTAAACTCATGGGGCCCCCCTTTGAACTCCTAGCCTCTTGCTCCCTCATGCACCTTTCATGGAAGGTAGCGTTTCTCGTGGCCATCACATCGGCCAGGAGGGTATCGGAATTGAGAGCCCTCACTTTGGAACCTCCTTATACAGTTTTTCATAAGGATAAGGTGCAACTGAGGCCACATCCTAAATTCCTTCCAAAGGTGGTCACGCATTTTCACATGGGCCAAGACATTTGTCTACCGGTGTTCTTCCCTAAGCCCCATATGGACCCAAGCCACCGCAGCCTGCATACCCTCGATGTCCGTAGGGCCTTAGCATTTTATCTAGAGCGGACCAGGCCATTCCGCAAATCAACTCAACTGTTTATTGCCACTGCAGAGCGAATGAGAGGCCTGCCTATCTCAACGCAACGATTGTCAGCATGGATTGTGCTTTGCATACGCACGTGCTATGAGCTCGCCAATGTACCAGCCCCAGAGATCCGGGCTCACTCGACTAGGGCCCAAGCATCCTCAGCAGCTTTCTTGGCGCAGGTTCCACTTCAGGAAATCTGTAAAGCGGCCACCTGGTCGTCGGTGCATACGTTCATAGCCCACTACGCGATTCATCATCAGACCAGGGAGGACGCGGTGGTCGGCAGGGCTGTGCTTCAATCGATTGTTCCTTGACTCCTACCCTCCTCCAGTGGTAAGCTTGTGAGTCACCATTGTGTAATGGATGTGAACAATCACTCGAAGAAGAAAAAACGGTTACTTACCTTCTGTAACTGTTGTTCTTCGAGATGTGTTGTTCACGTCCATTACACTTCCCACCCTCCTTCCCCTCTGTCGGAGTCACCGGCAAGAAGGAACCGAGGGAGGGTCGGGCCTGAAGGGATATATATACCCTAGAGAGGGGCGCCGCTCTGGCGGGAGGGGGGGGCCCTGCCGGCCCGACGGGAGCTGCTGAGGGGAAAAGTTTCCGACGTCTGTGCACGCGGTGCGCGCTCACCTAATGTGTAATGGACGTGAACAACACATCTCGAAAAACAACACAGCAGGTAAGTAACCGTTTTCTCCTGAATAGTAGGAGTCAGTCCTATTCAAAATGAGACTATCAAATGGTTTGAACCTTTTGTACAAACTAGTGATTGTCAAGTACAGGTTAACAGTGATCAATCATTCCACCCGTTTTTATTCTCCACTGCCGTGTGCCTCGGCACCTCAGAGGTAAGTGCTTCCGTGCTGATCTGGTGGCCCTCATTTTGTTCTGGTGTAAATGGCCACACAAGGAGTATGGGGAGGCAGTGGAGAGTCAGGCCTCTGGTCCTCTCGGGAGGATGGAAAGCCAAGGGCAGAACCCTTTCACTGGAAATAGCAGCATGGCTTTAATGATTCATTTCTGCTGTTATCAAGAGCTAAATGTGAAAAGGGCAAGTGGCATGTTAATCGCCCTAGTGACAGGAGATCCTTGTGAACCTCAGATGAGGGCCTGAGGCTAAGTGGATATGCCATCATTTCCTTCTGGGCATCTTAGGTTTGTAGAAGACTCCAGAAAGAAGATGAATTGTGACAAAGCCAGAAAACTTACTGGCTTAATCAGTACTATTGTGAGGAAGATCTTTATCTTAGACTCTGGTATCTGAATTTGTGGCTCTAGTAGGTATATGTAGCTCAGATAGTGCTGGGATAATAAAATATTTTAGTTTCATAGTTCTTGTGACTTAGGGTATGTCTACACGGCAACTAGACACTTTTGGCTGACTTGTGCCAGCCAACTCAGGCTCGCTGGTCTTGGGCTGCAGGACTGTGTCATTGCTGTGTAGACTTTCAGGCTCTGGGGCTCTGCAAGGTGGAAGGGTCCCAGAGATCAAGTGGAGTGCCCCAGGGGTCGGTCCTGGGGCCGGTTTTGTTCAACATCTTTATTAATGATCTGGAGGATGGGATTAATTGCACCCTCAGCAAGTTCGCAGATGACACTAAACTGGGAGGAGAAGTAGATACGCTGGAGGGTAGGGATAGGGTCCAGAGTGACCTAGACAAATTGGAGGATTGGGTCAAAAGAAATCAGATGAGGTTCAATAAGGATAAGTGCCGAGTCCTGCACTTAGGAAGAAAGAATCCCATGCACCGCTATAGGCTGGGGACCGACTGGCTAAGCAGCAGTTCTGCAGAAAAGGACCTGGGGATTACAGTGGATGAGAAGCTGGATATGAGTCAACAGTGTGCCCTGGTTGCCAAGAAGGCCAACGGCATATTGGTCTGTATTAGTAGGAGCATTGCCAGCAGATCGAGAGAAGTGATTATTCCCCTCTAGTCGACACTGGTGAGGCCATACCTGGGCATCCAGTTTTGGTCCCCCCACTACAGAAGGGATGTGGATAAATTGGAGAGAGTCCAGCGGAGGGCAACGAAAATGATTAGGGGACTGGGGCACATGACTTACGAGGAGAGGCTGAGAGAACTGGGGTTATTCAGTCTGCAGAAGAGAAGAGTGAGGGGGGATTTGATAGCAGCCTTCAGCTACCTGAAGGGGGGTTCCAAAGATGATGGAGCTAAGTTGTTCTCAGTGGTGGCAGATGACAGAACAAGAAGCAATGGTATCAAGTTGCAGTGGGGGAGGTCTAGGTTAGATATTAGGAAACACTATTTCACTAGGAGGGTGGTGAAACACTGAAATGGGTTACCTAGGGAGGTGGTGGAATCTCCATCCTTAGAGGTTTTTAAGGCCTGGCTTGACAAAGCCTTGGCTGGGATGATGTAGTTGGGGTTGGTCCTGCTTTGAGCAGGGGGTTGGACTAGATGACCTCCTGAGGTCTCTTCCAATCCTAATATTCTATGATTCTATGATCAGGCTCCAGCCTGGGCCCAGATGTTTACACAGCAAGGGAATAGCCCAAGACCCGTGAGCCTGAGTTGACTGTCACGGGCCAGCTCTGGATGTCTTTCTGTGTAACCACACCCTGGAATTGCACTTGTGCCTTAGCAGAAAATAACATACTTATCCAATATAGTGGTGCCTACTGGTCTTTGGGAGCTTACATCATGGAGACAAGAGCCCTTTGATTAAGTATTTTTAAATACCCACTTGCTTTGCTCCTCTATTCAGGCCATTCAGTGTTTTTGGGGCAGATGCATGCAATTAAAATCAATCTTGGTATTCTGGCTAGAATTTACCTTTTACATCTGTTATGCTTGCAAGATCAGTTGTTGAAAGCCTGTAATGTCAACATTAATTGTGATCAAACTGGTCTATTTACTAATTTCTAAAAGGCAACAGTACCTTACCATACCTCTCCTTCTCTTCCATAGATATCTGAAGCGGGGAGAGACTCCTTGCCTTCTTGGCTGCATTGGGAACCGAAGAGTAGCACCTTGGAAGGTCTTCCCCTGGATACTGACAAGGGTGTGCATTACATCTCAGTGAATGCAGGGCAGCTGGAGCCCAATGGAAGTTATGTGTCCCAGACCACCAATGTCTTTTCCATTGAGGTTCACCCTGAAGACCACAATGAACCTCAGTCAGTACGAGTGGCTTCCCAAGACCAGAATGAGGCAGCACCATTCATGTGTGGCACAGAGGAACCAGTCACAATCCTGACTGTAATTTTGGATGCTGACTTAACAAAAATGACACCAAAGCAAAGGGTTGAACTTTTAAACCGAATGAAACGTTTTTCAGAGGTGGAACTTCATAACATGAAGTTGGTTCCTGTTGTAAATAATAGACTCTTTGACATGTCAGCCTTCATGGCTGGGCCAGGAAATGCAAAGAAGGTGGTGGAAAATGGGGCCTTACTCTCATGGAAATTGGGATGTTCTTTGAGCCAAAATAGTGTTCCCAACATCAGCAACGTTGAAGCTCCTGCTAAAGAAGGTGCCATGTCTGCCCATCTTGGCTACCCTGTTGTTGGCTGGCACATTGCTAACAAGAAACCTCATCTTCCTAAGAGAATAAGGCGGCAGATCAATGCCACCCCTACACCTGTCACTGCCATTGGGCCACCTACAACTGCTATCCAGGAACCACCAACCAGAATTGTTCCCACCCCCACATCCCCATCCATTACACCGCCCACAGAAACAACAGCTCCTCCAGTAAGAGAGCCTATACCGTTACCTAGGAAACCTACAGTTACTATTAGAACAAGAGGAGCCATTGTTCAGACACCAACTCTAGGACCAATTCAGCCAACCAGAGTAGTAGAAGCCACCAGTACTATCCCTGGGCAGATTCGCCCAACGATGACTGGATATGTAGAGCCTACTGCTGTAGTTACACTACCCACAACCACTACTAAGAAACCAAGAGTCACCACGCTGAAACTAGGCACACCATCAACAACAGATTCCTCTACAGCTACAACTCGAAGGCCTACCAGAAGACCCAAAACTCCTCGACCTACCAAGCCTCCTGGCACGACCAGATCACCAGTCACTAAGTTGGAAACCCCCTCTCCACCAACCCGCATACGCACTACTATTAGTGGTCCTTCCCGTGTGTGGGAGCCAAATGAGCCGCCAAGGCTGACAAACCACATTGACAGGGTGGATGCATGGGAAGGCACTTACTTTGAGGTTAAAATACCTTCCGATACATTCTATGATAAAGAAGACACCACCACGGATAAACTGCAATTGACTCTAAAGCTGAAAGAGCAGAAAATGGTGGAAGAAAACTCCTGGGTCCAGTTCAATAGCACTAGTCAACTAATGTATGGAATGCCTGATCACAGCCACATAGGGAAGCATGAGTATTTCATGTACGCCACGGACAAAGGTGGTCTCTCTGCCGTGGATGCTTTTGAAATACATGTTCACAAACGGCCACATGGGGACAAGTCTCCAGTTAAATTCAAAGCCAAATTCCATGGAGACCACAATGCAGTGGCCAATGACATCAATAAAAAGATTCAGTTGGTAAAGAAGCTGGCTTTTGCATTTGGCGACCGGAACAGCAGCACAATTACCTTACAAAACATCACCAAGGGCTCCATTGTAGTGGAGTGGACAAACAACACTCTGCCTCTGGACCCATGCCCAAAAGAACAGATCAGAGCCTTGAGCAAAAGAATCTCTGATGACTCTGGTGGTCCTAGCCCAGCCTTTTCCAATGCCTTAGAGCCCGAGTTCAGGCCCATAAATATTTCTGTGGTTGGCTCCGGCAGCTGCAGGCACATTCAATTTATTCCAGTGGCTAGAGATGGCAGGATTATCTCTGAAGCCACCCCAACATTGTTGGCAGGTAAAGACCCCGAGAAGAGCAGCGAGGATGACGTGTACCTGCACACTGTGATCCCTGCTGTGGTGGTTGCTGCTATCCTACTAATCGCTGGCATCATCGCCATGATCTGTTATCGCAAGAAGAGAAAAGGCAAACTCACCATTGAAGATCAGGCCACCTTCATCAAGAAGGGAGTGCCGATCATATTCGCAGACGAGCTGGATGACTCCAAGCCTCCCCCTTCCTCCAGCATGCCCCTGATTCTTCAGGAGGAGAAAGCCCCTCTTCCCCCTCCAGAGTACCCAAATCAGAACATGCCAGAGACCACCCCCTTGAACCAGGACACTATCGGGGAATATACTCCATTGCGGGATGAAGACCCCAATGCGCCTCCATACCAGCCTCCCCCACCTTTCACAGCACCCATGGAGGGTAAAGGCTCCCGCCCGAAGAACATGACCCCCTACAGGTCTCCACCGCCATACGTTCCCCCTTAATGAACAAAAGATTCATTGCGGAGTAGGGGCCTCTAGTCCCGTGCCAGGGTTGTCTGTAGGGACTGATGGCCTGCAAATCCATTGCCAACCAGAAACACCACTTAGAATCCCAAACCGCAGCCAGCCCCTCTCCGGAAACGTTCGCTCACCAGAGTGCTGGGGAGACTTTGGGACACTGATTTTATTTTTGCCTAACAGCTTTTATTTTATTTTATTCATAGAAAATTCTTCTTGGCTCAAACATATTTCTAACGGCAGGCTTCTCGACGCGTCCGTAGACTGGTGAAAAGGGAGAGGGATGGCTGGACGTACAGGCAGCACTGGGGGTGGCACTCTGAGGCTCTGCTGTTTGCCTTTAACACTAACTGTACTGTTTTTTCTATTCACATGTGTCTAGCAACAGGACGTAACATGAAAGGTAGCCTACAAATAATGACATTCAAGGGACTTTCTGAGGTCAAGGCTGAGTTTTTACATTTAATCTGCTATCTACCTGAAGTTGTCTGTATAGTTTTTGGGACGGGGGAGGGGAAATACCTTGCTAAAAATCAGCTCCAGAGGTGTTTCAAACCCAGTTAGAGGATGGACCTAGCCAGTGTTTTTATCAGAGGAATCCTATTTTTTCACGTATTGTAAAATTGTCGTCAGCCTGGGTGTGGGCATCCTTTGCCAAGCAGCCAGGAAACACCCTGCCCCTACATAAGCCGTTGCTGGCCTGCCAAGATCGCCCTGCCCGTCCCCATGCTGCTGGAGAACAGAACTCGGAGGTGCCTCAGAACAGCCTGGAAAACAGCCATTGGGTAACAGAGAGTGGGGCTCAGTCAGGCTCAGAGGGGCAGCATCTCCACGGTGGGCCGCATGGCTGTGGTGTGGGCAGGCCAGCGGTGTGGGGCTCTGCCAGGAATGGGAGAAGGTTTTATACTGCCCCAATTCTCCATGTAAGTAGCGAGCGCTGGGGTTTGACACACTTTGAGGTATTTTGGCGAAGATGCAATATTTTTATGTAGTATGTTGCTATCTCCTCACTTCTTGAGCGTAGTATTGGCACAGCTTCTCATCCATCCCCTCCTGCTGTCCCAACCCACTTGTGCTGTGCTACCCTCATGCTCACGCGCACATTACACTGGCGGTTGGGACCTCCGAAGTGCCAGCAATGGCTCAGAGTAAAACTCTCAAATCTAATTTTTTACTAAATTTTTGATACAGCCTCAGATTGTTTTATTAAAAAATCATTAAAAATGGTAACGCTGACAGCAGTTTGTATGAGCTTAGCTTCTTAGTATCAGCGCCATTGGACTGACTGCGTTGCTCACTTTGAGTTTTGTCTCTTAGTCATTGTTAAATATTAGAGCCATGTCTAGGTTTCTTTCCTTTTTAAAATGAACTTTCATCTCTCCTGTGAGGTTGGGGTTGCCCTGTAGGCTGCTCCTGTGCTTTTTTCCTTTGAACTAAATCATTTTAAGCATGGATTTTTCTGGACCGTTTGAGAACTATTTTTGGTACATTTAGAGGGAGGAAAAACCCTTTGCAATAATGTGGCCCTGCCCTGGCCAGGGCTGGCTGGGCAGGTTCTGGCTGACTTTGCACACCAAGCAGACACTTTAAGCCATATTGACTGTTTTGCAAAGTATGTTTGTGTGCTGACGTGGCCAAGTTACACAGCAGTAGGTGACTGGAGAAAATGACCTTCACCTCTTAATTGCTAGGGTGGCATTTCCCATCAACCCTTTTCTCGACTTCAAGGGAGTTTGCCTGTCAAAAGCAAACACTAGCCTAATCTTGTTAGGGCCTTAGCTCGGCAGTGTCTGCTTCTGCACCTGCAGAGGGGTGGGAGGAGTGAGGTTGGGGTGGCTGCAAAGTGCACCTCAGGCAGGATTTTATTGGTGCTGGCTTTACCCCACACACCACCTGTGACTCCCACTCCCCCCCTGCAGGAGTGCTGGAGCTGAGCAAGCTTCCTAGGAGAGCACTGGTCCATCTTGTCCTGTCTGGCAATGAGGGGAGTGGGAGTGTTGTCACCCAGACGCTCTGTTGGCTTTGTGCTGCACCTAGAGCTGTGTCTGGAAGCCCGTTGCAGCTGGCAGTAGATTGTGAGGGCTGAGCTGGCAGCAGTGCCTTTCGAGTGCCTCTCCAGCAGGCCTGAAGTTATCCCCACACACGCAAGTTGGAACAGGCTCCCAAACAGTGCCGTTGTCCCTAGCAACCACAGCCACTCCATACTGGCCATGCGCAGGCGCACATGCGTAAGGCCTGGGCCTACCCGTCACCATAGAAACTGGAGGCGAAGGGGCAGTGAACAGAATAATAATAATGGCATTCTCAGCGGCCGCCTTCCCCTTAGCACCAGTGCTGTTTGTTTATGCCACTAGACACTGTAATGGTGAGAGAGACTTGTATTAAAAAGTGTTCACCAATCACTGCTGTGTTTTTATTCCTTGTATGATTATTTTAAAGATGTTTTCTGCATTCTGTAAAGAATCCTATCAACTAAATAAACCTATGTACTTTACTACACCGGAGTGGGCTCTCACACTCTTCCTCCGCTACTGGCCGCAACCGTGCGGCATCACCCACCCAGCAGGCTTCTGGGGGCAGAGAGCTGCAGAGCAACTGCTGTGGTGGAGCTCCAGCAAGGCTTGGGGGCAGCTCTCTGAGAGTACTCTGGGATGTGGGGGCTTTTACTAAGAGCTGCTGGCTTGCCCTCAGTTGTGCCTGGCGCTGCAAGGCGGGGTGTGTAACTGTCTGTTTAGATGAGAGCCTCTCCCATTTGTATGCTCTCTAGGTCAGAGTGAAGCAGACAGAGAATACAGGTGCTTGAGTTCCTGCAGGGAATCCCAGTCTGCCACCAGCATACTACTGAGAGGTGTTGGGTATACATCAGACCTGCCCTGCCCTTAGGGTCATGGGTGTGACTCCCACTCATCCACCTGTGCAAGTCCATGGAGATTTGAGCCCTTAGCCCTTTATCTCCAGAGCAGAGCATGGGCAGCAGTGATGGCAATTCACCCCCATGCTGCACTGGGCCTTAGCCCTGGCCTGAGGGGCCCACTAGATGAAGACAGGAATCCCAGCCAGGGTTTGAACAAGATTTTAACCAGTTCCAGTGAAGCCCAGGTTTGAACACAGTCCAGCAGGGCTCTGCTCGCGCAGCTGCTGTTGTCACTAACCCAGTCGCTCGCAGAAAGTCGGTGGTTCATTCTCCACAGGGGATTGTACATTTGCTTTCCCTGTGTGCTCACAGCACAAACCTTGCTCATCCTATCAAAAACAAGACTGTGTGTGACTAATCACAGCAAAGCAGCTGAGATTTCAAATGCTTGGTCACAGACAAAATGAAATTTTGAGAAAATGGGGATGAGTGTGTGCACCAATCACCTGTTTGCAGGGACCCACTCAGCTCTAATTCAAGCTGCATCTCAGGCCCATAGCACTGGCCGGTCCATGTGTTCACTGTGCCCTGGCGAGGCAGTGAAGGCCTAGCACACGATCAGTTCTGTCCCTGCCCTAGACTCAGACAAGTGAGGTGAAGCAAAAGACTCCATACATCCCATTATTTTTCGTATCCCACTACCTTGTGTATTCTGAACATGGCTTCCATCCACTGCTTGGGTCATGGAACCAGCTCTCCTGAACTACAGGGAAGCATAGACCCAAAACTTCACTGGCACCAGAGCACTAGTGAAAGGCAAGATTGGGGGGTAGGGAGAAGCCGGATGTGAGGAAAGGAGAGCTGTTGCCATTAGAGCAGGCAGAGAGAATCGCTTCTGACTAGATAAGTTGTCAGGTTCACAGGTTTGTTATACCAATAAAAACTAGCAGGATCTTATTAAAGGGGACAAGATAAAGATGCCACATTTATTATGATAACAATTTGATTTATGACCAATAACTAATATCTTAATCCTTATATACACACACATTATACCTAATACCTATACACACACACACACTCACATATACACACATCCATCAGATGTTCTGCAGCTGCTGCATAGTTACCAGTCCTGCTTGAGTTTGCAGCTTGGGTTCGTAGCTTGTGGCGGCTAACTGGCCAGGAAAGCCGGGCACAAGGACAAGCTGGGTCTCTGTTGGACATGCACCGATGCCCTTCCATGTTGGCAGCAGAATGTTACCCTTCTCCAAAGTTTTCCATCTCACCCATCCTTTTTGTAGGCTTTAGTTTGAATCCAGAGTCTATAGGTCTTGCTGTGTCACGCTGCCTTCAGGTTTGGTGATTGATCACCCGTCAATTGCAGACATGACTTTCAGCCTTGGACCGGGCTTTGATCTTCCTTCTATTGTACCTTTTCTTTTTTTAGGGTGGATTCTTTTTACTTTGTTAAGGCTCTTGTCTGCATCTTCAGCCGTTGGTGTTTGAACTCTATTTAATCAGGACAGGCTGGGGCTGGAGGTTGATTCCATCATCCATACATACCTCATTCACACATCTAAACTAAACTAATAAGATTACAGCAGGGTTTGCAAAAATAAAGGTTGCAGCAAGCCTTTACAAAATGGAGTAAGCGTTTTAAAATGGGGTTTGAATTACAATATGGCAAACAGTAAACAGAAGTTACACTGTAGGCAAGTGTAATAAATGGTGAACAGAAGTTACAATACTGAAACAGTGCAAGTCTCAGTAATTTAAGCAGGAATTGGATTGATAGTGAAACTTACAAAGGCAGCTAACTGAACAGCTATGGCTCTTAACAAGCATCTTAATTGTTAATTAGCCAGTTATTGGGGTAACCGGTTTTATGAATGAATATTGTTTCATTCATAAAACTTTACTTATGAAGTTACATTAATAAAGTGAACAATTAAAAACAATTTCATTCATCAGTTCTACAGGCTGAGGTTAATTAAAGCTGGAGAGACTGTGGCAGGGCCTAACTTCCCAACCTTGAAAGGACACTGCACAGATGTTTCTCTGGCTGCTGGGCAGCTGGCTGAGGACATAGGCTTTAGCCTGTGGTGTTCGTTCCCTGTGAGGACAATATGGACTCTGGAAAGATGGGTAGTTGACAACCCAGCACAGCTGGTGCCTACTGCATTGAGCCACAGCGAGCTTGAATCTTTCTCCTCCTCTCCTAGGTGTATGGATCCTGTTCTCCCCAGAGGTTGGGCACTAGATTGGTCAGTGGGCTGTTAATCGTGCTGCAGCCAGAGAAAGGGAAGGGAAACAGAGAAAATGGAAACTTAAAAAATAGCTTTTCAGCATCATCTGTTACAGGGGTGAGCGGGGTGCCCCAGGGCCGCTGTCTATGTGTGCACCCCACTTCCCCCGCTTGTTAGAATATAGATATGCAGGGCTGCCTGTAAAAGCCAATACTTTAAGAACTTAGGTGTGTTTTTATCACTTAGCTAGTTATAGAGGTATAAAACAAAGAACCAAAATCACAGTCTGCCTGTGTATCGGCCTCCTCTCACTAGGATAGTCTGAGGCCTGGTTCTTAGGCTAAGGCCTTCGGCTAAGCAGCAGAGGCAGCTATAAGCTGGAAAGTGTACAGTCACATCCTCACATCCCAAACCAGTCACATTGAAATAAGATGGTATTGGGCTGTTAGGAATACAATCCTGTCCTGATAGGACACTTTATCACCACCAGATAAAGATGATTAAAGAAAACTTAGTTTGATAGCATCCTGGCTGGCAAGAAATCACTTCTCAATAGCTGTGGTTGCGAAACCCTCATTTCTGTATGTTTTATCTTTATGGCCCCGACTTTTCTATTGTTAATCTGTCTGATTCTCTAATTGTTTCTGTCTGCTGTATAATTAATTTTGCTAGGTGTAAGTTAATTAGGGTAGTGGGATATAATTGGTTAGAGAATTATGTTACAATATGTTAGGATTGGTTAGATAGATTTCAGTAAAATGATTGGTTAAGATATAGCTGAGACTATTACTATATAAACTGGGGTCAAACAGGAAGTGAAAGGGGAAATATGAATCATGCTTGCTAAAGGGCGGGGGAACGGCAATAGGGAACGGGGAACAGGGACACAGGCAAGCCTGTGTGGTGTCAGAGCTGGGAAGCGGGACACGGGGTAAATGCTCTGTGGCATCACAGCTGGGAAGGGAACACTGGGGAACAGACTCTATTGGTGTATAGAGATAAGCCCGACTGGTGTGAAGGGCTTCGGAATATGTTTGCTTGGAAATTAACCCCAATAAACATCTCATTGTTTGCACTTCAGACTTCTGGTCTTTTGCTGCTTGCTGTCTGCGTGATAAGAACCAGGGAAGCGGGAGGGTTGAGGGAAAGCTCTCTAACATCTTGGTGCTGTGACTCTGATGCATCACACTGGACAGGTAAGTAGCAGCCACGTAAGTCCCCCTCCCCAACTGTCTGTGCAGCTGCTTGGAGGGGGTTATGGTGGGCTCTCATGATGGTAGTTGCGAGTCCTTGCAAGCTGGGGTAATGGTCTTTTTGGATAAATGGATACGGAAGAATCAGGGCCCATTCCAGGTGCAGGGGGTCAACCTGGGATGAGATTAAGAAGGAAATGGGAGCAGTGTTAGGGGACCCAGAGGGATGGGGGCTGGCTGAGGAGCCCACCCTCCATGGTAAATGGGTAGTGGAAGGAGGTTTGTGCCCATGGGGACAGGATGCCTTCCAGGGAAAGGAGTCACTTAAGTCCACTTGTAAGATGTTTGAAGTAAAGGCAACATTATGGGAAGCTGCCAGTAAGCTTTCAAGTTTGATGCTACTCCAGCAAAGGCTACTGTATTGTGAATTAAAGTTAAGGGTGCTTTAAGATAATTTGGCAAACAGGGTTTGGAGTCAAAAGCAGAGTTAACAGACACCTTAAGAGACAGGAGCTGGGACTTGCTCCTAGGGGAGTGGAGAGAAAAAAATTTTCGAAGTGAAAAACGGCAGGGTTTGTAGGAGCGGGTAACAACCCCCACTCTTCTCCCAGAGCCAAGATAAAAACCTGGGGGTAAGGGTTCCCAACTGTTTACATTTAGGGAGCCCTACCCTTTGCTCAGAGCTAACTATATCCTTTTTTTTCTTCTTCTTCTCCTCAGTTTGTTTAATTTGGTTGGAAGTTGTGAAAATGTTAAAAGATAACAGTTGTGAAGCAAATTACACAAGGGGGTCAGTGGCTACTACCACCACTATGTTTCTGTCCCCAGGAGACTTTATAGCTATTCTGAGGGGAAATGGGCCCTTTCCCTACAGAAATGGTCTGTAAAGGACTGCTGCAGGCCGCAAGCAGCCAGATACTCTGATTTATATTATTTGACTATTGGACGAGTTAATCAAAATCACTAAAGGAATGTAGGGGATTTCCATTAAAACTTGACTGTCTCCAATTGTATAAGATGGAAATCTGGGTACAGTTGTGTAAAAATAATAAAAGCAGTGCATGGAGTGTTGGGCAAAAGAGAATTTTTGTGTGTAAATCTTTTTGTGTAATTATGTAAAGTTTTAAGGACCTAAACCAACATTCATGGTTTGTAAAATCCTATTTGTAGGTTTAAGATGAATTGGTTTGGTTTATAAACAATGGCACTAAATCCATTTGAATCTTTTATTCAAAGTTGCAAAACTGACAGACATTTTTTTTTGCCAAACACCGGTAACTCCAGTAACCCCTTACTGAATGAGGGAGGCAACCCCCCTTACTGAATGAGGGAGGCAACCTAGTGACAGAGGATGTGGAAAAAGCTAACGTACTCAATGCTTTTTTTGCCTCTGTCTTCACAAACAAGGTCAGCTCCCAGACTGCTGGACTGGGCAGCACAGTATGGGGAGGAGGTGACCAGCCCTCTGTGGAGAAAGAAGTGGTTCGGGACTATTTAGAAAAACTGGATGAGCACAAATCCATGGGGCCGGATGCGCTGCATCTGAGGGTGCTAAAGGAGTTGGCAGATGATGGCCAATGGCTCCGCAATCACATCTTTGAAAACTCATGGCGATCGGGGGAGGTCCCGGATGACTGGAAAAAGGCTAATGTAGTGCCCATCTTTTAAAAAGGGAAGAAGGAGGATCCAGGGAACTACAGGCCAGTCAGCCTCACCTCAGTCCCTGGAAAAATCATGGAGCAGGTCCTCAAGGAATCAATTATGAAACACTTAGAGGAGAGGAAAGTGATCAGGAACAGTCAGCATAGATTCACCAAGGGGAAGTCGTGCCTGACTAACCTAATTGCCTTCTATGATGAGATAACTGGCTCTGTGGATGAGGGGAAAGCAGTGGATGTGTTATTCCTTGACTTTAGCAAAGCTTTTGATACGGTCTCCCACAGTATTCTTGCCGCCAAGTTAAAGAAGTATGGGCTGGATGAATGGACTGTAAGGTGGATAGAAAGCAGGCTAGATCGTTGGGCTCAACAGGTAGTGATCAATGGCTCCATGTCTAGTTGGCAGCTGGTTTCAAGCGGAGTGCCCCGAGGATCGGTCCTGGGGCCGGTTTTGTTTAATATCTTTATTAATGATCTGGAGGATGGTGTGGACTGCACTCTCACCAAGTTTGCAGATGACACTAAACTGGGAGGCGTGGTAGATACACTGGAGGGTAGGGATCGGATACAGAGGGACCTAGACAAATTAGAGAATTGGGCCAAAAAAACCCGATGAGGTTCAACGAGGACAAGTGCAGAGTCCTGCACTTAGGACGGAAGAATCCTATGCACTGCTACAAACTAGGGACCAAATGGCTAGGTAGCAGTTCTGCAGAAAAGGACTTAGGGGTCACAGTGGACGAGAAGCTGGATATGAGTCAACAGTGTGCTCTTGTTGCCAAGAAGGCTAACAGCATTTTGGGCTGTATAAGTAGGGGCATTGCCAGCAGATCGAGGAACGTGATCATTCCCCTTTATTCGACATTGGTGAGGCCTCATCTGGAGTACGGTGTCCAGTTTTGGGCCCCACACTACAAGAAGGATGTGGAAAAATTGGAAAGAGTCCAGCGGAGGGCAACAAAAATGATTAGGGGTCTGGAGCACATGACTTATGAGGAGAGGCTGAGGGAACTGGGATTGTTTAGTCTGCAGAAGAGAAGAATGAGGGGGGATTTGATAGCTGCTTTCAACTACCTGAAGGGGGGTTCCAAAGAGGATGTAGCTCCGCTGTTCTCAGTGGTGGCAGATGATAGAACAAGGAGCAATGGTCTCAAGTTGCAGTGGGGGAGGTCTAGGTTGGATATTAGGAAAAACTATTTCACTAGGAGGGTGGTGAAGCACTGGAATGCGTTACCTAGGGAGGTGGTGGAATCTCCTTCCTTGGAGTTTTTTAAGGCCCGGCTTGACAAAGCCCTGGCTGGGATGATTTAGTTGGTAATTGGTCCTGCTTTGAGCAGGGGGTTGGACTAGATGACTTCTTGAGGTCCCTTTCAACCCTAAAAAGCAACAGAGGGTCCTGTGGCACTTTTAAGACTAACAGAAGTATTGGGAGCATAAGCTGTCGTGGGTAAGAACCTCACTTCTTCAGATGCAAGTACATGCATCCTTCCAACCCTGATATTCTATGAAACTAGTGTTTGGCTTTGGTATTTAGCATTTAACCCTTAAGGTACCTCAATGCTTTATAAAGTTTAATATGTTTTTAAATAAAGACCAAAGTTGTGCCTGTGGTGGGAGGCGGCTGGAGCCGGGGGATGGGGGGAGACATTCTGGATCTTTTTTTGTGTGTGCACAGGAAAAAGAGAAGGAAAAGGAGAGCAATGATGGGAACACTGAGACTTGGGGTGGCTTTGGGGGATCGGACTATCGCTTTGGTGGGGATGAATGAGAACTCTGTGGGCAAAGGGGAGGCAGTTACACCTTCTATGAAAGTTGATGTGGCTAATATAATGTAGAGTTGAACTGTGTAGGGGGTGTGCATTTTCCCAGAACATGTGCAGTGTATATTGTAGAAGGGATAAAAGAAATGCAAACAAAACATGCTACTTAATTAAAATCCTATTAGGTCTACAAAAGGAGTCACAATAGGTTGTTTTCTTTTTCAGATGGCTATGTGTTTTAGAAGCAGGATTTAAAAGTGAAAAGTAATCAGAACTCTGGTGGAAGTTAATTGTGTCCCTTTTAAGACAGAGTCTCTGAGCTGCTAGTAGCTTTGGATCCAAAAGCAAGCCAGAAAGTCTCTGTGGATGCAAATTACCTAGCTGACAGGGAAAGGAGAGAACTGTCCATAAATGGCAGCACAAAGGAGCTGCAAATAATAAATATACCTGGTCAGCCAACAAGTTAGAAGACTCAGATTATGGCCCTCCAGGAAAGGGAGGTGGAAAAACAAGTCAAGCCTGAAAATAAGAGGGGAAACTGAGGTACACCACCTCATGAATTTCATGAATGAACAGTAGGATAATTGACTAGCCTGCCTATAGAACAAAAGAAGAAAAGTATGGAGGTAATTCTTCTGTTTTTCCTGCAGTTAGCAAGATTTGTAAAAGGAAGGGGTATTTTTAGGCAATACTCTGTCACCACTCAGGGTGCTGGGAAATGTTTCTTTTGTTTTTCAGACACTGTACAAGCAAGCTGGTGCCAGCAGAAAAATAACCCAGAGAACTGTGGGTCTACTGTCACGACAAAGATTGTGTTGTGTGTTTGTGTTGTTTGTCTTGTTATTACCGTTATTTTGGTGGATATTGTACGAGGAGGGTTAACACATATAAAAGCAAAGGTCAACACATGGTATGACCTGCCTGGGAAGCATGGTCTACCCAGACTCGGAAATCAAGTGCAAATAAAAAGACACAAAATGGGGGTTAAGAAGGAGGACATATAAATTGTTACATGCATATTACAGGTGGCCCTACAGAGGGGAAACCAAGAATTCCCTGTCCTGGAATGGAACAATCGTTGTGGCTAATCACAGTTGTCACTATTGTAAACCCTGCCCAGATCCCGTGATGTGAAGTGGCAAAAGGAGGGAACACGTGGACTGCGACACCCCCAAGTTGTGGTAATAAGGCAGATAAGGACCTTAAGAATCTACCTGTAGAATATTGTACCGCTGATCCCCTCCCCCCCCCCCATGGGAATTTGGCAGTGTTGGTATGTGGTATACTGATTGGAAGGGGGAGAGGTCCTAGCCCGGTGGAGAATATCAAATTTATCAGGAAATGTTGCATAGTATTCCTTAGGATATGTCATGAACAATGACAGTGGGAAACACAGTCATCTGAACATGTGGTTTAGCATGGAGGGCCCAAAATTTAGGGGCCACCAAATGAAATTAATGGGCAACAGGTTTAAAACAAATAAAAGGAAGGTCTTCACACAGTGCACAGTCAACCTGTGGAACTCCTTGCCTGAGGAGGTTGTGAAGGCTAGGACTATAAAGGGTTTAAAAGAGAACTAGATAAATTCATGGAGGTTAAGTCCATTAATGGCTATTAGCCAGGATGGGTAAGGAATGGTGTCCCTAGCCTCTGTTTGTCAGAGGGTGGAGATGGATGGCAGGAGAGAGATCACTTGATCATTACCTGTTAGGTTCACTCCCTCTGGGGCACCTGGCATTGGCCACTGGCGGTAGACAGGATACTGGGCTGGATAGACCTTTGGTCTGACCCAGTATGGCCATTCTTATGTTCTAAAAAACATATAACTCTGGTCTCCTGGGGTGTTTCAGTTATGGGGTCCCACAGTTAGGGTGTATTGTTGCCATGTGTAATCATAATGGTACCTCCACAGAGAGAGATCCCTGGATGTGCATTTGTTATGTACACATCACACGGGGCATACAGTCTCCCCTGGGACGCTGGGTATGACAATTTAACTGCTTTGCAGAATGTAACCCTACAGATAATATGGATGCCAAGCTGGAAGAATCCTGATCTAAGCTGGCCGCAGCCTGGAGCGGAAATACTTCCTGATGAGCGAATGTGTGGGAGCCACTGTGGGAGTGGGTGCAACCAGCGCTTTTTAACGTGTCTTTCCAGTTCATAACATGGGTGGTACACCCCAGAGAATGGTGGGTGAACCAGGTACACCCCAACTGCACTACATACATAGAAGGGTTGAAGCAACAATTTAATTGGTGGGTGAGGGGACATACATGCAATCGTCACTGGAAAAGGGATTTGTGGGCAGCAGGAAACACAGGGTTGGGTGTATGAAATCTGGGGGACCGTTGGGTAACTAAGTAATTGATAAGCCAAAATGTGAAATTGCAGCAGCAAATCAATGAGCTGCTGGCACAAAAGCTGTCTGCAATCGCAATGGGATGGAAAAGGGCAGCAAAAGTGAACCTGCGCCTAACTCAATGGACAGGAAACCTCATGACATGGGTGGAGGATGGCTTCAAAAGGCTAACTTGGGAGGGGGAGGTGTGTATGGGGATACAAAATGCTCAACTCTGGGGCTAGCACCTGTGTAATAGTTACCATTGTACCTTGGAATGGGACGGCTACTAAGGTGGTCCCCATGAGACCTGTACATATTGGGTTCCGGGAAGTGCTAGAGGATCCTCCACCCCAGCCTAAGGGGAGGATCTACAGGACCTGAACTGATTTTTGGGGGACAACTAATGAAATAACAGGGACAGGAGTGCGGTCAGAGGGTCAAAAGAAGGGAACCAGACGGGGACACCGAGCAGAGAACCCTGGACAGCGCCCACTGCTCCTCAAAGGCGTCAAGGGAGCCAGTGGACGCCGCCCAGAGGAACTCTGCCTGGATGCGTGAACGGACAGAGGATCGGAAACAGGCCCCACAGTCACAGGAGTCTCCATCGGCCAACCTCCTCTCCCTGGTTTTATAGATGGCCGTTTTAGCCAGGGCCAGGAGGAGGTTGACCAGGAGGTCCCGTGACTTTGTGGGACCACGGATAGGGAGTGCATAGAGAAGGAGGTGAGGGGAAAAGTGCAGCCAGAAACGTAACAGTATATTTGTGAGGAGCCAGTTTAGGGGCTGCAACCTGGCGCACTCCAAGTAAATGTGCGCCAGGGTCTCCCTCACGCCCCAGAAGGGACAGGTGTCCGGGACGGGTAAACCGCGCCAAATACACGCCCGTGCTCACGGCCCCCTGAAGGAACCACCAGCTGATATCCCCGGCAGGCCTCGGAACCAGGGTGGAGTATAGGCTGGCCCACCAGGGCTTTTCACCCTCTAGAGGTGGCAGGAGGTCCCGCCACTTTGTGTCGGGGCAGGACACAAGGGTGAGGAAGTGAAGGGTGTGGAGCACGAGCGTGTATAGGTGTTTCCTTGGCGCGGTTTGGAAGTGGACCGGCTGCAGATTGTGCAGCCGGCTCACGGAGAAGGGGCAGGGGGGCTGGTTGGGTCCACGGGGCAGGAGCCTGATGAAAAGGTCCAGAGGCCCCGGGGTGGAGGGTGGGCGGGGCGTGCCCTCGTGCAGGATCTGGTTGAGGTAGGCCCGAGCAGCGGGCGGCAAAGCAGTCCTCTCCTACTGAAGTACGCGCCGGGGAGTAGAAGGCCTGGAGAGCCCCATACGCCAAGCGAGCGCAGGGATCCAGCCAGTCTTCCCGGTTGTAATCCAGGAGGTCTCCGACTCTGGTGACTTCTACCAGGACCAACCTCTGGCGCACCGAGGGGGACTCCGCCACCTGCACACGGAGCTGAAGGTTGTGTAGCAGGGGCTCCGCGAGGAGATCTGCCCCCTCGGTGGCCGCCAGAGACCTGGTCGCTGAGAACAGTTTCTAAATTCGGAGGAGGTCCTGGTAGAAGACCGGCAGCCTGGAGAGGTCTCACAGAAGACCTCTCGGATGGAGATAAAGGAGCTGCTGGTCATATCGGAGCCCTCGGAAGCGGCGCAGGAAAGTGTGCACCAGTACTCGCCACGCTGGACTACCTGCACCATAAAGGAGCCTCTGCAGGGCCTGGAGGTGGAAGACATGGACCTGAGTGCATAGGCACTTCAGGCCCTGCCCTCCCTCCTCCAGGGGCAGGTGGATGACCCCTGCAGAGACCCGGTGCAGTCCTGGCCAAAAGAACTCCAGAATCACCCTCCGGAGGTTGGCCAGGAAGACCAGGACCAGGACCAGGGTGTTGAGCCGGTACCAGAGCATGGACAGGACTAGTTGATTGAGTACCAGTGCCCTCCCTCGAAGGGAGAGGCACCGGAGTAGTCCTGTCCATTTCTGGAGCCGCTCCGTCACCCTGCCCTGTAAACCGTGCCAGTTCTCCGGCAGAGACGGATGCGTGGCAGAAAGGTAAATGCCGAGATAGAGCAGCGGACCCGCGCTCCACCGGATGGCCTGAAGCGCGGGTGGGAGGGAGCTCGCCTGCCACCCGCCTGCCACCTGTCCCCGACCACCAGGCCAGAGCTCTTGACCCAGTTGACCCGGGCAGAGGAGGCCACCGAGTACACGGTGTGGCAAGCCTCCACCCGCGCCAAGTCCTGGATCACGAGGACCACATCGTTGGCGTATGCCGACAGGACCAGCCGCAGCTCCGGCTCCCGAAGCACCAAACCTGTCAACCTCCTGCGGAGGAGACAGAGGAAGGGCTCGATTGCCAGAGCGTATAGATGGCCCAAGAGGGGGCACCCCTGCCACACTCCCCACCCGAAGCTGACCGGCTCAGTCAGGGTCCAGTTGAGCCTGCTCAGACACTCTGCAGAAGCATACAGAACCTGGAGAAAACCCACAAACTGGGGTCTGAAGCGTAACCCTCGCAGAGTGCCCAGGAGATACCCCACCCTGTTGAACGTCTTCTCCTGATCCAGGGACAGGAGGGCGAACGACAGACCATCCCTACACCCACGATCCAAGAGATCCCAGACCAGATACAGGTTATCAAAGATGCTACGGCCTGGGACGGTGTAGGTCTGGTCTGGGTGGATCACATCCTCCAGCACGGACCCTAGCTGCAGCGAGATGGCCTTCGCTACGATTTTGTAGTCTGTGCTGAGGAGCGAGACGGGACGCCAGTTCCGTAAGTCGCGGAGGTCCCCCTACTTCGGTGCTCGCCTGCACAAAAGAGGGAGGACCTCGCTCTGCAAGGACTCAGCCCAGACAGTGACTAGGTCCGGGCCGAGGACGTCCCAGAACACGCAGTAGAACTCCACTGTCACCCCTTCAATGCCCGGAGATTTATTGGTGGGCATGCGGCGGAGGGCTTCCGAGAACTCGGCCAGAGAGAGAGGCAACTCTAGCTGGTCCCAGTCGCCTGCGCTGACCATCGGGAGTCCATCCCAGAGCACTCTGCAAGCGGTAAGATCGGTCGGATCCGGGGAGAAAAGGTTTGCGTAGAAGGTCCTGGCCCTTCCAGACATCTCCGCCAGATCCGTGAGGGGGGTGCCATCCTCTGCCAGGAGGCAGGTGACGTGCTTCTTGGCCCCCCTCTTTTTCTACAAGGCATAGAAGAAACGGGAGCTGCGATCCACCTCCCGAAGGAGGCGGATGCAGGATCAAACAAAAGCATCCCAGGCCCAATGGTCGTCAAGGGTCCGGAGCTCCTCCGCTTCTCCCGGCACGCTCCGCAAAGGGATGGATCCTCAGGGCTGGCGGCCAGACACCTCTCTAGCTCTAAGACCTCCCATTCCAACTGCTGTATCGCCATATCCCTCCGTCGGCTGGCACCCCGGGTGTAGTTGCGGCAGAAGAGCCGGGTGCGCACCTTTCCTAGGTCCCACCACCGCCGTGCCGAGGGAAAGGCATGCTGCTGCCCTCGCCAGATCAGCCAGAACTCCCAGAAGGACGCCATAAAGCCCACATCCTCCAGCAAGCTGTTGTTAAAATGCCAATAGGCCAGCCCCGGCCTCTCCACACAGAGAGAGGCCGTCACAGTGACTAGATGGTGATCTGAAAAAGGGGCCGGCCGGACGTTGGAGGAGTGGGCTCGTGAAAGATGGAAGCGTGACAAGTAGATGCGGTCCAACCGGGGGTGGCACGGCCGATGGGCTTCCAGCCGGACATAGGTAAACGTGGAGACATTGTCCGAGTGGTGGTCGCGCCAGACATCCACCAGGGAGTGATGTTCGACAATTTCCTGGAGGATGTCCGCTGCTCGGTTCCACTCCTCAAGGGTGGCGTTAAAGTCCCCGCCCAGAACAGGCACTCATGAGGATCCAAGGAGCTGAGGAAGGCAGACGCCTGCTGATAAAAACGCAGCTGCTCCAGGCCCGATGTTGGGGCATAGATGTTAACAAGGTTGACCACGAGCCCCTCCATAGGGACCCGGAGGTGCAGCACGCGGCCCGGCACAGCCTCGGCGACCCCCAGCACCTCGGGCCGTAGGTCGGGGGAGAACATGGTAGCCACTCCAGCCGTACAAACTATGAGATAGCTAAAGTAGACCCTGTCCCCCCCACTCCAGCTGCCAGCTGTCTTCGGCAGCTGGATCCGTGTGGGTCTCCTGCAGGAAAACCACAGAGTACCCCCCCCCCCCCGAAGGAAGGCGAGCACCTGGCTCCTGCGGAGTCCTACCCTACAGCCCCGGGTGTTCAATGTTGCAGAAGTGATGGGTGCCATGAGGAGGGCTGGGGGGGATCCTCGCTGGCAGGGACGCTCACGGTCCCCGTTGGGCTGCGCAGCAAACTGTGACTGACCCCGAAGGTGAGCAAGGAGTCACGGAAGCTGCGGACCCGCTGGTAAGCCGCGGCACCCTGCTTCCCGGTCCTTTTACCTTCCCCCATGAGGGCCCTCGCTGCCCGGAGGATCTGATGAAAATCCCCCCATCGCTGGAGAGCAAGCAGCACCTTATTGCGGGAGCCACGGACGTCTTCTAAAAACTCCCCCAGCTCTTCTCGCAGCATATGGGGGGGTGGGGTCACTGGCCTCTGGTCATCCTCTGGTGGGGCCCTGGCACAGCCCTGTGGCCCACCAAGACAGGCAGGCAAGGGGCGGTCCCTCGACGTGGAGCCCGATGGGCCAGCACCACATGGCCCGCCTCAGACCCCGGCTCAATGGGGGGCGGCAGAGGGAAGATAGCAGCCCCTAGTGGTTCGGGAGTGGGAAACACAAAGGCCGCTCCCTGGGGGTCATCCTCTGGGAAAGGGAAGGAGACAGCCCCAGGGGCGGCAATGATATCGCGGGAGTTGGAAGGGATAGGGACGGGGTCAGGAATAGGGTCGGGGAGAGGGACAGAGGTGGGATCCTGGGCCCCAGGAGCTGGACTGCCGGGAGGTGGTTCCTCTCGCTTGGGTTCAGGGGTCAGAGGGATGGGGAGGAGGTCCCCAGTGATGCCGGGCTCAGGCTCAAGGGCAGGTGTGACAGCCATGGCATCAGGAGGTGGACAATCTTCAGTAGGGCCCCCGCTCAGGAAGAAACTCAGTTGCCCCACGCCAACGAGGGGTACCCCTGGTAACTCGGGTCCTCAGCAGGCTCGGCGGCTGTTAGCGGAGTGCCACCTGCGGCTGGGCAGGTCAAATAGTCCAGGGGCTCCTCAGAGGTGGGAGCAGAAGCAGTGGTTATGGGAAGGGAGCATGGGGAAGGAGAAGCCGGGGTGAGGTCGCTCAGGTCGAGGTCCGCTGGCAGAGGGTCGTCCTCCCCCTGGGTGACCGGGGTCAGACCCAGGGCCTAGATCTCCTCATAAATGGATGGGAAATCACTTCCCACCACCCCAGGGTCCTCCCCGCTAGCGCCCGAGGTGACACTTGCCTCGGGCATTGCAGGGGGTGTAGGTGGCAAGGGGGCAGGAGGGGCTTCATTGGGGGCCTCTGTGAGGAGGGACTGCGGAGGATGGATGTTGGTACCCTCCGGTGCTGCCATGCCTTCCCCAGCCGGCACTGGTGGATGGAATGTAACCGTGGGCAAGGCGGAAGGTCTTCCAGGGGGCCTCCGCACCAGATGGCAGGAGCGGAGCTCGAGCCTTCCTCTTGCCCTGCTTTCCCTGCACTAGGGTCCAGCCCTCCATGGCATCGCCTGTGGGCCGGTTGACAAGGGTCTGGATGGGGGTAGGGGGGATGACTCGGGGAGGTAACGGTGGGGCAGCACGACGGGGGACGGGATTCCCCCTTGGGCAGGCCCTCTCCCACGCCCAGCGATACCCCCATTTCACCCTCCTCTACGGGCCCCGCCACAATGCATGCAGCAGAGGCGGGACTCTCCCGCTCATCTGGGCGCACTGGGGGAGGTACCCCTTGGGCCTGAGTGGGAGCAATGACGGGCTGAGAAAGAGGAGGGGAGGCTCTGGGCACCGGGCAGTCACGGGCACCGGCGATGGCGGGGTTCGGAGGTCCCGGGCGCTCCTCCATGCCGGGCCAAGGGGCAGTCCCTCCAGACGTGCCCCATCGCCCAACAGAGGTAGCACTGGGCCTCCCCCATAGAATAGTGCACCCAATAATAGGCCCCCTGATAGGGGACCAGGAAAGACCCCTTGAGCACCTCTCCGCCACGCGCCGCCGTCAATAGTTGAAGCTGCACCTGCCGGCGGAACGAGAGGATGTGACGGAGACGGGGTCTTTGCAGCCCAGCGAGAGATGGCTGATGATGGAGATTGGTTTCCCCAGGGTAGAAAGGGCAGCCAGCAGGGCAGCATTGGGGAGGAATGGAGGTTAGGACCACATGGACACCCAGGTCCTCCAGCAGCACCAGGGGGACAAACACGCACCCCACCGCCAGGCCCTTCTCCACCACCTCCTGGGCGGCGGCCTTCAGGGCAAGGAAGAAGACGACCTTGCCATACATTTTGGAGGCCGCCATGATGGCTGTGGGCCCCACCACCCTCGCCAATGCGCGCACGTAGGTCTCCACGTGGGGCGAGGTGGGCACCAGGAGGCAACGGATGCCGTGCTTCCTGGTCAAGGTGGGGAAGGGACCCCGGCCGCTATAGATGGTAGCAGATGTGGCGGTTGGACAAGATGACGTATCGGCAGGTGGGGGGCCCGCCGCCACTGCCTGGGCATATGCCCAGGGGGCCAGGGGAGGGGCACCTGCAGAGCTGGTGGAGGAAGCAGCGGGGAGGGACGCCATGGCTGGTGGCGGGGCTGCGGCAGTGGGGGCAGCCCCTGCCATGGAGGGCCTACTCTTCTTGGCGGGGCTCTTTCCCTTCTTTTTGCCCTGGCCTTTTCTGCCGGCTGGGGGCGCTTCCCCAGACCCATTAGGGTGTTAGGGTCCTGACGGCTAGGCGAGGTCACACATGGTCCTCTATAACAACAAACTCTCTCCCACCACCTTGTTAAAGGGGGGAGGGATAGCTCAGTGGTTTGAGCATTGGCCTGTTAAACCCAGGGTTATGAGTTCAATGCTTGAGGGGGCCACTTAGGAATCTGGGGCAAAATCAGTACTTGGTCCTGCTAGTGAAGGCAGGGGGCTGGACTTGATGACCTTTCAAGGTCCCTTCCAGTTCTAGGAGATGGGATATCTCCATTAATTTAATTTAAACATGCTGCACATAGGGAAACTGAGGAGCGCACACATTATTCATGTAAAACACTACAAAAATCCCAAACTTCATCACAGCTTAGCCATCAGATTCATCATAGGCTTTTGTAGTCTATAAGCCCAGATTCAAGATGAAAATTTGTGAGGACAATCTTGTACAGTGAGTTTTGTGAGAACACACGTTTGAAATTTTTGGACATTATCCCTCTGTCTGTATCCATGTATGTGTTTATTATATATATGTCATCCCTTTGTCTTCAGCTCAGCCTGTTATATTATATCTTGCATGCTTGAGTTTTGATTCAGTGGTAAGGATAATTACCTGTCTGACTGTGTCATTTTGTGTTCTTAATTACTATTCCTTCGTTTTAAGTCTTTTCAGCATTTGTGTACCATTCAGCATTTGTGTACACATTTACAGTAGAAGATTTCAAGTGTAGATAAGCTACATATTCACAGCAGAATATTTCAAGTGTGGATAGGCTACATATTGACCAGATAGATCACTATTAAGAGAAGATTTGAAAGTGGGGCAAGCAAGAGACGGTGAAAACAACTGAGTGAAGCAGCAGCTAAGAGCTCAAAACCAATAACTTCATTTCTCAAACCACTGGAAAACACACCTTACCCAACAAACAATGCTACAGATAATGAAAACTCCGCAACTGCACCAGGTGATATTTCAGTGCCAATGCCAGTAAATGAACATGGGGACAGTAGTCAAGAAGGAGATGTGCCAACATTAATGCAGCAGAAGATCCTATGTAGGATCAAGAAACTCAACAGCAACAGGAAGATGTAGATCTTACGCAACAAGAGCAATTCATAAGTACTACAGGTTTGACTGTGACTGACAAGAGCAATGCTGCCCAAAATGCAATCTTTTCTTCAAATTAGTTGTTTTGAAATTCCAAGTAATATTCCATGAGATAGTGATAATCATGCTTTCCCTACACATCTGCTGACAAAAATTCTTCCAAATGGTGAGACCTGCACAAGAGACTGGTTATGCTGGAGTACGGAAAAACAATCTCTGTACTGTGCACCCTGCTTCATTTTGAACAAAAGTGCTGCAAATGCATCAGTTCTCTCTGATCAATCAGGATGGAGCATCAACAGAGGTTGGAGGAAGTTGAAAGAGCGAATACCATCACATGAGAGTTCAACATCACACAAAGAAAACTATGTTGCATGGAAATCAGCCAGCAGGGCAGCACCAGCTGAAAGTTCAGCTGAGACTTTACTCTTGACTGTAAAAAGCAACAGAGGGTCCTGTGGCATCTTTAAGACTAACAGAAGTATTGGGAGCATAAGCTTTCGTGGGTAAGAACCTCACTTCTTCAGATGTAATTGTTCAACTATGGGACAAGAGCGTTTGAATGGGCTCACCATGCTTAATATCAACTGTGACATTGCACGAAAGCTAGATTTTTCCTCAATAATTAGTGCATTTGCACAGAAAAAGGCTAGAAAAGTATGTTAAATTAAAAAATATTCAAATTATGTCTCTTTTTTTGGTGTCTTTTTTTTTTCATGCGTTATCATTTTTTATTTTTATTGTGTCTGGGGCCTCAAAAGCTGGAAGTGGCCCAGGCCACTCTCTGGACCTCTGAAAGGGCCTGCTAGTAATGCCCCACCATCCCAATAAAGGCCTGGGCCTGTTTCTTAGTCTGGGGAGCAGGCTAATCTCTGATCGCCTCCACCTTGGCTGTTCTGGTTTTAGGCAGCCGGTCCCCACCTTGTGGCCCAGGTATGACACCTCTGCTGTCTCCACCTTGCACTTGCCATCTTTTACAGTCAGTCCTGCACCCTGGAGGTGACTCAGCCCCCTCTTCACCTGGGACACATGGTCCTCCCAAGTCTGGCTAACAACACAAATATCATCAATGTCCGCTAGGGTAAAATTCTCCATCCCCTCAGTAACTGATCTGCCTGGCGCTGGTAGGTGACCGGCACCTCCTTGAGGCCGAAAGGTAGGACCAGGGATTTGTACAGCCCCAAAAGGGTGACAAAACTAGGTTTCAACCTGGCATCTTGATCCAAAGGCACCTGCCAGTAGCCTTTGGTGAGATCCCTAGTCATGGGGTACCAAGTCTCCACAAAGTTGGTTAGGATCTCATCAGGCCTATGGGCAGGCACCAGACATTATGATGGCATTGAGCTAGCAAAAGGCCACACAGAATCAGATTGACCCATCTTTCCTGGGGACCAGCACCATGGGGGAGGTCCCAGGGCTGGTGGATGGCTGGATCACCCCTAAAGCCAACATTGTCTCTGACCTCTCCCTCCAGGTCCTGTGCTGTGTTCCCCGTTACTCTGAATGGGGAACACCTGATGGGAGGGCCAGCTCCCGTCTCCACCCAGGTGGACAGCTCGGTTAGTGAGCCCAGGCCGGTTGGAAAACAGCTTTTGGTAGGAATGCATCACCAATCTGATCTCTGCCTGCTGGGCAGGGATTAGCTGGTCAGAGAGGGGAACTGATTCCAGCAAGGGGCCAGCTCCTATCTCAAGGAGGAGACCCACTAGGGGATCTTCCCACTTCTCCCACTGGCCACACACAGCCAGTACCAGCCTCTCCCTGTCACAGTATGGCTCCATCTTGTTGACCATCTTGATCGTTCTCCTCATTCAGCTGCTTGATGACTTTAAAGGGCCTGTCCCAGGCAGCTTCTTCTTCCTCACTGGGATGAGAACTCTCACTTGGTCCAGGGGTCCCTTCATTCCCCTCCCATGCAGCAATTGCAAAGGAGAGAACCCCATGGGTTCCTGGGGTACTTCCCTGTACGCGAACAGCAGGTGGGTTAAATACTTGTCCCAGTCCTGCAGATGCTGACCCAGGAAAGTCTTCAGCATCATCTACAGGGTCCCATTAAATCTCTGCACCGGCCCGTTGGACTGAGGGTGATATGATGAGGACCAGATGTGTCGGACCCCCACACTTCTCTCACAAGCACTGGACCAGTGTTGACATGAAGTTGGACCCCTGGTCTGTAAGAACCTCCTTGGGGAACTCCACTGTGCTGAAAACGGTCAGCAGCATATCTACCACAGTGTCTGCCTCAATAGAGGACAGCGCCACAGGTACCAAATGTACCCCCACCAGAATGTATTTTTTCCCTGCCCAGGTCCGCATGCTGAGGGGTGCCATTATGTCCGTGGCCACCTTCTGAAAAGGCTCCTCTATGACAGGCAGGTGTCTCAAGGCTACTTTACCCTTGTCCTGGGCCTTTTGCACCTCTAGACAAGGCAGCCCTGATTGGCAACTGTCCCACCTTGGCTGTGGTTCCCCACACTCAGATGGGGTCTCTGATCCCCCTGGGCTCAGCTTTGCCCCTGCTGTCCCAATTAGGGTGACCAAACGTCCCGATAAAATCGGGACCGTCCCAATATTTAGGTGTTTGGCCCGCGTCCCGATCGATCTTCGGTCGGGATGCTGCACTCTGCCTTTTTTTTTTTTTTTTTCTCTGCCAGCAGCACTCAGCTGTTCTCGGCTTTCCCCCCCCCCCCTGACTGCCGGCAGCATTCAGCTGTTCCCGGTTGGTTCCCCCCGCTCCTGAAAACCAGAGGCTCCCCTACTGTAAACTGATCCACACATTGCTACCAGTCTGGACCCAGCAGCTGGGTCCCAGCTAGACTTGCATGTCAGAGTGCAGAGTGAAAGGAAAAGTTACAGCGGTTGTTACTTCTCTGCTCTGTCATTAGGGTGATGAGCATGGTGTAAATACCTAGATGCTGAAGGTATGCATAGCTAAGGGAGGGTGCATAATCTCCTCTGACTGCCCGCAGCACTTGGCTGTTCTCGGCCTCCCCCCCCCCCCCCCCCGACTGCCGGCAGCACTGGGCCACAGTAGGGAATTGGGAGAGGGAGCTGTTTGTGTCGTTACAGGTCTGACAACAGTTCTCTCGGTCCCAGGATTTCGCCACCCTAGGAATGTCTCCCCATTGACCACCACCTTCTGCGCCCACTGGGGATCCGAGGGGCCTGAGCCCAGGAAAGTCCACACAGACATATATGCTGGGGCCAGGAGTCTGCCACCCCGCCCACCTGGCTAAACAGCTCTATGGCCTTGGGACCCAGGAAGAGGGCTAGACACTGGAGCCTTTCCAGAGGGTCAGCCTGGTTCCAATTGTAAGCCTTTCCAAAGGCCATGAGACAGGCATCTATGTCTCTCCCCTCCTTAACCTGGGACAGCAATTTTGTGTCAAGGTTCCCTGTGGAATTGGCACCCTGAGGTCCATCCCCACTCACCCCTGGACTGGTCCTTCTGACTCTCAGCTCAACCATCGCCAGTTCATGCTGCTGCTATCTCTCCTGCTGTTCTGCTTCATGCCTTCCCTGCCTCTCATGGTCCTCTGACTCCTTTGATCTCAGCTCCAATTCCATCCATCTTAGATACACCATCAGGGAAGCTGGTGGAGAGCCCCAGCTGATCGGGGACACGGGTCTCCAGGACACCCAGCTGCTCCCAGACTCTCTTGCGGCCCGAGCTGGGTCAGAAACCAGCTCCTTAGAGTGATCCTCCTCTTCCAACTGAGCAATCAGCTGTGCCTTTTAGGCCTGGGGGGGAGGGGGAGATCGATCTAAGTTACACAACTTCAGCTACGTGAATAACGTAGTCGATGTACTTAGATCTATTTACCACGGTGTCTTCACTGCTGATGCTCTCCTGTCAATTCCGCCTGTGTGACGAACTGGGCCTGTTCTCACTGTGGTCTGTGAATGCTGACAGGGGAGTGTGGCTGGGATAGTCTGTATTGGAGGATGGGATCTGCCCGAGGGCGCATACCTGAGTGTGTAACATGAGAACCCAGGAAGGGGTTGAAGGCCAGGTGACTCCTGAGCCCGGGAAACTGAACAAAGGCTGTGGGAGGGGTCGCTGAAGGCAGAGTGCTGGAAGCGAGCTGGAGAGATGGCTGGGAGACAGAGATGGCCCTGACCAGGGTGGGCTGGAATGCCCTGGGACCCCAAGCTGGACTTAACTGAGGGGGTCCTGTTCTCTGTGCCTGCAAGACCTGTCTTGGACTGTATTCCTGTCATCCAAATAAACCTTCTGCTTTACTGGCTGGCTGAGAGTCATGGTGAATCGCAGGAAGCCGGGGGTGCAGGGCCCTGAGTCCCCCAATACTCCGTGACAGCCTGCACCTCTCATCCTGATGGAGTACCGGAGTTGACGGGAGAGCGCTTGGCAGTCGATATATCATGTCTAGACTACACGTGATAAATCAACCTTCACTGGATCGATAGCCACCCATCGATCCAGTGGGTAATGTAGACAAGGCCTTGGTGAGCTTTCCAATGCGCAGCCCTTTCTCTCTGCACAGCTTTACAATGTCCTTCTTAAGGACGTGGTTATAGGCTATCTCCACACTGTTCCTAAGTGGTCACGGACTCACAGGTCTGTGCTCTCTCAGCTCCCCATGGTCCCTGGAAGGAACCCCTTCAGTGTGACAGCCCTTCTCGGGGGTCCACTCTCTCTCGGGTTTAAGCCGTAGGCTCCTCAGCCTCCTGGAACTGCACCTCTCTGAGCCTTCAGCATGCCTGTCTCTCACTAATCCCCCTTCGTTCTACTGCTCCCCAGTCACTTACTGCAGGATGCTTTGTCCACAGGCTGCAGTTTATCCCATTTTTGCCACCAGTTGTCATGGAGTCACCGGGCGATGCTCTGGAACTACTGCATACAAAACCAGCCAGGACTCTGGGGGGTATGCCTCCTCTCTCTGAGCATACTGTCTCCATGGCAAGAAGCTTTCACAGCTTCCACCTTCCTGGGTCTGACCTTGGAGCATTCAGCATCCCCTTCCACACCATGTGCTTCCCGCAGTGAGTCTACCAGGGTGGGGCTCCTGGGGAAGCCAGAGGGCCCTGCACCCCAACTCCACAGTCAGATGTGACTCTCAGCCAGTCAGTAAAACAGAAGGTTTATTAGTTGACAGGAACAAGCATAGAACAGAACTTGTTAGCACAGAAATCAGTGACTTTCAGCCAAGTCCATCTGGGGGAGTCCTGGGCAAGAAGCCCTGGACTCCCCCTATTTGAGTCATCCCGCCCAGCAGACTTTGAGCTTCCAGCAACCTAATCTCAGACACCCCCCTGTTTCTCCTCCTTGTCTTTGTCTCGATTCCCCGGGCAAAGAGTCACCTGGTTGCATCCTCATCCTGGGTCTCAGGTTACAAAGAGCACCTGTCATAGCATAAGTGCAGGCAGCTGGAACAGTCTCACCTGCCCCAGTGGTCTCAGCCAAAGTCACACACCCCTATTCCCACCACCAAGGTATTGGTGCAGCACACAGGGAAACTGAGGCACACACAGTATTCATGCAAAACAATAAAACTGACATAGGCTCAAAAGTAAGACTCACATACAACATAACAAGGGAAAATCCCCACTTCGTCACAGGGGTACCTGGGGTCTAGAGATGGGGAATGGGCAGGGGGTCTCTGTACAGCATGGGTTACCTGGGGTCTAGAGATGAGGGATCTCTACAGCAGGGGGAGTACCTGGGGTCTGGGGGGGTGTCTCTGTACGGTGGGGGATACCTGGGGTCTAGAGATGGAGAGTGGGCAGGGGGGGTCTCAGTACACAGGGGCAGCTCTAGGCAAGTGCTTGGGGGCAGCCCATTTGCAGGGGTGGCAGGATCCAGCATGGGAGCTGAGAACCAAGAGGGGGCCCTGGGAGCTGTAGTTCCTTGGTTAGCTCCCTGCCTATACAGCCAGCCCTGGAGCAGGGAAAGAACTACATTTCCCAGCATTCCCTTGGCCACCACCAACAGGAAAGAGGGGGAGGGAGTGAGGTAGCTGAGACCTCATGCTGCAGCCTGCTGTGAATGGAGAGCTGCGCTGTGAGTAGGGATACCATATTTTAACATTCAAAAAATAGGACACGCCACAGGGAGGGAGGGTAGCCCCACCCTGCCACCATCCACTCCCTCCGACTGCCCCCCACAGAAACCCCAACCCATCCAACCTGCCCTGCTCCCTGTCCCCTGATCACCCCTGCCCCGAATGGCCCCCCAGGACCCAACCCCCTAGCTAAGCGCCGCTGCTCTTCGGCTCCTGATTGCCCCCTCCCGGGATCCCACCCCCTATCTAAGCCTCCCTTCTCTTTGTCCCCAACTGCCCCCTCCTGAGACCCCCCAACTTCTGCCCTAGGACCCCACCCCACCCCCTACCTGTTCCCTGACAAACCCCCGGGACTCCCATGCCTAGCCAACCACTGCCTGTCCCCTGACTGCCCCCCCCCACCCCTAACCTCTTCTCCCTGCCCGTGCCAGCCCGACTGCCCCCCCGAACCTCCGCCCCATCCAACCCCCCAGCCCCCTTACCGTGCCACTTAGACCAGCATGTCTGGCTCCACGCAGTGCCAGACACAGTGCTGCATACATGCTGCTGTGCTCCCCAACGGAGCCACAGTCCCCCCCTCCGCCGCCCCCCCAGCACCTGCCTTCCAGATTTGAACAGCTCAAAATTCAGGAGTACTCAAGCTCAGTTTGGACATCTGTTATTTCATTTCTCCCAAATCAAATATACTGATCCACTGTAACTTGCTGTAGAAAAAGTAGGGTAAAATTGAGCAAGAAATGCTTCCTAGTGGTTATTAGGACTGGAATTTCTATTTTCAACAGACATTGCCTTTTTTGTTTGTTTAAAAGGAAGACAGTGATATTGCATTGGCAAATTCCCCATAGAAAGAAAGAGTGGAACAAAAGAATAATAAAGGCACCTCAACTTTTCCTCATTTATGTAGGACAGTCTTATAATATGCATCCAGCTATCCTCCAATCACACAAGCTGAAAATTGTTCCACTTTACTGCAGTTCTGTAACCATATGGGAACCAATCCTGTCTGTGTTTTGTGCACATCTAAAATTCCTGCTGAATGACTTGCCGTGGGAGCGAGTTACCAGTGACCCAGGGCTGCGGTGGAAGGAGGGTGCAGTTGGGGGTGGCAGAGAGCCCATGGCTGGGGCAGCGGGGGGGAGGGGGAGGGGAGAGCCCAAGGCTGGGGCAGCAGGGGTGTGCGGCGAGGACCCCAGGGCTGGGACGGGGGGCAGCCAAAAATTTTTTTGCTTGGGGTGGCAAAAAAACTAGAGCTGGCCCTGTCTGTACAGCGGCGGGAATTTAATCCTGTTTCCTGGAGGATCACGTCTGTGCCCAGCCTGAGGGCGGTTCTGGCCTGTGGATCTGTCCCGCAGGCTCTGGGGAAGGCAGCTCTCAGCTGGGAGCCCTCTGGCTTCGGTCGTGCACATGCTCCTGTTCCATGGGCTAGAAGCACAAAGGGCCCTTCACCGCTGGCATGCTATGTAACCCATGGTTCAGCCCTGCCTTGACCCCTGCAGCTCGGGGGAACTGGCAGGCAGTGTGGAAGCTTTGGCACAGACAGCTCTCCCTGGCCAGCTATGTCCCACCAAGGGCCAGCCCCCACCAAGGGTGCAGGTACTGAGAGCAGCCTCTCCCCCGCACACCTCCGGCCCCAGCCCCAGCCATTGGGGAGTGGGAGCAGTGCTGGGTTGCCTCCATTGTTTGTGGGGCCGGGGAGTGTCAGTGCTGAGGGTCTCTTTGGCCAGAGTTCTTCCTCGGCACTGTGTCACATACAGAGGCCAGGGCACTTCGCACAGATGCACTCGGTGCCAGATCCTGCTGGCCCGGGGCTGGTTGAGGACAAAAAGCTGCCTCCATCAGGAGCTGCTTGAGCCTGAAATCCCGCTCTTTCTTTGTCCTCAGGCAGAATGCCTTGCAAATCTTGCACCTCTCTGTCTGGTGCGCCTTTCCCAGACACTTAAGGCAAGAGTCGTGGGGGTCACCCATTGGCATGGGCTAATGGCAGGTTCTGCAGGGTTTAAACCTGTGGGACCGAGACATGTCCCGGCACCCAGGGGAAGGCTATGGGGTGGGGGAAAGTACCCCACTCCAGCTACTCTCATCACTAACTAAACTACTTAACACCATAAAACTAAGAACTATTAAACTATAAAAGGTAACAAGCAGAGTAAGCTAAGGGAAGCCCTTGCGAAGCAAGTGACTGCGGTTCCAATGACTATCACTGGGGGTAAGAAGGAACTGAAGAGGTGTTGGGTCAGCAGGGCCCTATATTCACTGCGGCAACAAGGGAACTGTGCCATGGGTCTGAAAGTTCGGGGCTCAAACCCTGAGCATAACTGCTGGGAGAAAAAATACTCTGTGATCCAGTCATGAAAACCAGTCCCTCAGGACAGATGCCCCAGGGAAAAAGTTAAGGTCACACAGGCATGGCCTAGGTTTGGAGTGCTTGGCTTTGGGCCCTGCGAGGGTGTGAGGTTTCTTCATATTTTGTAAATGTGCATATGTGGCCTTCCCCGGGGACCAGCTGCCACAGGAATCTCACAGCATTCACATGTTAGTCCAGTGGTGCAGCTACCCAACAGCAGTGCAGGTGTCTTGGGGCTCAGCTCCAGCTTCCCACTCTGCCTGCTTGCCACTAAGGGCAGACTCAGCAGAGAGGCCAAGAAATGTCTGGACTTGAGTTGCCCCGTGGCCCCTGAAGGAGCAGCCCCAAAGCAGGGCTGTGTGGTCCTGGCAGGCAGGGCAGAGTGGGGAATGCTTGATGTGTTCCCCCACCCCCCCATGATAGACTGAGGGCTCCATTCCCTGGGGCATCTCCCCAGCACTGAGCAGGGTGCCTTTCAGAAACTGCCCTGTGTGACTAAAGGCAGATTCTTTAATCATCAGTCGGCTCATTATCTGCAGGCCCCAGCCCTGGAAACCTTGAAGAGAGACACACTGGGTCCACAGGAGTCAGGGGCCAGTGCAGGACCCCAGGAGTGGGGGTGGGGCTGGCCTGAGCTGGATGTTCACGATGGGCTCTTCGATCTTGCCATCTAGGGCTCCAGCATTTGCACATTTCACAGTACGCCCCATCAGTCCTGCCTTTTTGTCGCACAGGCAGCCCGGCCCTGCTAACTGAGATGTGAACGTGCTGAGAGTGAAGTGGGGGATGGAGGATGGCTGGGGATAGATAGAGAGTGAGCTATGGGCTTAGATAACTGGTGCCTATGGAGTGCGACAGATAGATGCTGTGCATAGGGGACAGTTATGAAGCGCACCACCTCCTGGCAGACAGAACATGTAGCACTGTCCCAGGGCGCTGGCTGAGCCCAATTGCTGTTCCAAGCTGCCCAATGGTTCCTAATTCAGCAGCCCTGAACACCCCTCCCCTGAATCCCCATCCTCTCCCTCAAGAGATGTGCTAACGCTTCTCTGTGAGCTGGGGAGGAGGCAGGATGGCATTGGACAGATGGCATTGGGGCGAGGTGCCAGTGTCTGGGGTCTGCGCACTGGGAGGGACAGGCTCCCCCTAAGCTGCACTGGGTTTGAGGAGTGGGGGAACGTCTGAAGGGTGGATCTGGGGCCTCCTGTGGGAACTGATACCTTAGTTGGCTGGGTGTTCAAGCTGTGACTCTGAGCCCTTTGGGTTTGTGGGGTGGGAGTGAGGGGCACTGGCAGAGCTGGGGGAGCCCATGGCTGGGCCAGAAGGGAGCTGCCGGTCGGGCACAGTCCCCCCTCCAGCGGGTCAGGAGTGAGGAGCACTGGCAGAGCTGTTGGGTCTGGTCTGAACTGGTACAGCTGGTGTGTGCTTCCCACTGCTGAGTTCTTGCCAAATGCTCCCTGGGAACGCGGGCCACGCTGGTTAAGAAGCACTGGCCTGTTCCCTGGCCCAGGGTGACTCCCTGCTTCAGCCTGCACAGGCAGCCACCAGCTGTGCTGTTCCCTGGAGCCATGTCAGCACCAGACCCTGGGCAGCCTCGCACCTGTGAGGCCCATGGTGCCAAACCCCACTCTTTTCCCAGGGCCAGGGCAGTTGATGCCAGTGCCAGCCACACCCTGGGGGCTGGAGCCTGAACACAGCCCCACTGTGCTGCCCCAGCTGCCCAGAGTGAAGCTAGGAGGATGCCATTGGCCCAGGGACCACAGTGATGGGCCAGGAGCCCTGATTCCCCAGCAAAGCCCAGAGCATGCAGCACTCCAGCCCCACCCTCTGCTGGCACCCTGAGGCCCTTCTATACAGCTGGGTACCCCCCCAGTCCCGGTGGGCCGCTCCCCCCCCCACGCCAGCTTGCCGTGCTCTGTGCTGGTGCATACTGGGCCTCTACAGGGGGCAGAGGCTTGGTGTGTCCCCCAAGTGGTGTTACAATCTGTGCAGTGTCCACCCATATGGGCCTCCTTAGCGTGGCGGAGGTGGGGGGTCTTAACCCTGTGCCCGTCTTTCCCCTCTCCTGCCTGGGGACAGGCTCAGCAGCACAAGCATCTCAGCTGCTCCCCTCCTCAGGGCTCCTCGCCAGCTGTGGGGTACAAAAGGCTCCACCAGGCCGTGCTGTGGGGAGCCATGCTGGCTACTGAATCTGCACTGGGGCTCATGCCCCTGTGCCCCCAGCTGGGACAGGTGGCTCCACAGCCCCCCAAGTAGAGGCAGGGAGCCGTGGAGAAGATGGGAAGAGCTGGGTATGCCAGTGCTCCCTCCTTAGCTGGCAGCAGTGAGGGGGAGTGCCTATGTGCAGGGCATGGGCAGCTCTGGAATAATCACTGCTCCCCAGACAGCCCTGCCCCTGCGCGCACGAGGGCGAAATCCAGGAGCAGCCCCACTGCCTGCCAGTTGGGAGCCATGGGGTGTCTCTGGCCCTGCTGGGGGAGGACTGCCACAACCTGGGACAGTGCCCAGCCATGCCCTCCGAGAGACAGGGCAGCAGTGCTGGACATGCTGCCAGGAGCACAGGGAGGTTTATGGGTGACAGCACCTCTTGAGGGATGCCCAGAGGAAGCTGGTGTTGTGGCACGAGCCAGGCTGGCCAGAGCTCCCAGCATGTGCCTGAGCCCGGCGTGCCCAGCTCACAGCTGCAGCAAAACCCAGCAGTGCCAGGACTTCTGGGGTGTGGGTACCTGGACCTGAACCACAGAGGTGCAGAAGGTAAAGTGGATGGTGCCAAGTGATATTGCGCTGAGGAGTGGTGCTGAGTGGCCAGTGCCTTTCAACTGGTGCCAGGGATCGGTGCTGCTCAATCAGTGTCGGGGACCAGTGCTGCTCAGCTGGAGCCAGAGACCAGTGCCGATCCATCTGCGCCAGAGACCGCTGAAGATGGGGAGCATTGTCTGAATGGTACCAGGGAACCCCGTCCTGAGGCCTTTGCCGGTGAACAGTGCCATGAAGGAGGAGTCATGGAGCGGTGCTATGGGGATGGTGCTGTGTTGGAAAGGTGACCGCCTCATTATGGCATGTTTGCCTCTTGATGGTGCCGCTCACTGTGGCACCGGAGGTCTGTCTCTGCCAGCTGGGGACTGAGGTGCCGTCATGGCAATCAGATCCCTCGTGGCCTCGAAAGTGGGTGGAGGGAAGCTCTCACTCCTCCGCCTAGCAGTCTCGGTCAGGAGAGTTGGTAAGCACCGGACTTGACAGCCCCCTTTGAGGGACTGAAGTAGACAGTGCTGTCTCCTGTGACTTCTGTGACGTTATTGACATAAACTGGGACCGTATAGATCATTGTTGCAACCAAGGTCCTGTAGTGGCACCCAAATCTGGTATAAAGGGGGTCAAATGGGGTGTCTAAGACAAGGTTATGGTTTACTGGTTATGATTATGCTGTCTATATGTATGTATCAGTTTTATGGTCGAAGTTATGAATATTGGCTCTATACTGTCTGTATGGCAAACTTATGCTATGCTTCTGGGTGACATACCAGACAAGCTGAGATTAGCTCTGCCTAGCCTGCTTGATGGCCCATTAAGGACCATCAGCTATACAATGGACCCATTGAGAGAAGGCAAATACGCCTTGTAACCCAGCAAAGTATGCAGGGACTGGCCCATGTGACTCCAGACTCCATTTTGCTGTAATTTTCCACAGTAAGAACAAAGAGGTGTTCTTACACCTGGAAAAGACTATATAAGGCTGAAGCCTCATCTCCATCTGGTCTTCAATCCTGCTTCATACCTCTGGAGAAACTTTGCCACAAGCTGAAGCTCTGAACAAAGGACTGAGGACCCATCCCAGCGGGGGATGTATTCCAGAGACTTGATTTGAACCTGCAGTTTATTCCATTGCTGCTGCAAGCCTGAACCAAGAACTTTGGCATTACTGTATGTAATTGATTCCATTTAACCAATTCTAACTCTCTTCTCTATCTTTTTCCTTTTATGAATAAACCTTTAGATTTTAGATTCTAAAGGATTGGCAACAGCGTGATTTGTGGGAAAGATCTGATTTGTATATTGACCTGGGTCTGGGGCTTGGTCCTTTGGGATCAGGAGAACCTTTTTCTGTTACTTGGGTACTGGTTTTCATAACCCTTTGTCCCTGTACGAGTGGCACTGGTGCTTATACTGAAAAACTGAAGTGTCTAAGAAGATTGCTTGAGAGACTTGCGGTTAGCCAGTGGGGTGAGACCAAAGTTCCCTTAGTCTGGCTGGTTTGGTTTGCCTTAGAGGTGGAAAACACCCCAGCCTTGGGCTGCAACTGCCCTGTTTAAGCCATTTGTCCTGAGTTGGCACTCTCAGTTGGGTTCCGCCAGAACCGCATTGTCACAGTGGCGTAGTCGGCAGGATCCACAGAACCAGGTCAATTAAGCTTTGGGTCAGAACCCCGCGCTGTCCAAATTTGAATTTTGGGATTGAGCGTTTTGTTGGTTAAATAGCTGCTGCAATGGCTGAGCAAAGAGCATATGAGGGACTTGGCAAAAAAGCCCTGGAAAATTTGTGTTCAGAAAAGAGGATAAGTTTTAGAAAGAAAGCTACAAATCAAGAACTGAGAAATCTGTTAATAGCCAGTGATCAGGGGGCAAGAGCACAGCCCTTACCTGAGGCTACAGAAGATGCAGAAAAGATTAGGATGCAAAAGGCAACAAGTAAACTGCAATTTGAGCATGAACAGAAACTAGCAGATCTTCGATTGCTAGAGAAGCAAAAAATAGCAGAATTAGAGAAGGAAGCCGATCAAAGAAAGAGGGAGGTTGCTGAGAGAGAGAGAGAGAGAAGCCGATCAAAGAAAGAAGGAGGCTGATGAGAGAGAAGAGAGAGCTCGTAAGGAGCGTCTAGAGCTGCTCGCTGCTGAGCAGGAGACTCACGGGATGGAGCAGGAGACTCACAAGATGGAACAGGAGACGGCCAGACTTCAGCTCCAAGTAATGGAAGAGCGGAGAAAGTCATCCCCACCTGGTACTCCACTTCCCCCCCGCCATGAGAAAAACTGGGAAAGGATGTGTCCCATTTACAATGATACTGAGGATATAGAGGAGTTTTTGTCTACCTTTGAACGCCTCTGCAATCTGTACCAGATCCCTGAGGGTCAGCGAATGCCTGTCCTGCTGACCAGACTGACTGGAAAAGCCAGGGAGGTATTCAATGACTTGGGGGAACAAAAAGCCTTAGATTATGAGTGGTTTAAGGATTCTGTGTTAAGGCGGTTCAAGGTTACTCCTGAATCTTACAGAGTTAAGTTTAGAAAGTTTTAAATGTCTAAGGATTGTACTTTTATAGAATGTGCTCATAAGCTGATGGGTTTTGTTAAAAAGTGGGTTATGGGAGCCAAGGCGCATGGGAGTTTTGAAAAACTGCTGAATTTAATAACTTTGGAACAGTTCTTAGACATTGTGCCTGACAATGTGAGAGCAGCTGTGTGTGACAGGGACCCTGAGTCAGTCCTACGGGCAGCAGAGATTGTGGATGCCCATACCCAAAACAGGGCTCGAGAAGGGTGTAAAACCCCAGGGAAAACTGATCACCATTCTCCCCAGTTCAAGAGGAGGGAAGGATTTAAAAATAAACCTGACTCTTCTAAAGGAGTTCAAGGGGGCCCGGAGGGTAGGAACTCACATCCCAGGATGGAACAGGTTACATACTATCACTGCTGGGCCACATGAGACCAGACTGCCCGACACTGAAGGGCAGCCCAAAACCAGCAACCCCAAATGCCACGGCCAATGCTAACCCTGTTGTTGTAAACTCACAGGCAAGCCACACAGAGCCCAGCATTGGTGCCCTGTGTGCAAATGCTGTTTCTGTGGTCTCGGAAGAATTTGACCTTAAAACTCACATTAAAGCTAAATATGGGGGAAATAACGCAGAGTTTATTAGCAGTGCAGAAGTGAATGGAGTGAGGTGTATGGCATGGAGGGACACCGCAGCAGATATTACTCTGGTTAAAGCAAGTCTTGTCAGGAAGGAAGATTATTTGCCAGGTGAAGATGTAACTGTTGTAGCCTTATCTAAGTATTTTGTCAGGGTGCCTTTGGCTAAAATCCACCTGAAATGGAAGGGATTGGAGGGCACCATGGTTGTGGGAGTAAAAGACATAATCCCTAAGGATATTATGATTGGAAATGATATTAAAGCTATGGTCAGTCAAGTTAATACAAACCAGGCACAAGAGAGGATTGATCCTAAGGTTGTGCCTATGGAGGGTTTCTCCAAAAGTTTGTCTTTGGAAAGTAGCTGTTTGGCTGTGAATGAAGTTTCTGAATGTCTATCTAATGTCTCAGAAGTAAATCTGGAATTAGATCAAGCGAAGGGAGAGGAGAACAAGGAGATTTTGGATAAGCCAAGGCAGTCTTGTGAGCTGATGGCTTTATCTAGTCAGCAGTTTGGGAAGGCAAGGAGAGTGGAAGATGAATGTCCCTATACCTTATCTGTTTCCTGTGCGAAAAATAGTGACAGTAAAGGAAATGTGCCTGTGTCTGTCAGGGGTATTGACTTGCCTATGAAGGAAGCTACCCCAGTCTCCAAGCAGTTGTCTGTGAACAGCCCGGTGTGCTGGGACAAGGGAAATGAAATCCCAAACCGTATGTCTAGTAAAGGAAAATGCGTCTCCAACTCTTTTTTGTCTGTGGAGCAGACAGAAGGTGCCTTTCGGCCTGTGATGGTTGAGAGTAATTTAGTTGTCTCAGAGTTGGTTCTGGATTCAACTAAAGCCCAGGAAGGGAATGGTCCTAAGTTTGCATCTGCTGGGGAGAATGGCACCGTAACTAGGTTGCATCCAGTTAGTGTCTTAGCAAAATCCCAGAGACCAGACAATTCTGGTGCTTGTATTTTGCCTGTTGCTCATGTGTGGTTGAAAAAGGGTGTAGCAACTCTGTCTGATCAGGGTAATACCCTAGCCAGGGCACAAGGAAAGCAGAAAGGTAATTTAGTTGTGGTACCTACGGACAGTTTAACAACTTGTAGCAAAAAGAAAAAAATTCCTAAGCTTGTGTGTGGCAAAAAGAAGGAAAATATTTCTAACCTTTTATCTAGGAAGTCTATGAGTTCACCTAAAAGGGAATTGTGTAGAAATCTGCCTAATGGGCCAAAGGTGATCCTAAATGTAAGTAAGACCCAAACAGAGGCTGTTGTTGCTCAGGAAAGTGTTCCTTTAAAGCAAGCCCTAGGTGAAGAGGGTAAGGGCAGAATTTCTGTGAGGGGTTAATTGCTGCTTAGAAAAGCTCCTGGAGAAAGGAATCCTCATGGTACTCGGTGCAAGCAGTTCCCTGCAACTGAAGGGTGTGAGAGTGATTTAATCAAGGAAGTTTCAGTTCCTAGCAGCCAAAAATTGTCTGTTGTGAATGGATCCACTGACTGTCCTTTTAAAAGATCCAGTGTGGGTAGCTTTAAGAAGGTCTCAGAGGAAGTAAAAGTTGTTAAGAAATTGAGGCAGCCCTATAACCAAGTGGCTGTGTGGGGCCAACTTGTTGGGGAGACAATGGTGTTGGAACAGGAATGTCTCCTTTCTGATTCTTTAAATGAGCAGTTTGTGCTTCAGGGTTTGAGGACAGATTTGGTTACTGAAGTGTCAAAGCAGAGCAGTTTTACGGCTAAATGCTTAAGCATGCGGGGGAGAGCAAGCAAACTCTCACCCGCAGACTCTTTGGATTTGTGTGGTATCTCTTTGTAAGCAGAGTCAGGATGAGCTCTACCCTGACATCTGGTGGTGAATTATGGCGAGTGTGGAAAAGAACTCCAGGGGCTGATCTTGTTTGCATAGGCACACCCACTCGCCTGGCATGAAACCACAGCAACTCAAAGTGGTTACTTTGGCTGGTGTGGGATCCCCAGTTTCTCTGTTATTGGGGCAGGAAGAATAAAGTTTTGTTACCCTGATTCTGTGAATCAAGGCCAGTGGAACTGTGGTATGACAGAAGGACTGAGTGAGTCATTCACCATTACCTAAGTAGCATTTGCTTGTCAAGGGGCATGGGTTACAAAACCCAGTGAATTGAGAGAGGATGGGGACAGGTATTTGTACTGGATGGTATGGCCCCCTCCCTGAGGAGGTTGAAACACCAATTGCACTACCTCCTCTCTCCACTGTTGAATGTCAGAGCTAACTTTGATTCCCTTAGAAGTCTAGTTACAGACTGCTGAGCTGAGTTCACTTTGGGCCAATAGTGCACCAGCACTGGGGCTCCCCTACTACTAGCTGAAATCACAAAAGAGATAAAGCTATTTAAGAGCTGACATCACTGAGGCTGTGTTAACTAGTGAGGGAGCCTGAAGCTATATTGCTAAGCTAACTTAGCTTAGCGGGGGTGAGCGGAGCAGCTAGCAGAGCCTTGTGGGAGCGGCCCAAGGGATGGCTGGAGCGGAGCGGAGCGGAGTGGCTCACAGGTCGGTGAGCGGAGCGGAGCGGAGTGGAGCGGTGCGGCTCACAGGTTGGTGAGCGGAGCAGCGTGGCTCACAGGTCGGTGAGCGGAGCGGAGCGGAGCGGAGCAGCTGCCAGAGCAGTTTGTGGGATGGCAGGAGTGGGACTGCGGGTGGAGTGGAGCAGTTCGTGGTGAAGGCTGCGGTGGAACCCCACGGAGAAGCAGCCGGTTGGCGTCGGATCACGTAAGGTGCCCCTTAACACCCTGCTCACACACCCCCCTTTTGAACTCTGGGGCTGCACTGATCATGGACAGAGACTTTGGGGGGTTGTCGGACTTTTGGGACTTTTGTGATTCTTGGGTTGCTGGACCCAAGAGACTTTGGGATTGGTGGACTTTTGGGACTTTGGTGATTCTTGGGTCGCTGGTTTCAAGAACCAACGGGAGAGGACACGGCCCAATTTGCTGGGGTGGGTCTTCGCTCATGGTTTGGTCTAAGAACTCTAGTTGTGGTGTTTGTCCAATTTAATGCTGATGTTGTTTACCTCATGTTATTAAACATTTTCTGTTACACTCAGACTCCGTGCTTGCGAGAGGGGAAGTATTGCCTCTTAGAGGTGCCCAGGGGGTGGTATGTAATTGTCCCAGGTCACTGGGTGGGGGCTCGAGCCGGTTTTGCATTGTGTTATTGAAACGGAACCGCTAGATACAGAACCCGGCCCTTGTTGCTGTCAACTTAGATGGGCAGAAGGGTTACATCTTTAAAACAGAGTCCAGCCTTGAAAATAATAGCATTTACGAATATAAAAACTGGTGGACTGGCTCTGGTCTGGGGTAGTGCAAATTACTTGCCTGGCTGGGAAAGGAAGGACTTGCTAATAGCTGTTAGCACAGAGGGCCCACCCCATCAGCCAGTGAATTCTGTTAAGCAAGAGAAATCGGGGTTTGATCCTGCAGGACAAGGAGGAAAGAGAACACTGAATTTTGCAAAGGGAAGCCACAGGTTAACCCTAAAATGCCCAAACTCCAATGGTATTGAGCCAAAGGTGTGGCATGACAAACATGACTGTAGATGGACACTTGCAATGAACTTGTTGTTATTGCTAAATTTTGTAATTAACAATGTGCCTAATCTTTTGGAGAATCCCTTGAACATGTTAAAAGGAATACATGAAAACACACGTTATGTTAAAAGGCCTTGTTACACTGGGGTTTCACAGGTAATGCCTATAAACAATATGGGAACTTTTCACAGGAGAAAAGACATTCCAGACCTAATGTGCTGTATGAAAAGAAAAACTAAGGCACACTACTACCATATTGCTTTCATGGCTAAATGCCAAGATTCCTGTACGATAAAGAACATTAATATCTGCGTTTATTTGATGTTAATTGGGTTCCAAACATTTGCCCAAGCTTGTGTGGATAAAGTAGTGGTTTTCTGTAGCTCTTGAAAAAATCACATAAGACATACAGAAACCATGCTGCCAAAGCAGATCCAATCCACTATTGTTCTAACTAAGTTTTACCTTGGGTTTGTAAAGAGGTTCAATCATGTGGTTAAACATGATTTTAATAAACCATTTCTGTTATACACTGGTACGGCTTCTAACCCAATACTAGCTGTAGTGAGACAGAACCCAGGATGGGGAGCTCTTGGGATGCAGTCAGGGATGTTTGGGTCATCCCTTCCTACATCAATTTTGCGTTGGGGGGTGTGACGTTATTGACATAAACTGGAACCGTATAGATCATTGGCTGGTTGGTTTGGTTTGCCTTAGAGGTGAAAAACACCCCAGCCTTGGGCTGCAACTGCCCTGTTTAAGCAATTTGTCCTGAGTTGGCACTCTCAGTTGGGTTCCGCCAGAACCGCATTGTCACAACTTCTGCACCAGGTACTCCTGCAATGGATGCACCCCAGTCGCGGCAGTCAGCACGGCTGTCTTTGGTGCAGGGGAGCAGTCCCTGTCCCGTCGTCTTGTGCTGCTTGTAAACACTGGTACACCACACTGCTGGAACTGTCAGTGGACACCCCAATTACATTGCCACTGTTCCCATACCTGATCACTCAAGACCATGGGTTGCCTTCACCACCCTGACCTCCAATCCCTCCATTCTCACAGCCTGGAAGCTTCATGGCTAAACCTAATGTAGCTCATGTGCTTGGAGCCAGTGAGGGAGGTCCTACTTGGTAACAGAAAACCCTCCACTAGGGTTACGTACCTGGCAAAGTGGAAGAGGTTTGCAATCTGGTGTTCTCAGGGCCACACACCCTCACTACAGGTGCCCATGCTGCTCATCCTGGAGTACCTACTGCATCTGAAACAGCAGGGTCTTTCAGCATCATTCATCAATGTGCACCTGGCAGCCATACCACTCCATTCGACCTTCCACTCAGGAGCGGCCGGGTGTTCCATCTTCGCCAATCCCATGGTCAGCCGTTTCCTTAAGGGCCTGGAATGTCTGTACCCACAGATCAGACAACCGTTTCTGGAGTGGGACTCTCCAAACTAATGGGGTCCTCTCCAAACTAATGGGGCCCCCATTTGAAACGCTGGTGTCTTGTTCGCTCCTCTACCTATCATAGAATGTTGCCTTTCTGGTCACCTTTACCTCAGCAAGTAGGGTGTCAGAGCTAAAGGCCATCACCTCCAACTCCCACTACACGGTCTTTTTAAGGACACGGTGCAACTCAGACCTCACCCACCCTTTCTTTCAAAGGTGGTGTCCCAATTTCACACCACACAGGACATTTTTCTACCAGTGTTCTACCCTAAGCCTCACAACAGTTAGCTGAGAGCAGAGGCTCATTTCACTGGATGTTCGGCGAGCGCTGGCCCTTTACATCGAGATCACAAAGCCGTTCCTGTCGAACCAGCTGTTCGTGGCAGTGGCAGACCGGAAGAAAGGATTCCCGGTCTCATTGCAGAGAATCTCATTGTGGATCACGTCCTGCGTCCAGACATGCTACGAGTTAGCCAAGGTTCCAGCCCCTGCACTAATGGTGCATTCCACAAGGGCGCAGGTCTCATCGGCGGTGTTTCTGGCCCAGGTCCCGATACAAGAGATCTGCAGGGTGGCAACGTGGTCCTTGGTTCATACTTTCACGTCTCATTATGCCATTACCCAGCATGGCAGAGATGATGCAGCTTTTGGCAGAGCGGTGCTCCAATCAATGATTCCATAACTCCGACCCCACTAGGTAGGGTTTGAGAGTCACCTAATTGGAATCGACATGAGCAAGCACTCGAAGAAGAAAAATGGTTACTCACCTTCTTATAACTGTTGTTCTTCGAGACGCGTTGTTTATGTCCATTCCAAACCCACCTGCCTTCCCCTCTGTCAGAGTAGCTGGCAAGAAGGAACTGAGGAGGCACCGGGTTGGCAGGGTCATATTTTGAGCGCCATGAACTCCAGGGGGCTCCAGAGCTGACCCAATGGGTGCTGCTAAGGGAAAAACTTCCCAACGACTGTGTACGTGGCGCGCACATACCTAATTAGAATGAATGTGAGCAACACATCTTGAAGAACAACAGTTACAAGAAGGTGAGTAACCATTTTTTTATCCTCTGTGTGACCCAGCCCCTAGCAAGGGATGTGGCATGCACCTTGCCAGCAGGTTACATGACTGCTTGCTAGGCAGAACCTTGGCTGCCTGGCTCTGGGAGGTGGGGAGACAGTGTTTAGTGGTTTGAGACGGGCCAGCTAAGCCCATGGAGGTAGCAGACTCTTTCTGGAAGGCAGCATGGCTGAGACTTGGAGTTGTTGTACTGGGGTTCCGGTTCTGCCCACGCTGCTATGCCATCCCATCGGGGCAGCTTTCTTGCTAAGGACAGTTCAGAAGTGCACAGAGTCCCTAGCAGGAGCAGGTGGAAGAGGGGAGACTCTAAGGTGCAGTGCCCTGGCTCCATGCATCTGCCCCCCAGGCTTCTGGACAAGGGGTGTCTCTCTGGCCAGGGCTGGGGAGTCAGCAAAAGCCAGGGTGGGGGAGCAGCCTGCAGGAACAGTGCAGTCTCATTCTCCCCATGCTGGCATGGGGCCTCCTCACGACATCACCCCCAGACAGGGCTCTCCAAGCTGAAGTTAATAAAACTGGGTGACTCTCAGCTTTGACCACCCCAGTCCCTTCCTGCCCAGACCACCCCGTCCAGCCAGCATCTCTGGCCAGGGTTGACACCTCGTGATGAAGGTTGGTATGGCACCAGTGACCTTGGCGGCTGGGTTCAGCCAGCTCAGACAGGGTTAGCCTGGCCTCCCGGGTCTCCCCCTTTCAGCCTGCGTGTTATTGGCTCAAGCCCAGAGGTGATGCGTTGGGGGGTTGGGGGTTCAAATCCCGCTCCCCCCGATTGGCCTGCCGGGGGCGGGGAGAGAGAGGAGCGCTACCTTTTCTCCCTGGGCCTACCCCCCCATACCTTTGGCTAAATCGGCTGCTCTCCCTGGCAGCCAGGCAGGGAGCAGGACAGAGCCGCATCTGCCTGAGAGAGCCTGGCTGGGAGGCCGCAGGTAATGTGGGGCGTGGACAACGCGGTGGCCCCAGGCTGGGCGGGTGTGTGTGTGTGTCATTCAGCAGGGGAGACACGTGGGGTGGTCACATGTCCTCCCCTTTAGCTTGTGCCCCCCCCAGTCGTAACTTGCCCCCAGAAATGGGGAGGACAGTAGTCACAGTGCAGGGATTGGATTTAGCATCCTGAGTTGGAGCTAGAGGGTCTATTGACATTTAACAGAGGCGCTGGTGTATTAACAGGGGCACATCAACTCCCCTCACAGCTACTTCCCCTCCCCAGAAGGCTTCCTTGGTATTTCCCCAGCTGTGCAGATCCCACGTCCTTGTGAGCATGGGAAGGGTGCTGGGGTTAAAATAATGGAACAGTGAATGCTGAGACATTTGGCGGGCTGGGACCTTACCTGTTGACTTGTCCATGTGCAGTCACAAGTCTGACATCAGCTCCTGCCTGGAGTAACTTTGTCCAGTGCCGGCCCACAACATTTTGGCACCTGAGGGGTGGGAGCTCAAATGACACCCCCATGTCCCCTTGCTTGGGCCAAAACTTAGAAAGGTCTCAATTCTGCCTTCTTCCTGTTCTACTCCTCTCATGATACTGCTCTGCTACCTACTCCAATAAAGGAGAACTAACAACTTAAAATGCCTTGTTCAAAAATGTTAAGTAACTTTTAACTTTCAAACGCCTGACCATCAAATGTAACTTTTCTTGTCTGCAAAGTAAGCACTGACATTTTGAATAATCAAAGTGGTGCTTTCCATGCCTTCTTCGTTGCAAAGATTTGAACTGCTTCCTGAAGGTCCACAGTCTGGGCCAGCTCATGCTCTATTGAGATGGTTGCAAGGCCAACAAGCCTCTCCTGTGTCATTGTGGAACGACGCGTAGATGTGTTTTTATTAACTTCAGCTTGGAGAAGCTGCGTTCTCCACTGGCAACTGTTACAGGAAGTGTTAGAAGTATGCGCAGAGCAACAAAAGCATTTGGAAAGAGGGTGATCATCTTATTTGTGTACATTTATTCCAGAACAGCCTTTGGAGTTGATCCTGCTGAAATGTATCTTGAAAGTGCTTTCAGTTCATCACCTAAATCACTCGAATCAATATCGCGCATGTCATCATGTGTCAACACTGTCTCTAGTGCCCTGCATTGCTGGTGTAGGTCTTCATCACATATAGTGAGGAGTTTTGGAATATCATACAACATCTCAAATATACTGCTGTGTTCCTTGAGCTGCATGGAACATTCTTCAACTGACTGTATTGCACAATCTAGCACCTGGTTAAAGAATTCAACTTTGAATTGTTGTTTGGGGTCTCTTCTGGGATTATCCCGTGCCTCGTAATTAAAATGTCTTCTTCGGTGACTTGTATTCTTGAATTGGTGGGAAAATAGCTTCAGTATGAAGTTCCTCTGCCAACTTCTGTGCACGCTTCAGAATGTTTTGAAAGAAGCGTGCACAGAACAGTAACCTGATCTGACCGGTAAGACTGTAGATATGACTTCTCCAGTCATATCTCCAGCCTTGTCCAGTTGTTCAATTGCTCCAGATATATCAAGGTCAACACCTTGGAGTCTCTTGCTTACAACATTTATTTCAAACAGTATGTCATGCCACAACACTAAGCCACACAGAAATTTGAAGTTATGTATGTTTCTGGTGATTCCATTTCCCTCTGCCACTGTTCTCCCATGAACAGTCCCTGTCATAGCATTATCCTCCATAATGGCAACTATGGCTTCATCTATCTTCCCAATTTGCTGTTTGATAGGCTTTATTGCCTCCACTCGACTTTCCCATCGTGTGGCACTCAGTGGTGTCAGTGTCAGAGAGGCTATTCCCAGATGTTGCTTCAAAATTTGCCATCGATGAGTTGATGCAGAGAAAAATACATAGATGCTTTGAATTACATTAAAGAATTCAGCAGCCTCACTAGAAGCTGATGCTGCATCACTGACCACCAAGTTCAATGAATGAGAACTGCATGGGACAAAAAAAGCTCAAGGGTTTAACACTCGGTTCCGTGTCTGCACTCCGCTGTTCTTTCCTCTCATGTTGGACCATTATTGTAACCCTGACCTCTCATGTCAGCTATGTCGATTCCCATATCTTCCAGCTCTTTAAGAAGCACATTTGTCATACCAGCTCCTGTAGTATCATCAATGTCAATAAATTCTAGAAAACGTTCTCTGACAGTCACCATTACAGGGACATTTTCACTAGGTTCTGTTGTTACAAAATGCACCATTAAAGTCATTTGTTCCGTATGGCTGATGTCAGATGTGCATTCCAGAAAAACAGAGTAATATTTTGCTGGCTTCAGATCTGCCACAATCTTCTGTTTGACTTTTGTTGCCAGTAACTGTATGATCTCATTTTGAATTGTTTTTCCAAGGTAGTGGTGTGTGTACATTTCTTGGGTGGTGACTCTTCTTAAACGCTCCTGGAGTACAGCATCAAACTCAGCCATCAGCTCCACAATTGTAAGGAAGTTTCCATTGTTTGGCACATACAGTTGATCTGAAGTGCCACGCAGTGCTAGGTTTTGGGTAGCAAGCATTCTCACAATGGCAATGAGCCTTTTCAGAGCATTTTGCCAGTAAGGAGACTCTGATGCATTCTTCTCTTGAGTCTGATCATCTATGGTGACCTTTAACCTTAGTCTCATCTCAAGCTCTTTTCACCAATGGAATGCTCTCTGTTGATTTGCTGCCTTCTCATGGCATGCCAGATTTCTAGCCAGATTTTTCCAGTCCTTTGTTCCTGTAGAACCCAATGTGGCTGGAACATTAGACTGGAAGAGATTGCAACAAAAACAGTATGCAGCATTCTGGGTTTTTGAGTACATAAGCCATGGCCTCTCCACTTTGTCACCATTGGGGAGTTCATGCCAGTAATGTGTTGGATGGAAGCTTCTATTTTCATTGTCATTGGGGAACATGAAGTTTTTCACTTGCTGTAGCCCATGCAGTACAAGGAAGTCCCTCAGGCTCCTGCTCAAGTGGGTCCACAGTCCTGGATCATCTAGACATAAGGAACTAAACTCAGCAGCAGCTGTTTCTTGTGCCTCCATCACACTCTTCTCTGATCTACACTTTTTTCAGGACTGTGCATGGTTACATCCATTTGAGATGGAGACATGGATGCTGCAGTAGCTGCCAGGTCACCTGCACTCTGACTTACTGGAAGATCAGGCATCTCCTCACCACTCACATCCTCACTGGGGCCAGAAGGCTCACCGTGAACATTTGTGTCTATGTATCTCAGGAGAGCTCTTTCTTTTTCTGAATTCTGCCCCAGAGGGGCGTTTTCTTCTTTCACTCATGACTGCTGTTCTGTGCCAGCTATAGTGGTTCTCAACACTCAATTGAAGGGAACAAATAAGCAGGCTGGTAACAGGGCCTCAATGAGGGAAGATAGCGTCTTAAGGGCCTAACTGGCTCCTACTACTTCAGTTGACTGTCTGTTCTCCTCAAGTGGGTTCAGGGAAGCAGCAGGAAACAGGAAGCTCCCTGAGAAGTTAATCAGTCCAAGCTCCTGGGGGTGCTAGAGAGGTACATAAGAGGCTTTTCCTCCTCTTTCTCCCTGCAGCTCCTGTTGCTTTCTGTTATTCCCTCACCTATTCTCCTGCCTGCCTATTATGTTTCTTGTGCCCTCCTTCCTCCAGCACAGCACTCCACCATCTCTGTGCATCTAGAGCAGAGAGAATAAATATGCACCAGCAGCAGACACAATTTTCTACACTCTGGGTCCTAGTGGCGTCCTCCCCCAACCCTCCGCAGTCTGGCATCTGAGGCAGCCGCCTCAGTTCACCTCATGGTAAGGCCAGCCCTGCCTTTGTTCCAGCTTCCCAGGGCCTTGAGGAACCAGAGATCCTGAGAGGCATCTACACAGGTGCGGGATGGGATAAAGCACCTCCGAACCCATCAACAAGTGAAATTAAATGTTGAGACCCTGGGAAAGTGGTGTGAGCACCCCCAGCTCTGCCTCCTCTTGTGAGTTCTGCAGAGGCAGGTCTCAGCTGGAGATGTGAGGTGTTTGTCATGGCTCTGAGCAGCCCCTTTCTGCCTGAGGGGATTCGCCCCCTGAATATCAGAGTTCTGTAGCCATAAAACAAAACATAAATGTAGAGTCCTGAGGCCAGAAGGGACCATTATGCCCATCCAGTCTGGCCTCCTCTATCACCCAGGCCAGAGAACCTCCTCTGGAGAATCCCGCATCCAGCCCAGTGGCTAGTGAATAGCCAGAATGGATCTTAGGGTTCCAAAGAGAGAGAGAGAGAGAGCGAGACCCCTGCAGTTCCCCCACTCTGTCGCCTTCCCTTCACTGTTTCCTTTCCTAGTTGGCCTCTCCCATCTCCTCCTCATCCTGGATGTTGTGCATTCAGCTTTGAGGTTCATGTCCTGGGAGCAGTGATTATTGGTGACACACCTGTGTGCGGTTCCTATTTCCGAGGTTCCCTGTCTCCCACCCCCAGGGGATGGCTCATGTCCACATGGCCTCTTTATCCCAGATGATGACAGGATTGTATCTCTAACTTGAGAGTCCTCACTGGGGTTCTCAACTGGAGAGTGAGCGAAGCAGTGGGCACCCTCTGGAGCCGCACAGCGAGTAACCTCATCTGTGCACTGACTGTGGCAGGCGTCAGAGCTGGTATTGCATCAGACACCCCACTGGATAGAAACCAGCAGTGCCGCATCCTCTGGGCCCACAAGGCCCCATCCCACCAGACACATTCTGCATCACACGCCATTTGAGGCATGTGGGGGTCAGCTGTGAGCTGTGGGTTCGGGAGAAGGGAGCACATTCCTGGGGTGATTAATTGCTTGGGAATCATGTAATGGGGGGATTGTGGAGGAAACCAGAGGAGCAGGATTCCTGGCTGCAACCCTGGCCTGCTGGGTGACTTAGGGAAGTCACTGCCCTGCTCCCTGCCTCAGTTTCCCTATCAGTAAAATGGGGATGATGTTACTGACCGTTGTAAAACACTTTGCAGTCTTGTGATAAAAAGCACTAGCTAAGAGCTGGGTCTTATTATTTTATTTTATTATTAAGGAGCATAATCTTGGGTTTATTGATCATTGCATAGGTGCCAGTGATCATGACTGGATTACATTTGTCATGTGCAAACAGAATAATGTCTAAACCAGTATAATTATATCTACACTTATGCTTTAAAAGGACCAGTTTAACAAAGCTGAAAACAGTGACAAGTCAAATGAGCTGGGAGAAAGGATTTAATTAGAAAATTGTGAATGATATTTTGGAGTTGTATAAGAACTTTGTACTAGATGTCCAAAAAGCCAAATTTCTGCAAGAAAGAAAGCAAGAAAGAAGGCTACACAGGTGAAAAAACCCCAACAACCTGGCTTAGAGGAGAAGTGAAAGCAGCTATAAACAAATACAATGTGTAATGTATGGGGGAAAAATATAAATTAGACGCTAAGGGAAGCAAAAGGACACAAGGAGTTATCTATGGCCAGCTGAGTTAAGGACAATAAAAACACATTTTAAGAATACTCAGAACAAAAGGAAACCTAACAACACTATTCGTCCATTAGTAGGTGGAAATGGTAGAACTAACAATAACAATGTAGAAAAGGCCAAAGCGTTCAATAAATATTTCTGTTTTCCATTTGCGAAAATGCCAGATAATATATTTGTGTTATATGATGATGAGAAATACTTTCTATTCCAACAGTGACTAAGTAGGTTGTTAACAGTAGCTACTTTTAAAGCAGCAGATCCAGATAACTTGCATCTAGGAGTTTTAAAAGAGCTGGCCTAGGACCGGTCACCCATTAATGCTGATTTTCAATAAGTCTTAGTATACTGGGAAAGTTCCAGAGGACTGGAAGAAAGCTCATGTTATGCCAGTATTATAAGAGGGTAAATAGGACACCCTGGGCCTATCAGACTGGCATTCATCCCAGGCAAAATAATGGAATGGTTTAACTCACAAACTCAATCAATAAAGAATTAAAGGAGGGTAATATAATACATGCCAATAGCATGGTGTGACGTTCTTGACATAACCTGTGACTGTATAGATCATTGTTGCACCCACTTTTGTATATTTGCAGCAAATATTGTACAAAGGTTGTCGTGAAAGGTGGCTATGGAAAGGTTATGATTTGCTGATTATGATTATGCTAGCTGTATGTGTGTATAATTTTTGTAGTTGAAGTTATGAATTGGCTATGTACTTGTATCTTAATGTGTTTTGACTCTAAGTAGCCTCAGTGACGTATTTGATCAGGCTTCTTCAGAAGGGACTGTTCTCAGTAAGTGCCCAGTCAGAAAACACTTATCTGACAATGAACTTTGGGAGATGCTAATCCACATCTGAGCTTTCCTGGGAATGTTCAAACTAAAATGTAAACAATGGTGTCGGCCGTAAAGAACTGAGTCATGCATGAACATGTGACTTGCCCATGTGACTCCAAACTCCATCTTGCTGCTGTGATTTTCCACAGTAAGAACAAAGAGGTGTCCTTCCACATGGCAGAGGATATAAAAGGTCCTGGAAACCCCTCCATTTTGTCTTCAGTCCTGCTTCTTATATCTGGAGGAACTTTGCTACACTGAAGCTCTGAACAAAGGACTGAATTACCCATCCCAGCTGTGGATGTACTCCAGAGACTTGATTTGAACCTGCAGTTTATTCCATCACTGCTACAAGCCTGTACCAAGAACTTTGCCATTACTGTATGTAATTAATTCCATTTAACCAATTTTAGCTTTCATCTATATCTTTTTCCTTTTATGAATAAACCTTTAGATTTTAGATTCTAAGGGATTGGCAACAGCGTGATTTGTGGGTAAGAGCTGATTTGTATATTGACCTGGGTCTGGGACTTGGTCCTTTGGGATCGGGAGAACCTTTTTTCTTTTATTGGGATATGGTTTTCATAATCATTCGTCCCCATAATGAGTGGCACTGGTGGTGATACTGTGAAACTGGAGTGTCTAAGGGAATTGCTTGAGTAACTTATGGTTAGCCAGTGGGCTAAAACCAAAGTCCTCTCTGTTTGGCCGGTAAAGGAACTCCATCTTTGGGCTGTAACTGCCCTGTTCTAAGCAATTTGTCCTGAATTGATACTCTCAGACATGTCCCACCTAAGGCAGCATCGTTACACATGAGTTTATAGAAAATAGATCCTCTCAAACTAACTAGATATCTTTTTTTTGATGTGATTACATGTTTGGTTGATAAAGGTAATAGTGCTGATGTAGTATATTTAGGGCTTGTCTACATTACCCGCTGGATCAACGGGCAGCGATCGATCCTGCGGAGGTCGATTTATTGCGTCTAGTCTAGACGCGATGACACAACCCAGTGGCCCCCCCCTCCCTCAGGGTGTCCCCTGGGGAGGCAGATCAGCATTGTATGTTGTTAACGCAGTTGCAAGCATCGCAAGTCATTTTGGGAAGGGTTAAAGGCTTAAAGGTGTAAGTGTGAAGTGGAAGATTCCGAAGGGGGAGGAAGGGAGAAGAGAACGGGTTAACGCGACGCCTCAGCTCAGTTCGAAGATAAGACGCCAGCTCTAGTCAAAAGTCACTGGGCTCGAAAGGACTCTATGTATCTAAGAAGCCTGCAGCTGCACCTGGATCTTACCCAACCCCAGCCAACTGTGAGAAAAGAGAAGCAAGCTGAATCAGACGGCAGCGGATTGCAGAAAATAAGGAGAGTGAAGGCCAGCGAGGGGAAAAACAACCGTCTCACATCCCTGAAGCCGGTGTGTTTTGGGAACACTGAGGAGGCCACAGAAAGCCAGTTTGGACTGGTGCAAAGAGCATGAGGGACAGAGGTCCCTGAACGAAATGCCCCCAAAAGACACCAGGACTTAAAACCCTCCCGAGAGCTGAAGCAAATCGGAGATCAACAGTGGACCCTGGACAGCCTGTGCACCGGACAGAACTCTCGTCCACCCTTCCCCCTCTTCTTACGTTACACTCAGGCTTGGCCAGTCTTGGGTTGTGTGTGTGTGAGTATGAAAGTGGATTAGGGGCACTAACGTTTTCTTCCTTCCTTTGAGTGACGTGGGGAGACCCCGCACTTACCACCGTGATTTTAAAGCTTTAAAACTTAGACCCTTGGTGTGGTCCTTCATCTCCTCCCGTAACGATCCTGCGGCCTCAGCCTGATCACCTGATGCCTCAGGCAGATTGGTAACAGAAATCTGTTACAGTTGTGGTAGAGAATTGCAGGGGGGGGGCCTGCGGAGCACACCAACTGGTCTGACCTTGGTATTTCATGTTTGCTCTAACCGGCACGGTTGGTATTTCATGTAGGGGATTTTTATGATTCAAGGTGTGCCCCACCCTCAGCTGTAGTCTGACTGAGAAATGGAGGGAGGTTTAGTGTCCTCTCTCCACCCCATTTGGCGGGGGAAGGGTGCAAGTGGGTCTACCCCTGGCCGTAGAAGTGCCGGGCAATAGGAGGAGGCCTTAGAGAAAATCCTCGGTGCATACACCCTCAGCCGTAGCATGACTGAGTGGAAGAGGAGAATTTACGGTTTCTCACTCTGCCCCTGGGGGGCGTTTTGTATTGGCTGTATGGGCCCCCAGTGGTAGAGGCCGAGTAATACAGAGGGAGGCTTAGCGCCCCTCTCTCTGGCCCAGTGGGGTAACATTGCCTCGGTACCGGTGTGGGCAACGTGAAATCTCAAGTGATTAAAAAGGCTTTAAGAGTGGTACTAATGGTACAACATGTTCAGAAAACAGAATGGTACAACTGCGGACTCGGGAGTCCACAGTCGTGGGCGATGGCATCAATGATGGGGGTCAAGGCTGGACTTACAGGCATTAGGGAGCACAGACATGGGACTCCTGCTGCCCGGCCCTCTGGTGTCATGGGAGGCTAGTGGCCCTGATGCCCGAGTTACGGAAGGGGCGGCAAAAACCTGGTTGCCTCTTTCACAGGGAGGTGAAGACCTCTCCCGATTGGGGAGGGCTCTCACCAAGGTGGGATACAATCCCTGGGTTTCCGTCCCAGCGCTACAGAGAAGCGTGCATACTTGGCAGGATTTATTAGACCTGTATGCCAAGTATGAAAAGCAGAAGGGTAAAAACCTTGGGGCAGTTGTGGGATTGATATGGACTGCACCGGCCATGTGGTACCAAATGTTGTCGGGACAAAAAGAGGAGTTGGGGAAAAGGGAAGCAGTGTGCACCCGACAATTAGTGGAAATTGAGCAATTGAAAGCACAAATTACTAACCAGGCGGCAACCCTACGCCCAGGACAAGTTGCAGGCCTTGAGACAGGACTTTCAGGTGGAAAAAGCAGAATGCACCAACCTGGAAGCACTGGCTAAGCAAGTACTGGTCCTTCAGGGACTCATCAAAGATTTGGCCATTCATGCCCAGCATACACCGGAGCAGCAGTGTGTTTGCCATGAAAGGGAAATTGAACAGTTGAAACGCCAATTGGCCGTGCGTTCTGTCCAGATGACAGCCATTACAGCAGGTGAAGGGGAAGAAGGTCATATGTACGGCATCCCCAACTATGAGGCGAGCACCCCATGGGATTATTACAAAGAAGAAAGGGACTGGGGGGGAGGCTAGTTAAGGAGCCCACCCTCCTTGCTAAATTGGTAATAGAACAAAGCCTGTGTCCATGAAAAGGGACGGTTTAATGAGAAAAACAGGATCGGGCCCAGACAATCAGGCAGGCAACAAATAAAAAAAACGTGGAAAACGGGTTGGAAGCCTTAAGGGCATAGTGGCAGGAGTAAGGGAAGCAATAAGTACAAGCATGGCGATTTTAGATCCCTGGAACAATACTCGAAATGGTGAAATCTGAATTGATGAAGGTGTCATTTTGGGAGATAAGCCAGTGATTTAAGAAAAGAGTGAGAACTTAACTCTGTAGATGCTGGAGGAAACTGAGCAGTTAAAGGTTGTGATAATGTTAAAGAGAAAAAGAATTCTTGGTTTTTTTGCACCCATTCTGGGTATTGAGTTCAGTTTTTGAGAGGGTCATTTAGGGATCTGGGGCAAAAATACGTCTGGGGATTGATCCTGTTTTGAGCAGGGGGTTGGCCTAGATAACCTTCTGAGGTCCCTTCCAACTCTGATATTCTATGAATGGACACAGCATAGGATGCACCTGCATGGTGCCAGAGATCTGGCAATTACCTTTTTGGACAAGAAGGGGCTTTCATTCCTCCCCCCATGATATGGCTATCAATGGAGTGTCTTTGCCCACTATTGTGTTGGTGGCCAGGCCAACCCCCTGCTCTGGCTTATGAAGCTGAACCCTGATGAGAGAGCACCTGGCAGCAGAAGGCTCAGTCACCCCAGAGCAGTTGCTGGACGGTGGGGGAGTGCGCCTGGGGCAGGTTGAAGGCAAAAGAGTGCTGCCTACAAACCCATCACTTGTTCCCAGGGGGTGCTGCGCACTAGGCTGGAGTGTCTAAGGGAATTGCTTGTGTGACTTGTGGTTAGCCAGTGACGTGAGACCAAAGTCTTCACTGTCTGGCTGGTTTAGTTTGCCTTAAAGGTGGAAAAACTCCAGCCTAGGGCTGTAACTGCCCTGTTTCAGCAATTTGTCCTGAACTGGCACTCTCAGTTGGGTCCCACCAGAACCGCATCATTACAGTTGGCACCATCCTGGTGTGCAATTAAAAGCTTCTCCCTCTTTACAAAGTCTGCATTGGCAAGACTCAGGCCATGGACTCTGGCTAACTCTAAGATATTCTCACCAGCTTCGCTTCTCGTTCCAAAGCCTCGTCCTCTGTGATCATCGTCAGAGCCCTCACCATGTTCTGCAACACTTCCGTGGAGATCGTCTCTGATAACCAAGCACTCAGCCTGTGGTACGGCACTTATCACGTGGTCCAGTGCTCTCTGGCATTCCCTCTTCTCTTCAATTGTATGACCAACCTACCGCATGTAGCCACATCTAACATTAAATACCTGTTCTCTGCTCAGTGCTATTCTAACTGTCCTCAGCTGGTTACTCGTCCTTTGGACAGCCACTACATTATTCTGGCATATTTCTGCTATGATTATTCCTACTCCATTCATCCTTGCTACTGAACCATGCTACATTAAGACCCAGACTCAGATGCAGAAACTCGGAGCAGTCCCTGTACCGTTAGCAACCACAGCTGGATGGGAATTTTGGTGAGAGAGAGCCTCACCTCAGAGTAGCCAATAACCCAGTGGTCTAGGCCTTCGCCTCGGAAGTAGCAGACCCAACTTCAACTCCCTGATTGGTTTCATTGCAACGTGGAACAGGAAATTTTTTTCAAAATCTCCAACTTTTTCCCACCCAGTAGTGATTGAAACTGTGCAGTGATGGCTCCACATTCTGCGGCAAGGGCTCAGGCCTCCTTCAAAGGCTGCTTTTAGACATACTTTTTCTTCAGTACTGTCTGGAGCGGAGACCCCCCCCTCCTGAAAGAGGCACAAGCTTTACTGATTAGGCCAAGGAATGCAGAGGTGCTTGCGTCCAGACTCATGGCTCTCGGGAGGGCCAGTAACTCAGGGACAGCTGTGCAAGCCTCCCAACCCCTAGGGAGAGATTGTTCCTGAACTCAGCAGAGGCAGGGCTGGATGAACCTTTTGTGGGTCCCAGCATCTGGTCCGTGGCCCCGCCTTCCTTGGACTCCATCCTGAGGCCCCGCCCCCAATTCAGCCTCTTGTCCCCAAGGCCCTGCCTACCGCTCGCATGTGGGGAGGGACCAGAGACGAGCGAGAGTGGGTAGGATGGAAGGGGTGGCACAAGCAGTGGGTGGGGTCTGAGTGGGGATGGGGTCCTCGGGCAGACAGGGCCGCCCAGAGGATTCAGGGGGCCTGGGGTCTTCAGCGGCGGGGGTCCTTCCACTCCGAGTCTTTGGGGCACTTCGGCAGCGAGTCCCAGAGTGAGTGAAGGACCTGCCGCCGAACTGCCACCGAAGACCCGGAGTGGAAGCAACCCTCGCAGCCGATTTGCTGCCAAAGACCTGGAGTGGAAGAAGCTCTGGTTCTTCAGCAGTGGGTCCTTCACTCGCTCTGGGTGTGTTCGGCGGCACTGAAGGACCTGCCGCCGAAGACCTGCCAAAAACTCTCATGGGGGCCCCTGAAAACTCTCATGGGGGCTCCCACGGATCCTGGGGCCTGGGGCAAATTGCCCCACTTGCCCCCCCCCTCCCCCGGGCGGCCCTGTGGGCAGAGTGAAGGTGAAGCAGGGGTGGCGGGGCCACGTTCTGGGCACTGGGGCCCCTTCTGAGTATGCACCTGGCGCCATTGTAAACCCGGTAGTGAGAAGAAGCATAACAGCTGAAAGCCAGGGGCAGGTTGAAGAGGGGAGTCCAGCCCTCCTGCACCAGGACAAAGCTCCCTGCAGAGCTGAGAAGACCTGGATCATCCCAGCTCCCCGTGGCAGAGAGCTGCTGTGTGCAGGCCATGCAGGGAGCTGCCTGCACCAGAGAGTTGTGCTGGTGCAGAGCATCTGAGAATGAGCCATGCGGTGTTGCCTTTTACCTGTGAAGAGCACTTGTCCCTGTGACAATTTGGAAGGTCTGTCTGTACGATTTATAAATTCTGGCTAATACTATGAAGTTGTTATTCGGAAATGGAAAGCCCCTACAGCTGTGTATTCACTAGGGCTGTCGATTAATCACAGTTAACTCATGTGATTAACTCAAAAAAATTAATTGTGATTAATCGCAGTTTTAATCGCACTGTTAAAAATAGAATACCAAAATTGAAATTTATTAAATATTTTTGATTTTTTTTACATTTTCAAATATATTGATTTCAATTACAACAGAGTATACAAAGTTGACAGTTCTCACTTCGTATTATTATTTTTAATACAAATATTTGCACTGTAAAAATGGCAAATAAAAGGAATAGTATTTTTCAATTCACCTCATACAAGTACTGTAGTGCAATCTCTTTATCATGTAAGTGCAACTTACAAATGTAGATATTTTTGTTACATAACTACATTCAGAAACAAAAGAATGTAAAACTTTAGAGCCTACAAACAAGTCCATTACTACAAACAAGTCCACTCTGTCCTACTTCTTGTTCAGCCAATCGCTAAGACAAACCGGAGATAATGCTGCCCACTTCCTATTTACAATGTCAGCTGAAAGTGAGAAAAGGCATTCACATGGCACTTTTGTAGCCAGCATTACAAGGTATTTACGTGCCAGTTATGGTAAACATTCATATGCCCCTTCATGTATTAGGTATAAAGACATAAGAAATGGTATTGTTTAATATGTTGAATTAGTTGTTTTAATAATGTATTTCTAAGATAATGTTAAGTGAATCATTAGCTTTAATAGACTTTAATATGGAGTATATGAACTAGGACCTTTGGACTCTATCCTCGTAAGCAAACTTGTTTACAACTTAGACACTGGAGTCCTCTGACTCAAACCGGACAGAACTAGTTTTTCCCACCAAAAAGGCTATATAAGAGCCTGCTCAGTGCCTGCGTGGGGCTTTCCATTCCAGTGGCAGTGCGTGCACGGTTGGGTCTTCCTAATACTCCAGAGTTAGAGAGAAGAGCACCATCTGTCCCGCAGCGAGGTAGAGGAAGGAGAGGCCTGTCATCACTATCTCCATCGTAGCGAACTGAATCCCTTTTACCTGTGGAGGGTTCTGCTTTCCTGGTGTTCATCTTCCCAGAGGGTCTCCCCGCCTGCGACGGAGTCCAACAGTCCTCGGGACTCCCCAGTAGTCCTCCTTGAAGGCTCTAAATCAGCCGGCGAGTAGAAGGTCCTGGGCTTCGCACCTGCATGCTATGTCCTTATTGGGGTTTCTTTTATTGTTTTTCTGAATGCCAAGGGAGGTTTTGTGGGTCTGAGCGTTAAGTTTGTGTTTCTTCCCCCCCACCCCCATTTTCCCCAGTTTTCTGTACCTTTGCCCTTAATATCCTTATTCTTGTTTGCCCCATATTACCTTGTCGCTCTTTATTTTTATTATATCACACACGGAGGGAGGGACACCCTTATTGTAAGCTAAATCCACCAGTGACAGACATGGAAGGAAGCCGAGTCTGCTCTTATGAGAAAAGAAGTTTCCTTTTCTATTTTCCCCCTACCATTTTTCTAGTATTTTCTCTCCAAAGCGTTACCTTACTCCACTTGGGGTTACATTTCTGGTGACCGCGGCAGGACTCTCTTGGGATTAGCTACCCATTTGAGTCCGGTTAGGCTTTTTATTGCTTGTGACAGTGACTGGAACAGTCCAACTGACTCGGGGAGGGAATCCTTTTGGAGTTGGAATTGTGTCTACCCCTCCCCCCCCACGGAATTACGGTCCGAGGGAAGGTGCAGTGTCTGGGTGAGAGCCCCTCTCCATTTCTCCTTGGGTAAGGAAAAGTATTTATTCCGCCCCAGGAAATCCTGTCATCAGTGACAAGGGTTGCAGGGATGCCTGGACCCCCACCGAGAAGCAGGTAGCGGAGGCTAGTGGGCCCCTCACTAGCGCCGTTAGTGTCCAGATCTTAATAGTCAAAAATGGAGTGGAACCAGGCCCCAAAAGGGTTGCCACTCTTTCTTTTGGGCAGGCAACAATTAGTAGTGTAGCGGCTAAAGCCTTCTCCCAAACTTTGGGTTGCCTCAACAATTTGCCGGACCAGCTACTGCTGTGTCCTTATCCAGAAGCGGTCTCTTTCTCTAAGGCTTTATCTTTTCTTTTCTAAATTAAGTACACAATCCATAATAAATAGCGCAGGATGGATTGTGTATTCTGCCTCCAAGGGTGGATATCCCAGACTAATAAAAATTCAGTTGATTTCAGAATTGATTTATTTGGGAAGGGCAGAAAACCCTAGAAGAAAGATTCAATGGCAGGACTCCATCAGATAAGTTTTCCACACTGTAGCCTAGGTATTCTACCAGCAAGTATCCCCCTAATAAAAAGGCACGTAAATGTGCTCTTATCTATGGCCTGGCCATGGTTTGCAAGAACTAAACTCGCAAGTGCTGCTGATTAAACAGCAGACAGATCAAGCACTTGTAGAGAAGCAGCTGTCAAAGGCAGGCTGCAAAAGAGCAAGCAGCAACTGCCCGAATAGCGAATTTAATTATGCAAGTCTCCCAGCTCGAACAGTTGAGGGGGTTTAAACACCAGGGTTGCTGCTGCAGAAACTGTTTCTGAGGTAAAAAACAGGGAGCTCCAGGAGTCACAGGCGGCGGTGCGCCAGCTCCTAAAGGAGGCCCATAATGGCAACAAAAGATATGTTAGTCATGCGGCCTGTGACTGCCGCATTGAGAAGCTGTAAAAGCAGCTGCAATTATCTAAAGGTTTAATGGGTGCAATTAAGACAAATCCTTTAGCTGCTTTTAATTCTGGGTTTAATGAGTTAGATCCAGATTCAGAAACTGAGGACTCACCACTAGCTACTCAGAGGGAAAAACGTTGGAACCCTCGGCATCTCACAGCCTTGAGGAACCCATCCATGTAAACAGGGGATACCCATTGGCCCCTATTGTCACCACTGTGACTCAATATGATGATGATAGACGCCCCCCACAGTAAAACATGAAAGCAGAGCTCTCACTCCTGAACAAACTTGGGCTTTGGGGAAACAAATGGGTCCTTGCAATAAAGAGACAGTACTAAACTGGCTGGCAAAATTGTCAGCAACTCCTAATCTCAGTCAGGAGGATGTGGTAACCATCCTAAGGAGTGTATGTCAACAGAGGATTTTGCTGCATTGCCATATGGCACTATAGTAGATATGAATGTTGACTAGTATACTATATATAAGTGTGTTATCAAATTATACTTTCCTTATGAAAATATAATGGGTAAGGCATATGCTGAAAAGCAGATGCCGGAGGATCGTCCGGAAAGGTACTTATTGCAGAAAAAGCTGTTATTTTAGCGTGCTGGGTTGGGAGTTAACAATGGTAGTGTAGTTGATTATGATTTTCCTGAATTGAGGGAGCTGTATGTGCAAGGTTTAGTACCCAGCATAAGGTTGGGAATGGGCCCAGTGGATGTTCGAATAGCATGTATGCCTGATTTGGAAGCCAGGGCCAGGGAAGTTTATGAGCTACAACTGCTAGCCTACCCTGGCGGAGAAACCAAGAAAAAGATGGCAGCATTTAACAACAAAGCCTTTTATGATAAGGACCAAGGCAAAGACCAAATACAACAACAATCCAAAACTCCTTAATTTAACAACAAAATGTTTAGTGGCGCTGCAGAGGAAATGAAAATAATGAGAAAGGTACTATTAAAGAGACTAAGTAAGCATGAGCCATGGGACAGTCTGGTAAAGCAAAGATTATCAGCAGAGGACATGTTCCTGAAACTAGCTCAGTATGAGGTAGGACAAGGTTCAGCAGGCAAGAAAGGAAATGGCCAAGGTTCTTATGATCCCATAGCATCCATCTCACTTAATTTTAGTTGAGGTGGCCGAGCTTCCCAAGTCCCTGGGTTTGTGGCCCCTTTAATTAATGATTATTGGGGTAAGCCTACTGTAGAAATCAAACTGGAGGGAAGTTTCGGAAGTATTAGGCAGCAGGCATTGCTAGACACTGGGGCATCTATCAGCCTCCTTTGTACCAAGGCAAATTCCATTATAAGGACTATTCCAGTAAAATACATTGTCTCTCCTCTCTTATAATGGGAAGGAGAGCACTATACCATTCGCAGAATTTATCACCTGTTCTATTGGACATCTGTCCACCCAAGCGTCTTCCGACCTACAACAGCTAGATGGAAGTGGAATCTTGGGAAATAGATGTATTGAAGACATTTCGGGTGGTAGTGGACTATGCTATGGCAGGTTGAAGGTGGAGAAATAGATCTTGTGATCCCCGTAGCCCATAGAATATATGCTGTCAAGGCACGTGACGAACTGGTTCTTCCTGAGTGGGAAGAGGACATTAAACAGATTACAGGAAGAGATTGTGCAGTCTTTGCTCCTATTAAACTCAGTTGCGGGAAAGTGGACGCTTCTGTGACGGTAGAGGGACCTGATCCTAAACCATTAAGTCAGTACAGATATTCAGACAAGATTTATCAAGTATGGATGTGGGTAAGACACGTGTTGCTTGGTATTTTCTTTTGATTATATGGTTGTTTATGTAAATTTAAAAAAATGTGTCTAAACAAACTCCTATTAATATTTTAGCACTTAGTGCTTTGGTATAACAGTTTGTTAAAATATATGTATATTTTATATACTTTATATATAATGTTTTGTGTTAATATGTATAATGTTGTGGTTGTGATTGTTAATCTCAAACGCCACCAAGAAGGGGATATGTTAGGTATAAAGAAGTAAGAAATGTTGGTGTTGTTTAATATGTTCAATTAGTTGTTTTAATAATGTATTTCTAAGGTAGTTAAGTGAATCACTAGCTTTAATAGAATTTAATATGGAGTATATGAACTATGACCTTTGGACTCCATCCTTGTAAGCAAACTTAGACACTGGAGTCCTCTAGCTCAAACCGGACAGAACCAGTTTTTCCCACCAAAAAGGCTATATAAGAGCCTGCTCAGTGCCTGCGTGGGGCTGTCCATGCCAGTGGCAGCGCGTGCACAGTCGGTCTTCCTAACGCTCCAGAGCTAGAGAAAAGAGTACCATCTTGTTGTATCCACCAGGCAAGGTATTAACAAACTTCAACAGAACTTTATTTACTTATTTATTTATTCCGGATTCGGCGGTAAGCAATCGATCTTCTGGGACCGATTTATCGCGTCTTGTTTAGACGCGATAAATCGATCTTGGAAGTGCTCGCTGTCGACACCGGTACTCCTGCTCCGTGAGAGGAGTACGCGGAGTCGACGGCGGAGTCTGCCTGCCGCGTGTGGACCCACGGTAAGTACCTTGTAATTCGAACTAAGATACTTCGACTGCGTATCTTAGTTTGAACTTGGGGGTTAGTGTGGACCAGCCCACTGAAAACACTGTAGATACTACATAACATAGGCAGGTGGTCGTCTGGATCTGACAGGCCGTCTTTCAAGCCCCGGTTCCAGTGCAATGTCTTGTTGTGTTAGTTCTACGGTGAAGTAATCCAATGCAGACTGGGTGTTGGCATAATTTCCTCTTGGTGCATAGGCAAGTGCAAGATAAGAAGTATTCCATAAGGTCTCTTCTCTATGATTTTAAGAGGAGCTGTGAATTTATGGTCCCCTTTGCGTAAGATTCCAGGTTTTCGTATTCTAACAAAGGAACCACACTCAAAGTTTCGTTCCTTAGCACCCCACCGTTTGTCTGTGAAAGCCTTAGACTTTGCTTGGTTCTGTTCAACTGTCTTTCTCACATCATCCTTGTTTGGGGCATCAGGTCGTACCTTTAACAATCCAGCAATGTTCAGTTTTGTATTCAGCTGTTTCCCATGCAGTAACTCTGCAGGTGATCTTTGCGTTGTGGCCTGTCGTGTAGCCCGGTATGCTTGCAAGAAATTAGTAGTGAAGGGAATCCACAATCGCCCTTCCAGTTTAGCTGTTTGCAAACTCTCTTTCAAACTTCTGTTAAGCCGTTCGATTTCCCCGTTGGCTTGAGGGTAATATAGGGATGACCTCCTGTGTAAAATGTTCCTCTCTGCTAGAAAAGTTTCAAACTCCAGGGAAGTAAATTGACTACCATTATCTGAAACCAGTTCTTTGGGAGTCTCTGCTAAAAACTGAAGAGAGGAACTTAATTACTGTAGCAGAAGAAATTTGCGACGTAAACGCTACCTCAGGCCATTTGCTGAAATAGTCTATTAAAGTGATGGCATAACGACAGACAATTGGAGCAGTATCAAAGGGTCCTACAATGTCAATCGCCACTTTTTCCTATGCAGATTCAGGAAGAGGAACAGGCTGTAATGGAGGGGTATATGTCACTGCTGTCCTATCATGCATTTGGCAAGTGACACTGGATTTTATGAGTGCTTCAGTTTGAGAGTCCATCCCTGGCCACCAATACAGATCCCGTAGTTGTTGTTTTGTTCTGACAATTCCCTGATGAGTATCGTGTGCCAGGTGTATGAGTTTTGACTGTAATCCTTCTGGCACAAGTAGCTGGTGTGTACTTCGTAGCACACAGCCATTGAGCAAAGAAAGCTCATCCCGAACTCTAAAATAAGGCAGCAAAACTGGGTCAAGGTTTTTAGGGTTACTAGGCCATCTCTTTGTCAGAAATCCCCGTATTTTTGTTGAATTGGACATGCTGAACAAGCAGCTTGAAATTGTTCTCTTGTAACTGCAGTAAGAGTGTTTGTAGTAAGTGCAACGACTACATCTGGTGAAGGCAAAGGCAGGCGAGAAAGGCAATCAGCTACTACATTTTCGTTTCCAGGCTTATATTCCAGTTCATAATTGAAAGAGAGTAGTCTTGCAGACCAGCTAGCAATACGATATCCTGCTCTTCCCAGTCCTTTCGTGGTGAGCAACATCGTCAAAGGGCTGTAGTCTGTGCGCAACTTGAACGTCCAGCCCCCACAGGTAAGTTCTCCATTTTTCAGTAGCCCAGACACAAGCAAGTGCTTCTTTTTCAACTGTAGAATATTTTCTCTCAGCATTACTTAGTGTCCTTGAAGCAAATGCAACAGTCCTCTCTGTGTTGTCCTCATGAAGTTGTGTGAGGACAGCCCCAAGTCCGTAATCAGAAGCATCAGTAGTTACAATTGTGAGCAGGGCCGGTGCAAGGAAGTTTCGTGCCCTAGGCAAAACTTCCACCTTGTGCTCCCCCCCAGTCCTGCAGCAGCTCCCTGCCCCCCCCCCCGGCCCTGAGGCGCCCCCCCGCGGCAGCTCCCCCCTCCGCCTTAAGGCGCCCCCCCCGTGGCGGCTCCCCCCCCTCAGGGAGCTGTGCGGCAGCTCCCCACCCCAGCTCACCTCTGCTGAGCCTCCTCCCCGAGCACGCCGCCCCTGCTCTAATTCTCCTCCCCTCCCAGGCTTGTGGTGCCAAACAACTGATTGAAGTGTAGGAGTGACGGCATGCTTGGGGAGGGGGCGTAGCAGAGGTGAGCTGGGGTGGGGAGCCCTGCGGCAGCTCCCCCCCTGCCCTGAGGCACCCCCGCGGCAGCTCCCCACCCCCCCCGGCCCAGGGTGCCGTGTGGCTCTGTTTGTGGGCAATGCGGGACTGAATAGTGCAAGTACTGGACTATGTACAATCAAGTCTTTCACCCTTTCGAAACTAGCTTGTGCATCAACACTAAGGTTGAACTTCTCTATAGTATTTCTCGTAACGGTTCAATGCAGAAGCATAATTGTGAATGAATTTTGCATACCAGGAGGTAAGACCCAAGAAGGAACGTAAGGTTTGCAAATCTGTTGGAGGAGGAGCATTTGAAATTGCCAGGCTATGATCTGGATCAGGTTTTAGTCCAGCCTGTGAAATTGTATGCCCCAGAAAGGAGAGTTCAGTTTGTCTAAATTTGCATTTGGACCTATTGAGCTTGAGGCCTGCTTTGTTGATGCAGTTTAGTACAGCCTACAGATTATTGTCATGCTCCTCAGTAGTATTTCCAAACACAATAATATCATCCAAATAGCACTGAACTCCATGTTGATTCTTCAGAATCAATGACATCATTTTTTGGAAGGCACTTGGGGCAGATGCGAGACCGTATGGAACACGTTTAAAACTAAATAGTCCCTCATGTGTAATAAATGCTGTGAGGTCTCTGCTATCTTCATATCTCTACCCTGACACCTGGTGGTATGCGCTCTGCAAATCAAGAGTAGAAAACATTTTTGCTCCACGGAGTTCTGCAAACACTTCTTCTATGTGAGGAAGAGGATGGCTGTCAATCACAATAGCTTTATTTGGCTCCCTTAAGTCCACACAAAGGTGAATATCTCCACCCTTCTTCTGCATCACTACTAGGGTGACCAGACGTCCCGATTTTATCGGGACCGTCCCGATATTTCCTTGTTTGTCCCGCGTCCCGACCGACGTGCGGTCGGGACAACCGGACAAACAAGGAAATGCCCCGAGCCTCGAGCCCGGAAGTGCTCGCACCCCCCCCCGCCCCGACTCCGCCCCCTCCTCCCCCGATTGGCTCTCCCCGAATCCCCGCCTCTTCCCCGGGCTCACCATTCCCCCTCCCTCCGCAAGCGCTGGAGGGAGGCCCCAGAGACGCAGGGGAAGCGCGGGGCCGGGGTGAGTAACAGTCCGGCCTGTTCCCTTGCAGGCAGGACTCAGTCGGGTGGTTGGGAGAGGAGGGGGGCGGCCCGCGGGGCCATGGCGCTCGGCGGCTCTGGCGCCCCCGAACTCCCCGAGCCGGGGCCTGCTGCAGGGACCCAGCAGCGCGTATGCTGGGCCCAGCCCCTGGCCGGTCGCATCTGGGCTGCTGCCCAGCTGGTGCAATCCCGCGGCGGCCCCGGGGCGGAGGCATCGGCCGCCCAGCCCCGTTCGTTCCCCTGCGGGACCCGAGCGGGACGGGGGGGCTGGGGCCTGCTGCCCCCGCTCCGGGGCCGCCGCGGGATAGCACCAGCTGGGCAGTAGCCCAGACGTGACCGGCCAGGGGCTGGGCGCAGCGTGCGTGCTGCTGGGTTCCCGCAGCAGGCCCGGGCTCGGGGGCTTCGGGGGCGCCAGAGCCGCAGCCGCGGAGCGCCATGGCCGCTTCCTGCCCCCGCGGCAGTGGGAGCTGCAGCAGCAGCTGCTCCCGAGTCTCGCTGGCCGGGGGGGAGAACAGCCACCGCCTGGCCCCGCGGGCCACCCCCCTCCTCTCCCTACCACCCGACTGAGTCCTGCCTGCTCGGGACCAGGCCGGACTCTTACCCTGGCCCCGCGCTTCCCCTGAGTCTCCCGGGCCTCCCTCCAGCGCTTGCGGAGGAAGGTTTTTTTTTTTTTTTTTTGGCCCTGCCCCCCGCCCCGCCCCCCCCACGTCCCCCCCCCCGCGTCCCGATATTTGTCTTTGGTGATCTGGTCACCCTAATCACTACTATAGGTGAAACCCATTCTGAGGAGTTAATCTCTTCAATAATGTCCTTTTGAACACGTTTTCTAAGTTCCTCTGAAACAGCTTCCCTGACTGAAAATGTTAAGGCTGTAATTTCTGTCGTACAGGCATCACATTATTCCGCATTTTAACTTTATGCAGAAACCCATAAGCACAGCCGAGTTTCTCCTCAAGCTGGAGTTGGGTCCCAGCTGAAACTGGTGTGTGTACCGCAAGAGTGCTTTGCTGAGGAAGATCAATTCGTCCATTAACTACCCTGAGATTTAAAGCATCTAATAAATCTCTGCCAAGGATAGGAGTGCCTTGGTGGACAATGTAGAACTCCGCAGTTACACAGCAATCAACAAAAGTAACTATTGCTGGCAGGCAGCCATATATTGGAATATGGTTTTTCAAATAGCATACCAAGTGAAGTTTGGGTTCAGTAAGAGGCACATGTTTAAATTAACGCAAATAGATGGAATCAGGTAGTATAGATACTGCTGAGCCAGTGTCCAAAATTAGGTGAATAGAGTGTGATTTGCCTGAGGGTATGGCAGAAACATTTACAGTGCACTTTATTTGCTCTGCAATATGTGCAGTAGTGATTTTGTCTACACTCAGCACAGTAACATCTGGTATTGTAACTGCATGCACCTGTTGATTGCACTGAGTTACTTTTGCTTGACATCCTGTGTAGCTTGCAAGATGTGTGGAGCCACAGAGAAAGCAAGCTTTTACTGTATTTTGCATTTGCTGATTCAGTGACTTTTCATTAGTTTTCCTTTTGCAATTGTTTGTTTCCAGTGATAGTGAACTAACTGCGCTCTGACCACGCAATAGTTATGCTAAGGAGGGTGCCTGCATTGGGAAACCAGTCTGGCCAAGTTGATCTGCTTGGGTTTTGGGGGGGTGGAATTTCCACAAGCAGGACAGAGAGGGGTGACTAAGCTGGGAGAGGTCGGAGAGGCACATGCAGGAAGTTTGGACAGCAGAGGGGAAGGGGACGGGCTAGCCCTAGTTGGTGAGCTGGAGGAGAGACGGATCCATGTTTCAGAACCCAAGCCATGCCCTGCAGCAGAAGAAGGCTGGAGGAGCCCAGACGACCCTGAGCCCAGCCCAGAGTGCCCTCTGGAGAGCTGAGGGAACCAACCGGGCATATGCAAGCCAGGTTTGGGAGTTTGGTAGAGAACAGTGTATTTTGTGTGCTGGTAAGTAAGGAGCAGTGCTGCGTTCGAGTCCTTTGCCGAGTGCGTGTGTGTGTTATGGGCTCCCCCGCTCGCAGGCTCCCCGAGAGAGGTCAGCTGGCACCCAGCGGGCTCACACCTTTGGTGGGATATTGGGAGAGGCTGTGTTTAAGCTCTGGGGCAGCCTGAGAGCTGAGCACAGGTTCTAGGGCAGAGGTCCCCAAACTGTGCGGCATGACCCCCAAGGGGGCACAGAGGAACGTTCGTGGGATGCAGCAGACCAAGCAAGCCCCCATGGGGGGGGAGCACCACCGAGCCCTGGCCCACCCCACCCCCAGCTCTACTCCGGCCCCGACCCCAGCCGCAGACCTAGCTCCCAGCCCTGCACTTGTCCCGAGCCTCGGCCCCTGGCTGTGGCTCCGGACCCAGACCCACCCCCAGCTGCAGCCTCAGCCTCAGTCCCCTTATACCTGTCTGCGTCTATTCCCCCCCTGTCCCCAGGAGCCTTGGCCCTGGCTCTGGCTGTGGGGGGGGCACGAACATAGGGACAGGAGGGCGTGACCCTAAAAAGTTTGGGGACGACTGTTCTAGTGCTGGGTGGTCAGTGTTCTCAGGATGGGGTGCTGAATAGAGGCTATGTGCCCCAAGCGAGTGCTCTGTTCAGGCTCAGCAGGCTCAGAAGACCTGGGACAGCAGCCTAGGGAGAGGTCGTGGGAGGCAGGAGGGTGGTGCTTGACTGGACCAGCACCACAGGCGGATGCACCTCCAGGGGATGGGACTGATTGCAGATCAAACATCTCATGTTTCACCCTCTGCCAATGCCCCTCACCAGCCTGCCCTGGGGGACCCACTCTGGGCAGAAAGGGGAAGGCCTGACTGTGCCACTCTGCTGAGGATGCCAAGGATGGGCAGTAAACACAGGTGGGGTTGGAGCTTTTAAGATGGGGACCCCTATCCGGCAGGACCTGGGTTGGGACCCACCCAGTGGGAAGAACACCTGGCTTCTCCAAGGGCGGTGACAGCACCATCTGCTCCTCTCCCCAAGATGACGCTCCGCTCATTAAACTCCTCTAGATCCAAAACTTTAACAACCTGTGAACCCCTTTCACTAAAATGTCAAGTTTTGCGAGCCCCCTCCTAAAAATCAATATTTCCAGGGATTTTCTCCTTTACCTGAGTCAGGGGTGGTGTGACGTTATTGACATAAACTGGGACCGTATAGATCATTGTTGCAACCAAGGTCCTGTAGTGGCACCCAAATCTGGTATAAAGGGGGTCAAATGGGGTGTCTAAGACAAGGTTATGGTTTACTGGTTATGATTATGCTGTCTATATGTATGTATCAGTTTTATGGTCGAAGTTATGAATATTGGCTCTATACTGTCTGTATGGCAAACTTATGCTATGCTTCTGGGTGACATACCAGACAAGCTGAGATTAGCTCTGCCTAGCCTGCTTGATGGCCCATTAAGGACCATCAGCTATACAATGGACCCATTGAGAGAAGGCAAATACGCCTTGTAACCCAGCAAAGTATGCAGGGACTGGCCCATGTGACTCCAGACTCCATTTTGCTGTAATTTTCCACAGTAAGAACAAAGAGGTGTTCTTACACCTGGAAAAGACTATATAAGGCTGAAGCCTCATCTCCATCTGGTCTTCAATCCTGCTTCATACCTCTGGAGAAACTTTGCCACAAGCTGAAGCTCTGAACAAAGGACTGAGGACCCATCCCAGCGGGGGATGTATTCCAGAGACTTGATTTGAACCTGCAGTTTATTCCATTGCTGCTGCAAGCCTGAACCAAGAACTTTGGCATTACTGTATGTAATTGATTCCATTTAACCAATTCTAACTCTCTTCTCTATCTTTTTCCTTTTATGAATAAACCTTTAGATTTTAGATTCTAAAGGATTGGCAACAGCGTGATTTGTGGGTAAGATCTGATTTGTATATTGACCTGGGTCTGGGGCTTGGTCCTTTGGGATCAGGAGAACCTTTTTCTTTTACTGGGGTATTGGTTTCCATAACCATTTGTCCCCATAACGAGTGGTACTGGTGGTAATACTGGGAAACTGGAGTGTCTAAGGAGATTGCTTGTGAGACTTGCAGTTAGCCAGTGGGGTGAGACTGAAGTCCTCTTAGTCTGGCTGGTTTGGTTTGCCTTAGAGGTGGAAAAAACCCCAGCCTTGGGCTGTAACTGCCCTATTTGAGCAATTTGTCCTGAGTTGGCACTCTCAGTTGGGTTCCGCCAGAACCGCATTGTCACAGGCTCATACGGGCCAGCCATTGGCTGCAGAAAATGACATGGGAGGATGATGTAGAGGCATACCTTCTGGCCTTTGAGATCAGTGGTCTGGCATGCTTGCCCCATTCCTGTGTAGGGAGGCCCAGAAGGCCTACCATGATCTGCCTGAAGAGGCTGCGGCAGACTACCCCCAGCTGAAAGCAGAGATCCTGGCCAGATCTGGGGTAATGACAGCAGTGTGGGCCCAGCAATATCACAGTTGGAGGTACCAGGAAGACAAAACCCTGCGGTCCCAAATGTATGACCTCATCCATCTCGCACGAAAGTGGTTGCAAACAGAGTTCCAGAGTCCGGAAGAGATACTAGCTGTTCTGGTCATCGACCGATACATGAGGGGACTACCACCAGACCTTCGTGCCTGGGTAAGCCAGAACAAACCCTCCACCTATGACGAGGTTGTCGCCCTGGTAGAGAGGTGAAGGACAGCGAGGGAGCTGACCCAACCACTTAAGGAAGAGGCACCCCGGTGTGGAAGGGCGGGCCCAGGTGGAAAAAGAGAGAGGCTGAAGGCCCATCAGAGGCCACAAAGAGTCGGAGCACTGAGGGAGAAGAGGATTGTGATGTTAGACTGCCCAAACCAAGAGACCAGGGAACGCCTAGGGCTCCATACAGATGTTATGTCCCAATGCTGAGGAGCCTATGCAGTGTAACCTGGGGAACTGGTCAGATCCATGCTCCCTAATCCACCTTGTGGGGGTCTCACTAACCCCACATATGTACACCAGACCAGTGAAACTAAATGGGGTAGGGACCACGGCACTGGTTGATTTGGGGAGTGCTATCATGCTTATCTCAGGGAAGCTCGTGAAGCGTAGTCAGCTGCTGCAGGCTAAACGTACAGGGATAACATGTGTCCATGGGACAGTTAGTTACTACCCCACCATCCCAGTAAAAATCGAGATCCAAGGGAACACTACTGAGGTAGCAGCAGGTGTAGTCCCTAAACTCCCATACCCAGTGCTCATAGGGAGGGATTTCCCAGGGTTTGGAAACTTACTCCCAGTAGGGGGATTGGAGAAAGATGGGGACCCTAAAATTGGTGAGGCATCCACAGCAGACTGTCAACCCCCCAATCTTCTCTGAAATATCCCCAGATTTGTTCTCCACTCCCAGACAGGGTAGAAAGACAAAAAGGGAAAGAAGGGCAGCTAAGGCCTTGGGAACCCGAATACTGACCCAAAGCCAGAGGGTTGCTCTTGTAGGTAGGCAGACCCACGCAGCTGAAAAGGAGGCCATGCAGGAGGGAGAAGCACCTGAGTCTGACCCCCACCCTAATGATTCTGAACCAGTAGAGGCAACAGAGACTTGGGCAGATTAGCCCCGGGAGAGGAAATTTTGGACGGGACCAAGCAGAAGACCCAAGGTATGATAACATTAGGAAGGAGGTGACTGAAATAGATGGGGTCCCCGTGGAAGGAAAATCCCAGGGACCAGGACCCCCCCCGGCCGAGCGGCTCCCTCCGGCAGCCGGCCAAGAGGCTCTGGCCCCTGTCACTGCGGCTCGGCTTGGGCCCCGGTTCCGGCTGCCGGCCAGCGGCCGAGCACCCCCGGCCCCGGTCGCTCCGGCCCAGCTCGGCTCGGTTCTGGCCAGGGAGCCGGCCCCGGCCGAGCTGCTCCGGCCCGGCCCCGGCCCTGGCTGAGCAGCGCTGGCCAAGCGGCGCCGGCCAAGCACCCCCAGCCCTGGTCACAGGGCCGGTGCTACCATTAAGGCGAACTAGGCGCCAAGATTTGGGGGTGCCAAAAAGTGGTGCCCCCAATTTTTTTTTTTTACAGCGTTCCTCCCCGAGCTCACAGTCACCGCTCCACTTCTCCCGCCTGCCAGGCTTGCAGTGCCAATCAGCTGTTTGGCGCCGCAAGCCTGGGAGGAGAATTAGAGCGGGAGCGGCGTGCTCGGGGAGGAGGCGGAGCAGAGGTGAGCTGGGGTGGGGAGGTGCCGCACAGCTCCCTGGGCCGTGGGGGTGGGGGAGCTGCCGTGGGGGTGCCTCACGGCGGCGGGGGGGAGCTGCCGCAGGGATCCCCACCCCAGCTCACCTCTGCTACACCTCCTCCCCAAGCACACCGTCACCGCTCCACTTCTCCCGCCTCCCAGGCTTGCGGCGCCAATCAACTGTTTGGCGCCGCAAGCCTGGGAGGGGAGGAGAATTAGAGCAGGGGCGGCGTGTTTGGGGAGGAGGCGGAGCAGAGGTGAGCTAGGTTGGGGAGCTGCTGCACAGCTCCCCGGGGGGGGGGGGGAGCTGCTGAAGGGGGGGTGCCTTAGGGCGGGGGGGCGGGGAGCTGCCGCAGGACTGGGGGGGGGCGCAAGGTGGAAGTTTCGCCTAGGGCGCGAAACTTCCTTGCACCGGCCCTGAGTGCGCAGCACCCCCCGGGAACAAGTGATGGGTTTGTAGGCAGCACTCTCTTGCCTTCAGCCTGCCCCAGGCACACTCCCCCACCATCCGGCAACTGCTCTGGGATGACTAAGCCTTCTGCTGCCAGGTGCTCTCTCATCAGGGTTTAGCTTCATAAGCCAGAGCAGGGGGTTGGCCTGGCCACCCACACAATAGTGGGCACAGACACCCCATCGATAGCCATATCATGTGAGGGGGACAAAAGTCCCTTCTTGTTCAAACAAGTAAATGCCAGATCTCTGGAATGCTCTGGCACCACGTGCCTGGCCGGTGCATCCCATGCTGTGCCCATGAATCCCCCCATGGTTGACCAAAGGCTACGTAACAAGGGAGCAGTATGCTTTCCAGCAGCCATATTCCTGTGCCCCTTGTGCTAGGCAGACAATGAGAACAGGAGTGCCAGCAAAGGCCCCTACTCCACGGGGAGTCAATAGGCAGACTGCTGGCCAAATCCGGACCGCTAGACACTTTGAATGAACCCTGAAATCTTTCTACTTACTTACTTATCATTATTGTTGTTATAATTTTTTTACATTTGCTCAAGAGTATGGACCTTGACTATACCTTGACCAAGAAATTTGGACCTTGACAAAAAATAGACTATCCCTGGCGTACATGACTTGGGAAGGCCATCTGCTCAAAACCAGCCAGTATTTCAGGACCCTTATTAATCGCCGCCACCCGAGGGCAAACCACAGGAATAATCAGCTCCAAAACCTCCATCATCACAACATCGAGGGTTGGCTTGTCACCACCAAACTGACCTGCACAGGGCCGGCTTTAGCAGGTGCAGGGCCCCACGCCAGGATGCGAATTGTCTCGCCCCCCCCCCACCGCCTCCGACCCCTCCCTGACCCATTGGATCCCTCCCCAAATCCCTGCCCTGGCCCCGCCCCATTGGATCCCTCCCCAAATCCCCGCCCTGGCCCCGCCTCTTCCCCAAGCACGCCGCATTCCTCCTCCTCACCCCTCCCTCCCAGGCTTGCGCGGAACAGCTGTATGGCGGCGCAAGCACTGGAGGGAGGGGGGAAAAGCAGGACGTGGCTTTTTTTTTTTTCCCCTTTTTTTTCGCTCCGCCGGCAGCCCCGGACGTTGCAGGGCCCTCTTAGGCGCGGGACCCCATTCCGGGGAATTGGCCGAATCGGCCTAAAGCCAGCCCTGGACCTGCAGCAGTCTGGGGCGGCCAGCCTCTATATGGTAATGGCAACCCATTTCTGGACTGTTATGGCCTCCCTGTGTCCTGGGGCTCAAGGGTCAGGCAAGCTCCTCCCATGGCTCCTGGTTACTTACTTGGTGGGCTAAAAACACTTCCACACACAAGCCAAGGACAGACAAGTTCTTCCACAATACATTACAAACAGTTCAGAGAGTGGCTTGGTTTAAAAATTGCCAGTAACGGGGAATCTGCCACAATCCTTGGCTATTAAAAATGTGTGCCTTGTCTGGTTCCAAATTCCAAAGATTGGATCTTTTTAGACCTTGAATAGCCCATTATAAAATTTCTGCTTCCAAGTAGGTACTTAGAAACTATGATCAAGTCATCCCTTAACAGGGGCGGCAGGTTTGAAGAAATGTTGGTGGTGCCCAGAATGCCCAGAGCCTGCCCCCCCAAACTCTGCCCCCTCCCCCGCCTAAGGCTCTGGGAGGGAGTTTGGGTAGGGGGAGGAGGTCTGGAGTGCCGGCCCCGGGCTGGGGCAGGGAATTGGGGTGCAGGAGGGGTGCAGGGTGCTGGCTCTGGTCAGGAGTTTGGGTGCAGAAGGGGCAAGAGGTTGGGCTCTGGGATGGAGTTTGGGTGGGGGAGGGGGTCTTGGTTACAGGCTCTGGGAGGGAGTTTGAGTGCAGGGTGAGGGGTGCAGGCTCTGGGAGGGAGCTTGGGGATGGCAGGGGGTGTGGGCTCTGGAACAGAGTTTGGGTGTAGGCTCTGGGATGGGGTAAGGGGTGGGGGTGTAGGAGGGGTGAGGTGTGCAGGCTCTGGGAGGGAGTTTGTGTGCAGGCTCTGGGAGGAATGCGGAGGGGCTGGGGCACGGAGTGGGAGTGCAGGAGGGGGTGAGGGGTGCAGGCTCTGGGACAGAGTTTGGGTGCAGGCTCTGGGAGGGAGTTTGGGGACAGGCGGGGGTTTGTGGGAAAGGGGTGGGGGTGCAGTCTCTGGGAGGGGGTGGAGGGATGTGGCGCTTACCTGGGGCTCCTAGGCAGAGTGGGCCGGGGGGCCTCTGCACGCTGTTACCCCCAGGCACTGCCCCCACAGCTTCCTATTGGCCGCAGGGGGGCTTGGGGCGGGAGCAGTGTGTGTAGACACAGACCCACCCCGCCCAGGGGCTGCAGGGAGGGGCCGACAGCCACGTGGAGCGAGCAGGCAGGAAGCCACTCAGCTCTGCTGTGCTGCCAGTGCTGGGTGGGGGCCCCAGGCCATTTTAAATCACCCGGGGGATGTGCGGGGCGGGGAGCGCCCAGGGGTGGAAGGTGGGACCGAGAGACCCAGCCTCAAACATTGCTGGAGCCGGGCTCCGGGCCAGGAATATTCCTGGTGCCCAGGCATCACTGGTCCATAGAACTCACCATCCATATCCTTTAACCTTCTCTTTGCTAAGCTAAATAGACAGAGTTCTTTAAGTCTCACTGTAAGGCAGGTTTTCCAATTCTTTCATCATTCTGGCAGCTCTTCTCTGAATCTCTCCAATATTTCTACATCCTCTTGAACTGTGGGCATGAGAACTGGACACAGGATTAGGGTGACCAGATCACCCAAGTCAAATATCGGGACGCGGGGGGAGGGTGATGTGTGTGTGTGTGTGTGGGGGGGGGAAACCACCCTTCCTCCGCAAGCACTGGAGGGAGGCCCGGGAGACTCAGGGGAAGCGCGGGGCCGAGGTGAGTAAGAGTCCGGCCTGGTCCCGAGCAGGCAGGACTCAGTTGGGTGGTAGGGAGAGGAGGGGGCGGCCCGTGGTGCCAGGCGGCAGCTGTTCTCCCCCCCGGGCAGCAGGACTCGGGAGCAGCCGCTGCTGCAGCTCCCACTGCTGCGGGGGAGGAAGCGGCCATGGCGCTTGGCGGCTGCGGCTCTGGCGCCCCCGAACCCCCCGAGCCGGGGCCTGCTGCGGGGACCCAGCAGCGCGCACGCTGTGCCCAGCCCCTGGCCAGTCGCGTCTGGGCTGCTGCCCAGCTGGTGCTATCCCGCGGCGGCCCCGGAGTGGGGGCAGCAGGCCCCAGCCCCCCCGTCCCGCTCGGGTCCCGCAGGGGAACGAATGGGGCTGGGCTGCCGATACCTCCACCCCGGGGCCGCCGCGGGATAGCACCATCTGGGCAGCAGCCCAGACGCGACTGGCCAGGGGCTGGGCGCAGCGTGCGCTACTGGGTCCCCGCAGCAGGCCCCGGCTCGGGGGGTTCGGGGGCGCCAGAGCCGCAGCCGCCAAGCGCCATGGCCGCTTCCTCCCCCGCGGCAGTGGGAGCTGCAGCAGCGGCTGCTCCCGAGTCCCGAGTGCTCTTACTCACCCTGGCCCCGCGCTCCCTCTGAGTCTCCCGGGCCTCCCTCCAGCACTTGCGGAGGGAGGAGGAATGGTGAGCCCGGGGAAGAGGCGGGGATTCGGGGAGGGAGCCAATCGGGGGAGGAGGGGGTGGAGTCGGGGTGGGGGGGGGTGCGAGCACTTCCAGGCTCCAGGCTCCAGGCTCCGGCGCATTTCCTTGTTTGTCCAGTGTCCCGACCGCACGTCGATCGGGACGCGGGACAAACAAGGAAATATCAGGACAGTCCCGATAAAATCGGGACGTCTGGTCACCCCTACACAGGATTCCAGCAGCAGTCACACCAGTGCCAAACTCCTCCCTTTCCAGCCCCGCTCCAAACACCCCGGCCAGCCCAGCCCCGCTTCAAATACCCCTCGCCCCTGCTGAACAGGTGCCCTGGCCAGCCCAGCCCCTCCCCTTTTCCAGCCCCCTCCAAACACGCCCTCGAACAGGCCCCCCCGGACAGTCCAGCCCCTCCCCCCTTTCCAGCCCCCTCCAATGTGTTTTTATTGTCCTTAACTCAGCTGGCCATAGATAACTCCTAGTGTCCTTTTGCTTCCCTTAGCAATTTTCTACAATTCCTAGCATCCAATTTATATTTCCCCCCATACATTACACATTGTATTTTTTTATAGCTGCTTTCACTTCTCCTCTAAGCCAGGTTGTTGGGGGGGGTTTCACCTGTGTAGTCTTTCTTGCTTGGGGAATTTTGGCTTTTTGGACATCTAGTACAATGTTCTTATACAACTCCAAAATATCATTCACAATTTTCTGATTAAATCCTTTCTCCCAGCTCATTTGACTCGTCACTGTTTTCAGCTTTGTTAAACTGGCCCTTTTAAAGCACAAGTGTAGATATAATTATACTGGTTTGGACATTATTCTCTTTGCACATGACAAATGTAATCAAGTCATGATCACTGGCACCTACGCAATGATCAATAAAATAATAAAATAAGACCCAGCTCTTATCTAGTGCTTTTCATCACGAGATCGCAAAGTGTTTTACAAAGGTCAGTAACATTATCCACATTTTACTGATAGGGAAACTGAGGCAGGGAGCAGGGCAGTGACTTGCCCAAGGTCACCCAATAGGCCAGGGTTGCAGCCAGGAATCTTTCTCCTCTGGTTTCCACCCCAATGCCTCCCATTACATGATTCCCAAGCAATTAATCACTCCAGGAATGTGCTCCCTTCCCCCAAGCCCACAACTCACAGCTGACCCCACATGCCTCAAATGGCATGTGATGCAGAACATGTCTGGTGGGATGGGGCCTCATGGGCCCAGAGGATGCGGCACTGCTGGTTTCTATCTAGTGGATTGTCTCTGATGCAACACCAGCTGTGATGCCCCCCACAGTCAGTGCACAGATGGGGTTTCTCTCTGTGTGGCTCCAGAGGGTGCCCACTGCTTCGCTCACTCTCCAGTTGGGAACCCCAGTGAGGACTCTCATGTTGGAGACACAATCCCATCATCATCTGGGATAAAGAGGCCATCTGGGCACGAGCCGTCCCCTGGGGGTGGGAGACAGGGAACCTCGGAAATAGGAACCGCACACAGGTGTGTGTCACCAAAAACCACTGCTCCCAGGGCATGAACCTCAGAGCTGAATGCACAACATCCATCTGCTAAGGGGAGGAGATGGGAGAGGACAGCTAGGAAAGGAAACAGTGAAGGGAAGGCGACAGAGTGGGGGGACTGCAGGGGTCTCTCTGGCCTGGATGATTGAGGAGGCCAGACTGGATGGGCATAATCGTCCCTTCTGACCTCAGGGGGCGAATCCCGCCAGGCAGAAAGGGGCGCCCACGTGACACAGACCTGACGTTGCTTGGCAAGCTTGCCGTAGTGAGCTGGGGGTACTCGGGCCGCAAGCCAAGCCACTGACAAGGGTTCTGCTCGCCACCCTCTTTCCGCCCAGCTCAGTGGCAGTACGCCTGTGGAGATGCACGTTATGTCACACCGGGCAGCAGCTGACCTTTCCTTACAGCATCCTAGTCCTACTGGCTGTAAAGAAAACCTTCAAAATGTGCCCAAGCACAGCTCAAGCAGCGGCACAGGAACTCCCTTGTCATGGCTGTTGGGGAATACACTCTGAAGCCTAATGGCATTATGCTGGTGTGAGGCTTTCCTGTGGGATCAGGTTAGCAGATGGAGCTGGGGAGGGGCTGGAGAGAAGCCCTGTGGGATCATGGTACGGAGGAGAGCCGGGCAGGTAGGCCAGGCAGCCCATGACCCCAGTATCCTGGCGAGCAGGGCTCAGACTCTGCTCCCTTGTTGGGTCAAAGCTGTACAAGCACTCCCCAGCCAGACCCAATGCCCCCCAACCATACCCCCCAGCCAGACCATCCAGCCCGATTGCCCCCACCCCCAGCCAGACCCCTCAGCTTCCCTAGCCAGACCCCCTCCGTCTGCCCCAATGCCCCCGCCCAGCCAGACGTCCCCCAGTTTCCCCCCCCAGCCATCCAGGCCCCCGCAACCGCAGTCCTCAGCGAGCCGTTTCCATGGAGACAGGCGGGGGCGGGGCCTGTACTCCGCCAGCCCTGCCCCGGAGCCATGTTGGATGGAACCGCCGGCGCCGAACCCGGGACACGGAGCGGGGTGAGAGCGTCCCCTCCGCCCACCCCAGCCCTCTCCAAACACCCCCGCGCTCCCTTCCAAACACCCCCGCTCCTCCAAATGGGCCCTCCGCCAGCCCAGCCCCTCCCTCCTTTTTAGGCTCCTCCAAAGTCCAAACACTCCAGGCCAGCCAAGCTCCTCCCCCTTTCCAGCCCCCTCCAAACACCGCCTGCCCGGCCAGCCCATTCCCCCTCCAAACACCTCCTCACCCTCCCGAATGACCACAGCTCCCCCGAACGGCCCCCCTGGCCAGGCCCCTCCAAACCCCCCACCCCTTGCTGCCTGACCTGCTGTTCTCTTCTCACAGCCGCCCCATGGCGACCCGCCCAGCCCCGTGCACCGTCCGCAGCCCTGTGGCGCTGCAGGTGGGAGATGTGAAGACGGACCTGGCTCGGCCTGGCGTGGCCGTCATTGATGTGGCCTTGCCCCCCGCCCAGCCCCTGGATGTACGTGTGGGGTGAGCCCCTGCCCGGGCTATGGGGGGGTCGCGTGTGGCGCTCTGCCCCTCCTGCCCGTGCACCATGGCGGGGGAGGGAGCTTAGTGACAGTCACAGGGCGAGGGGGGGCTGCTGCAATGTCTACGGGGCCAGGTAGCTGTGGTAAGGCCCTGGGCTCCCAACAAACTCTCTGGGATGCCAAGGGTCCCCCAGGAGGAATAGGGCAGCTCTGGGGAAACCCTGGGTAGTAGGGCTGCCCAGGTCCCCATCGGGTGCCAGTCTGCATGCTGTGGGGTGCCCTGACGCAGCAGCAAGCTAAGGTCAGAGTCCCGGCTTGCTCAGCACACTCATTTGGACACTAGGGTTGGGTAGGGTTCTCGGGGCAGATGGACCCCAGGTGGGCATCTGATGCATGGGGACCCAGGTGCCATTGGGTGTGTGCTTGAGCAGCTCCCACTGCATCCAGTGACAGGGCGACATGTCCAAAGCATGCCAGGAAGAGGCACTGCCACGGAGACAGGGAATAACAAAGCCACCTGGGCACGCTGTTCTCCTGACAAAAAGCAGCATTTGTTGGCTGAATGCCAGGGGGCTATTGTACACTTGAGGCTCGAGAACATTCCCATGGGTTTTGGAAGGAAAGATGCCGCTTGCTCCACCCTGAAGTAGCTGGGTGGGAGGACTTGAGGACCTAGTCTCAACCAGGGGAAAGGCTCTGCATGCAGCCGGCTGGACGGGGACTGGCTGGGCACTTGGGGCACCTTATACAGCACATTGCAGGCAGCTCTTAATAACTAGCCTTTCCCGGTCGGAGTTGGGAGGAGGGCAGTTTTAGGCCCAGCCAGTGAACCAGCCTGTCCCAGAGCCATGGCAATGACACAGAAGCTGAGGGAGAGCACCACTGTGTGTCCCAGTTCTCCAGTCTCCGGAGTGTAGCAGAGGGGATGGATTTCAGACCAGTGACCAGAGGCAGGTAGTGCAGAGCCACAGCCATCTCCCTGGGATTAGGGGTGCTGCCGGACAAGAATAGCAAAACATGGGGCTTTGAAGCAAGCTTCAAAGTGTGAGTAGCTTGTATCGAAGAGTCTGAGGGACAGGTAGGTTTTCAACTGCCGTATTTCTATTTACTATGTCAAGCTTGGGGCCAGGAGCTGTGCGTTCAGAGAGAAACAGGTTGTGAAGCCGAAGGGACCATTGTGCACATCTACCCACACGTCCCGCATAGCACAGGCCAGAGAATGTCCCCAGAATAATTCCTAGAGCAGCTCTGTTAGAACACCGTCCAGTCTGGATTTAAACAGTGTTGGGGATGGAGAATCCAGCTCTGCAGAGCTTGTCATCCCCATGCCTTTCCTGCTGCCCATCGAACTGAGTGGACTTACTGGTGGATTGAAGATGTGGCTCAAAGGAGGCCCAGTGGATTGCTACTTGCCTGTCTAGGCAGCAAAGGACAGGCTCTCCCCTTGGGGCGGGCTCGTGACCTGCGCGCTGGGTTGTCTCAGTTGCAGGAAATCGTCTTTAAGAACTCCTACACGGCTTTCCTGACTGTGCGAGTGCAGCGGCGCCACCCCTGTGATGTGGGGCGCGCCAGCGCCAGGAAGTGGGTCACCTGCTTGTGGAATCACTGCCTGATGCCCAGCCCGCACACAGAGGCCGGCTCCCAGGATTACTTCTCTCTCTTCAGGCATCAGGTCAGGACTCTTGGTGCCACTGGGACTGGGGGGCTAGGCCTATGGTAGCTGATTCCCCTGTAGTTAGAGCAGCAGCAGAGCCTTTACTGTGCCTTGGCCACAGCTGGCACAAGTGCAGCTGGGCTGGGCCTGCCACTCCGGGGAGGAGAGAGTGCTGGGGAGAAGCCAGGTGGTACAGGCAGGCCAGCTGGGGCTCGCAGGGGGCTTGCTTGCCCTTAGTGCTGGGCTGCGACTGAAGCACTAAAGCAAGGCAAGGGCTGCTTGTCCCAGCAGATCCCATGGTGCTGCTCATAAGAGCAAACTCGATGTTGGGAATCCTGATCCCTGTGGTGTAATCAGGATCTCTTACTACTCCCTGAATCCTGTGTAATGTTGTAGGGCTCCACCCCAGAGCCAGCTGTCATTCAATGCTGGGGGCAGTGGTGAATTGCCCAATGGAATTTTTGGCGCTAAAACCTCTGCTTCCCCTCTGGCTGCTGCTGGGGATGTGGGCCGTCTCCCCTCCCTGACTCTGTGACTCCAAGGCTGACAGACCTGATGGTTTATTACATTGCGATAGTGCTAGGACCCCCACCAGCACCATAGTGCTGGGGCCCACCCTGAGCTGACAGTCCTCGTCCTTATCCTGCCTGGTGGAAAGGGCCTGGAGTGCGATTCTTGGCACCCATCTATAACTCCTCCTGTCTAGCCATCCCGCATCGGGCTTCGCTCTGCCAGAGCTGGCAGCCCTTGTGCCCCTGGCTCTAAATAACTAGCACCCAACCGCCTCACTGCAGCGCAGCTCTTGCTGCCCTGTTGTCTCTGGCAGTTGCTGTGTGATGTGGATCAGGTGACTGCCGTGCGTTTGATTCTTCGCCAGCCCTCGCCCGTTTGGCTGCACTTCACCCTGGAGGAGCTGCGGCTCTATCCCAGGGGCCAGCAGGTGAGTGACTGCTGCGGCGGTGTCAGGCAGCCTTTCCCCCGGGCAATGAGTGCTGCACAAAGCCGCCTGTGCTTGGTGAGACCAGAATCGCCCCTGTCCCTGCCAGCCGCGCGCATTCAGCCCTGCAGGACTCTTCTGGGACCCTGCTAGTCGTCTCTGCCTCGGACTGCTTCCCACAGGTTCCGCTGAGGTTGGGAAGCAGCTGCCCATCCCTTAGCCAAGGGTACCCTGTCTCCCCTCATTTGTTGTGCTGTAAATCCCACCCTGTGTCCCTCCTGGCAGGGGCTGCCCCAGATTCTGGGTCTGACACGTGAGGCTCTCCCCAGACCCCCTACCCCCAGAGCCCCGGGGAGCTCAGTGAAGTGCAGTTTGCAGTCTGGGCCATGGCGCATGGCCTCAGTGGTCTCAGGCTCCTGGCCATGGGGGCCTCTGTCTCTGCAGCGCAGGGAATGTTTCCTGCGGTACCCCTGTCATCGGCCTGGCCCCAGCACTGATCACCTGCCTGTGCTCCTTGTTGTTTCTGCCTGTGCTGTGACTCTGAGGCCATCTGCACCAGCAGGATTACATTGACGGAGCAGACTGCCCGGGGGGCCTGGGGAGGGAGCAGAGATGGGGCAGCCGCACGCTCCGGCTGGATCCACACTCCCTTTGCTTCTGGCTACAGTGCAGTTCCCTTGGCCTAAGGAGCGTGTGTTGAATGCAGCAGCGGGGTCAGCAGGCAGCCTGTCCCTGTGAGCACCGAGGAGCCAGGCCTGCCTCCATCTGTATGGCAGGGAGGGGGAGAGGGAGGGGTGGCTCAGCTCTGCTCATCTGCCACCTTTGACCTCTTTCAGAGCCTGCAGACAGACTTCCCGTCCTGGCTGTCCCACCTGGCCCCCCAGCAGCAGCCAGAAAACCTGCATGGGGTAAGCAGGCTCCTTATGAGCAGCGCTGGAGCTGGGGTCTCCCAGGGAGCAGTGAGCATGTCCCGGCCAGAGTTGGGGTATCCTGGGGGGAGAGGGCAGCTGGTGAGGTCCCTATTGGGGGTGGGGTGTCCTGTGGGAGAGAGTGGAGTGTCCTGGGGGGAGGGGCCACGGGTGGGTTCCCGTTTGGAGGTGGGGTGTTCTGGGAGGGCAGTGGGCAGGGTCCTGACTGGCAGGGGAGGGGGGGAAATGTCCCCTGAAGCAGACAGCTCAGTTGGGCAGGGCAGGTGGGTACAGTGAGAGCTGGGCTCGTGGGGGCCATGATCCCTGCCAGGTGCATTGGGATCTGCATGCACACTGATGCACTGCAGGAAGTGGTGGGGAGCTCCTGGACTCTGGCGAGTGGTAAATGGGGGGCAGCATGCCGGGTTATAGATGAGAGCTGCATGTCTGGGGCAGGGGGATGGGCACCATAGTCTGCACTTGGGAAGTGCAGGTTAGCCCGGCCCACCGGGAGCACATGGCCTATTTGTGTTCCTCTTGCATACGTGTCCTAGTGCGAATACACACAAGGGCTAATGGCCAGCTGCCAACACTGCTCAGCGAGCAAATGTCAACTGTCTGTTTGAATGTGCAATCTGAAATCCAGGCAACTGTTGATTCATTGTACAAGCCCTCCCCAGTCAGGGGACAAGCCCCATGCCTGTCACTAGCTAGCTCAGGACAAGGTGCTGTTTGCAAGCTGCCTGCAGAGAGAATTGCTTGCTGAATAACTTGGCCTCCCGATCACACCTGGATGCATCTCACCTGCTTGGGCAGTTTGCAAACAGCAAAAGGCCAGATCCATCAACCAGGTGTTGGGAGGGGGGCTTACCCTGACTCTGGTGGGCCAGCCAGCAGTTGAGCCTCCAGCAGCTGGGACTTTGCCAGCACAGTCCATAGAGCATTGTCCCCATCTTTGGACTGGGCATGTCGCTGACACTCAGCTTCCTTGGGGGCCACAAGCGGAAATCCAACAGCAGTTGTTATAAGAGAAAAGTAACAGAGGGTCCTGTGGCACCTTTAAGACTAACAGAAGTATTGGGAGCATAAGCTTTCGTGGGTTAGAACCTCACTTCTTCAGATGCAAGTAATGGAAATCTCCAGAGGCAGGTATAAATCAGTATGGAGATAATGAGGTTAGTTCAATCAGAGAGGGTGAGGTGCTCTGCTAGCAGTTGAGGTGTGAACACCAAGGGAGGAGAAACTGCTTCTGTAGTTGGATAGCCATTCACAGTCTTTGTTTAATCCCGATCTGATGGTGTCAAATTTGCAAAATCAGGATTTATACCTGCCTCTGGAGATTTCCATTACTTGTATCTGAAGAAGTGAGGTTCTTACCCACGAAAGCTTATGCTCCCAATACTTCTGTTAGTCTTAAAGGTGCCACAGGTCCCTCTATTACTTTTTACAGATTCAGACTAACACGGCTACTCCTCTGATACTTGTTATAAGAGAGAAAACCTCTGCCGGCCTTGTTCAAAGACCAGGAAAATGCGGTGAGCAGCGGTGTCTCCTCGCACATTAGACAGATGGTGCTGTGGATTTCAGCTCTCTGTAAAGCTCTCCTGGGCTGCGAGCGCCCTACGGGCTCTGTTGTGATGGGTGGAGAGCTTGGCAAAGTGCGCAGCCTGGGAGTTCTGCTCTGAGAGGCTCTACTACATGGGCGATTGGGATCGGGCGGCGAGAACCAGGGGGTGACTGGGGTTGGGCGGCTGAGATGGGGGGTTGGAGTCCCCAGGGGAGTGGGGGGGAGAACCCCAGTGGTGCTGAGTGGAGGGTTGGGCGGCTGAGATGGGGGGTTGGAGTCCCCAGGGGAGTGGGGGGGAGAACCCCAGTGGTGCTGAGTGGAGGGTTGGAGACTCCCGGGGGGGACCCGGTGGCGCAGCGTGGCTGAGTGGAGGGTTGGAGACCCCAGTGGGGGGAGGAGGGCCTGGGAGCACTGAGTGAGGGGGACGGGACCCAGTGGAACAGCACAGCTGAGTGGTGGGTTGGAGACCCCAGTAGCGCAGTGCGACTCAGCCGAGGAGGGCCCAGTTTGAAACGCCTGCATGCAGACTAGTGCAGAGAGAGCCTGCCGAGGGTGTGGAGATCCAGCTCTGTGATATTTGGCCAGTTGTGATTCCTGACCCAGATCTTGCACTGCACATGTGGGGCCGGTACCTGCACTGATCTGCCTGACCCCGGCTCTATTGCTGTGCTCTAGCGCCTCATCACTCTTAAATTTCTTAAATGGGGTGCCCCAGGGCTGTGTCCTCAGCCCTTTGCTGCAGGATGCACCTTAGGCCTGTGAGGTTGGTGTTGCGGTGGCCACTGGGGCTGTTTGTGAACGCCAGGCGGTGGCAGCTCTGGGTGCATGCCATGGAATGAGGATGTGCCTGAGGATGTGCCTGGGGCTGTGCTCTTGGACCACCCTGGGCAAAGCCACGCTCAGGAGGCACTTGGAAGGCGTTGGAGCTGAGTGGGTCAGCTGGGCTGTCAGCGCAACCTGAGGCAAGCTGGAATTTTCAAGAGTTTTGGGGAAAATGGCAAATTCATTTCTAAATTCTGTTTAGCTCTCCCCCGTTTCCCTGAGTTCCCGTCTAGAGTCTCCTGGCTGTGGCCTCTCCAGCACAGTGTGTGCCTTGCAGTCAGTCTGATTTTGTTAATAGTGGCTTGGATTTGATGTCCTGGCTGTTGGTTCCGGGCACACTTGCCAACAGACACCGAGCTTGACGTGCTCAGCTGGGGAGACCATGGCTCATGGCAGCCAGGATCTTCCAGGAAGCAGCTGCTGCAGATTCGACACAGACCGGAGCTCTCTGACCGTGCAGCCAGAGAATGCTCCTGAATCAGCTGGGCAGCTCAGCTGGGACGAGTAGGCCCCTGGCCAGGCTGGTCCTGCAGCATCCAGCCCATCAGGAAGGGGTGTGATGTTCCAGGCAGCAAATAGGGAGCTTGAATGGCAGGCCTGGCTGGGGCAGAGTCCTGGCAGTGACATGTGCCGCTGGCTGGAGCAGTCAGAGGTGTCATGTGTGATGCCTTCCCAGTCCATCCCCTGCTTTGTAGTTTTCTGGGAGAGCAACGGTGCCTTGTGCACTGGGCGGGGGTTGTGTGCACAGACTCCTGGCTATACTGCAGTAGGACCTGGAGGCCCCCCTGTGCCAGGTGCTGTCCCAAGGGCTCACCGTCTGAAAGCAGACAAAGCAGAGTGGAGCAATGAGATGAAGTGGGCTTGGGGGAGAGCAGGGTAACCAGAGAGCACTTGTCCCGTGGGCAGCGGGGAGGTGAGGGTTATCCCAGCAGTCTGGAGCTGCCTTCAGGAACACCCATCTCAATAACCGTTGCTTGTCTGCAGGGTGTCCCCGACCCGGAAAAGGTGTCTACAGAAGTCCAGCAGCTGTGGGTACTAACAGAGATGATCCGCGCTAACCAGACGGCAGCCCGAATCGGGCGTTTTGACGTTAGTTTCCAGTTAGCTCTGTTCATTGCCCACAGGGGCTGGCCCCCTGTTCTGGGCTTGCTGTGTGGCCCGGCGTGCACCGAAGGGGCAGGATGTATTTTGGGCACTGGCAGCATCTGCTGTCACCCTGAGCTGCTCCCAGCTGGCCATGCTGTACGAAATGCCATCAAACTGCTGGGAAAGCTCCTGAGGGTTCCCGGTTCAGGAGTATTGGAGGTAGGGAACTCTCACCTCCCCTAGTTCCAGCCTCTCTGATGTTCCAGCTCCACTTCCACTGTAATGGAGGAGGTAGGCTGCATGGGGGGGGCTCTCGGCTCCTGCAGTCCCAGCAGAGGTCCCTAGCGGGCACGTCGGAGGCTGTGGACACCTGCATTCCCAGCAGTGGCCCCAAAGGGATGTGTTGGGTGCTGTGGGCGCCTGCAGTCCCAGCAGCGGCCCCTACAAGGGCGCGTCAGGGGCTCTCGGCTCCTGCAGTCCAAGCAGCAGCCCCTAGGGGGTGTGTCGGGGCTCTCTGCTCCTGCAGTCCCAGCCAGCCCCAGCAGGAGGCAGCGGGGTACCCTGATGGGAGTGACGATGGTCTCTGTGTTCCAGGTGGATGGCTGTTACGACATCAATCTGCTCTCCTACACCTGAGCTCTGGCCCAGGCTGGCTGCCCTGAACTTGCCATCTGCACAGCACGTTTCCTTCATTGCTGATCAGAGTCTGCCTCAGCTCTCCCAAGCCAAGAGGGTTGTTTTCTCTCCCTCCCTGTTCTGTGCTCCCTCAGCCTCCCCCACAGCATCTCCTGGGCTTCTTGGCTCCTTGGTGCTGGCCAGATTCCTCCATCTGCATCTCCCTGGGGCCTGCGGACTTCCTCTTCTCCTGGCACTGCATAAGCTCCCTGTTCTGGGCCTGGCAGGCATGTCCCCCAGCCTCCTGATCAAATCACATTGCAGGTGTTTGGCAGAGCCCCCCCGGGAATTTCAGACAAATCCTGCTTCCAGTGAGATCTGGGGTGCCAATAATCCTGGGGTGGGCAAAGCTCAAGGGATGTGCTGGGCTCTGGGAACAGAGTTACTGCCCTGAATATTGCACCAGAGCCCTGCCCCTCCGAGCTTGGAGCTGCCTGGGGCTCAGCGTGGGGTTGGTGTGCTGCAGGCATGGGACAGGGAAGGGACTGTGATGTTCCCTGTTTCTTGCCATTGCCCATGGCAGTGCAGTGGGAGGTGCTACCCAAAAGCCACAGGGCTACTTTGGCAGTTTTTTTCTGTTCTCCCTGTTCTGGTAGGGTACAGGGCTGGGGCCCTACTACCTTCCCTTCATGGTAGTGGGGCTGCAGGGGCATGGCGAGGGGGGAGGAAGGACTGTCGGTTGGAGCCTTCCTGGCTGTGGATTTTAGCAAGGTTGCAGGGCTCAGAGCCTGGGATGGGGAGAGCTGTCTGTGGGCTCTTGGGAGCCTCAGCACCAATGGCAATCAAAGTATGCTACCGCAGAACACAGTCCAGACACCCCCCATCGCTCCCAGCCTGGGATTGAGTGTGGGATCCCCATTGTCTCCCAGCCCCAATTGGCTCCTGACCCATAAATGTGCAAACTCTGTGAAGATGGGCAGCTTGTCACCTAGCCCCTCTGATAGCCCCAGGGTGCTCCCAGATGCTCACTTCCAATCATGGAGTAAATAGCAGCCACGCGGAAGAGATTTGAACTCTTGGTCTCCTGGATCCCAGCCTGGAGCACCTTCCCCCGGGCCCCTGGATCATGGCCTGGAGCCCCCCCCCCATACACACACCCACACACCAGGTATTGGGGGTTGTCTCTCTCTCTCTCCTGCAGTGCTGGGCAAGATTCCCAGCAGCCCTGTGTGCTGCTCCTGAGCACCCAGTCCCTTGGTAACACGGGTGTGGGCTGGTTTGCGGGCTCATGGGCCTGCTCAAAAAAGTAGGGGATGGGGTGTGTCTTGGGAACCGCTGCAGCAACCGAGCCCCACTTTGTGCCATTAACTCTCCCAGGAGGTGCAGTGGAGAGTGCTGGCACCTGACGTGGGGCAATGGCATGACTGCCACTTTCCCTGGTATTCAGGGCAGTGGCAGGAGGTGAACACCTGGCCTCTCCCCATGTTCTCTCCAAGGGGGCTGGAGTAGCTTGCACCTTCCAGCCTTCACCACATGTAACCTCTCGCCTACCCTGGGAATGGCTGGCCCCAGCATTTGTCTGGGAACCAAGGTCCAGAGAGACTTGCCCAGGGTCACATAAGGAGTTTGTAGCAGAACTGGGACATGAGCCCTGGTCTCCTGAATGCCAGCCTGGTGCCCTCTCCTTGGGCCATCTTTCCTGGCCACGTGCTTCCTTCCATCCTTCCTGGCTGCATGTGGCTGGGCTGGCCTGAGTAGGACATGGGTCTTGGGCTGTAGCCAGCCATGCTGTTCCCTCCAACAGTCACTGTGCCCATGGGGATCTGACCCCTATTCTGCCTGTCCCCACAGGGGGATGCATCATGCATTTGCTGGATCTGCACCCAGCTGCTCTAATAAACAACCCCCAAAGCTGAGCTGTGCTAGTGGTTTCTCTGAGTGGAGCCTGGCTGGCACATGCCATCCCTTCTGCCCTGCCTGGGCATTGTCACTTCCCTACAGCCCAGTTTGGGGGCTGCCTGTGCCCAACCCAGCCTTCCCTCAGCTCTTAGAAGAGGGGAGCTGGAGCTGAAGGGCCATTGTCCATAGAGAGGACAAGGCCAGGTTTCAGGAGAGCTGTGGGGGAGGCTCGTGGGGGTGAATGAGAGGAAGGCAGTGTTACCTGCACAATCTAGAGCACCCTGCCTATACCCTATGGAGGGTTCAAGGCATGAACCAGTCAATTTATGCACCCCCACCCTTTTCCTTCCAAGGGCTCAGGGTGTAAGGCACCTATCCTTATGTGACCCGGGGTGCCAGGGCAGCCCTCACTGAAAATGTCAAGGGCAGGGCAGGCTGCAAAAGGCAGAGCAGATACTCCCAAAACAGATGGTTAACACTGAATCACACAGCTGCCTTTTTTACATTCCAGTTCTCTGGCCCCCAGTCAGGACCTAGGTCCAGTACAGCGAGAAGTTGTTTAAAAGCTCTGCTCACATATACAAAATATTCTGACCCCAAAGGGCCAGCCATGTTACCAGGTCAATATTAGTTTGGAACTTACCCAAAATACCATGCTGCTAATCAATCCTTTAGTATCTAAAACTAAAGATTATTATAAAGAAAAAAGAAAGAACAAGAAGAGAGTTGTTAAGTGGTGAAGCAGTCAGATACATACCGAGACTTCAAAGTCCATATATCATGTTCTTAGCTGTATTGCTGAGTTTGCTGGCTTGAAAGTCCCTCTGGAACACGTCCACAGCTGGGATGGCTCATTCAGTCCTTCGTTCAGAGCTTCGTTTGTAGAAAAGTTCCTCCAGAGGTAAGAAGCAGGAATGAAGACAAAATGGAGAAGATGCAGCTGCCTTTTATAGTCTGCCATGTGGCTTGTGCGTCCTTTGTTTCAAACACAAGCTGCCCAGCACATGGCATGGAGAAGCCTTTGAGTTCTGTCCATAAAGTTCAAGCCCCTACATGGTTTGCTGACTTATAAGGTGTAGTCCCTGCCTTTTTCAATGGGTTCATTGTATAGCTGATGACCCTTGATGGGCCATTGAATAGGCTAGGGCAGTGCTGATGCCAATCTATCTGGGGGTGTCACCCAGAAACACAGCATAAGTTTTGAAACAAATATATCATGCATATCTGTAACTCACAATACCATCCTATACCGAAAATCCACCGACCATTATGCCTACCTTCATGCCTCCAGCTTCCATCCCGGACACACCACACGATCCATCATCTACAGCCAAGCGCTGAGGTATAACCGCATTTGCTCCAACCCCTCAGACAGAGACCAACACCTACAAGATCTTCACCAAGCATTCTCAAAACTATGATACCTGCATGAGGATATAAGGAAACAAATCAACAGAGCCAGACATGTACCCAGAAGCCTCCTGCCGCAAGACAAGCCCAAGAAAGAAACCAACAGAACTCCACTGGCCATCACCTACAGTCCTCAGCTAAAACCTCTCCAACGCATCATCAGTGATCTACAACCCATCGTGGACAACGATCCCTTGCTTTCACAGGCCTTGGGAGGCAGGCCAGTCCTCACCCACAGACAGCCCACCAACCTTAAGCATATTCTCACCAGCAACCATGCACCGCACCATAGTAACTAACTCAGGAACCAATTCATGCAACAAGCCTCAATGCCAACTCTGCCCATGTATTTACACCAGCAACACCATCACAGGACCTAACCAGATCAGCCACAACATCACCGGTTCATTCACTTGTACGTCCACCAATGTAATATACGCTATCATGTGCCAGCAATGCCCCTCTGCTATGTACATCGGCCAAACTGGACAATCCCTATGTAAAAGGGTAAATGAACACAAGTCAGATATTAGGAATGGCAATATACAAAAACCTGTAGGAGAACACTTCAGCCTCCCTGGACACACAATAGCAGATTTAAAGGTAGCCATCCTGCAGCAAAAAAAACTTCAGAACCAGACTCCAAAGAGAAACTGCTGAACTTCAGTTCATTTGCAAATTTGACACCATCAGATCAGGATTAAACAAAGACTGTGAATGGCTAGCCAAGTACAAAAGCAGTTTCTCCTCCCTTGGTGTTCATACCTCAACTGCTAGAAGAGGGCCTCATCCTCCCTGATTGAACTAACCTCGTAATCTCTAGATTGATTCCTGCCTGCATATTTATACCTGCCTCTGGAAATTTCCACCACATGCGTCTGATGAAGTGGGTATTCACCCACGAAAGCTTATGTTCCAATACTTCTGTTAGTCTATAAGGTGCCACAGGACTCTTTGTCGCTTTTCACAATACAAAGGTTGATACAAACATATAAACTAGATCAGGGGTCGGCAACGTTTGGCACACGGCTCACCAGGGTAAGCACCCTGACGGGACGGGCCAGTTTATTTACCTGCTGACGCGGCAGGTTCAGCCGATCGCGGCCCCCGCTGGCCGCGGTTTGCCGTCCCGGGCCAGTAGGGGCGGTGGGAAGCAGCGCGGGCGAGGGATGTGCTGGCCGCGGCTTCCCGCCACCCCCATTGGCCCTGGGACGGCGAACCGCGGCCAGTGGTGGCCGCAATCAGCCAAACCTGCCACATCAGCAGGTAAACTGGCCTGGCCTGCCAGGGTGCTTACCCTGGCGAGCCGCGTGCCAAACGTTGCCGCCCCCTGAACTAGATCATCATACTTGGCAAATCATAACATTTTCACAGATACTTTACATGGCATATCTGTCAGATTCCTTGTAATTTTATAATATTGGTATCAATATCACAAGGTGTTCCCCATATTCCATACAGCATCACACCTTACCCCTGGGGCTCAGGGAGAAACCTGGACAATTTAAGTACCCCCCCCTTTTCCATGGGGCTCAGGGCTCTACGGGTCTGCGGGCCCTTTTCCCAGCAAATGAGCCTTACACAGCTGTGCTCTAAACATCTATTTATTAGCAACACACACACAATACATATACCAAGAACATCTCTTATGCTCAACACTCCCAATATAGAGACAAATTTCACCCGATGACCAGTCAGGATTCATTCGTCTGGGGGTTCCCAGCGATGTCTCTGTACGTCACAGTCGTGCAGAGGGGTCAGAGTTCCAGCAGCTTGATGTTAAACTGCAGTCCAGAGATGGTTCCCAGAGAACATTGTTTTTCATTTACATTCTGTAGGTAAAACTAGCTCCCTCCTTTACCCTCACTATCCTATCATACTATTCGATATCCCTAGGTAACAAAACGGAACCAATTGTGCACTAGCACCTATGTTTTCTCCTTACTGCTCAAGTCTTTTTTACATTTTTTATCTCTTATGCCCTAATTGTAACTTATTTATGATATTCTCTGTTTTTCTGTCTGTGCAGATCGTCCGAGCTTAGCTTAACTATTTTACCATTTGTTTGGGTCTTTCTGTTTCCTCCCTACATTTCCCAGGGCCTCGGGGAGGGGGGGGCTCTACAGCCCTTGGTGTTATAACTATTGTTAGGGATATTCCTGAGCTGGGGGCGCTCGGTGGCAGCAGAGCATTTTTTCTTAATCGCAGTGCTGAAATCCCTGAGTTTCACCCAAGGCAGATCAAGGCTGGTTTATGGGTGAGTTAAGTCCTAGCCCTACAGCAGTGCCTGTGGTGCTGGTCATAGGGGAAATGGCTTGTTCTGTGGGGAGCCGCTGCCCAGGGGGAGGTGCACCCAGAAGTGGTCAGCTCATGAAGTCCAGGGTTTGATTCTCCAGGGTTGGAATCTCTTCCAAAGTGGGGGAGTCAATCTCCTGTCAGCCCCTTCACTCCAGGCACCTCACCACAGACAGCAATTCCTGGGGCTCCTGGCCCATCCCATTTCCCTGTGGCCTCCTCTCCCCAGGCTGCAACCTCTAGGGCCTGCAGCTCCGCATTTACATCACTTGAACCCCAGCTATTGTACGGAGAGCAGTGATACCACTGTAGGGGCTGAGCCACAGGTGCTGGATACACCCAGAACAAAGAGACAGCCCCTGCCCTGCTGACAGTCTAAGGCCACATCTACACTACACACTTCTGTTGACTTGAGTTACATCGGCATACAGCCGCTGCAGTTAGTACATCGTTTGTGCGCATGCACACATGGCTCTTTGTGTTGGTGGTGCACATACTCACCAGGAGTGCTTGTGTCAATGCAGAGTGCAGCACGCCATGAGTGGGTATCTCACTGTGCAATTCACCACTGTGCAGCACCAGGTCTTTTGGGATGGGGCAGAAATGAGTCACACAGGGGTGACTGGGAGCAAGGGGTCAGCTTCCCAGTGTGCAACTGTCTCCATCCCATAATCTGAAGAAGTGAGGTTTTTACCCACGAAAGCTTATGCCCAAATACATCTGTTAGTCTTTAAGGTGCCACCAGACTCCTTGTTGTTTCCATCCCATAATGTTATCTGTATCCCATAATTTTCATGCCTTTTTTTAAAAATCCCACAAACCTGTGTCCCTCCTTGCTGTCCACCATCTCTGACAGAAGTCTGGAGCCTGCACAGCTCTGCACTATTGTCATGAGCGCTGCAAGCACAGGACACATGATCCTGGAGTATTTGCAGAGCTGCAAGAAAAACCCAAATGAGTGGGGAACATGATAATTAAGGCTATGTTTATGTCATGGAAGTCACGGAATCCATGACTTCCAGAGACAACTTTGACATTTTCTGCTTCAGTCCCGGGGGCCCTGCAGGGTTCCAGCGACAGGCAACAGCCTCGTGGGGGGCAGGGGAGGGGGAAGGGGTTCGGGTGAGTGGCTGGGGGAGTCCCATTTTCTCTTTGGGAAATATGGTTCCCCTTACAGCTCCCATTCACAGGACATGCTGGTCAGTCGGGAAATCCACCATAGGGGTTGTTGTGATGAAAGCATGCAGGGCCACTAACTGCCTCCTGCTGTGCAGGCCTGTGACACTCGGCAATGTGCAGGACTTAGTGGAGGGTTTTGCAGCAATGGGGTTCTCAAACTGTGGTGGGGCAATAGATGGCATCCATATCCCTACTTTGACACAGACTTCCTTGCCACGGAGTGAATCAACAGAGAGGGCTACTTTTCTATGGTCATGCAAGTGCTGGTGGATCATCGGGGATGCTTCACCAACATCAGTGTTGGTTGATTAGGGAAGGCGCATGAGACTCACATCTTTAAGAACACAGGACTGTTCAGAAGGCTGCAAGCAGGACTTTCCTTCCTGAATGGCAGATTACTATTGGTGATATTGCAATGTCAGCAGTCATTCTGCGAGACCCAGCCTACCCCTTGCTCCCATCGCTTACAAAGCTGTATGCCAGCCACCTTGAGGGCACCAAGAAGCACTTCAACTACAGGCTCAGCAGGTGTAGAATGACAGTTCAATGTGCCTTTGGTTGACTGAAGGCTCGTGGTGGTGTTTACTTACAAGATTGGCCCTCAGTGAGAAAAATATTCCAATGGTTGTAGCTGCCTGCTGTGTCCTGCATCATCTCTGTGAGGCAAAGGGGGAAAAGTTTCCCCTTGGGCTGCAGGGTGGAGGTGGAGCGTTTGTCTGCTGAGTTTGAACCACCAGACAAAAGGACTATTACAAGAGCTCAGCACAGAGCTATAAGGCTCAGGGAGGCTTTGACAGACCATTTTAACAGTGAGCCAGAACAGTGTGTGTTGCTGCAGTGTGCTCTGCCTGGCCTTATTCTTTTGTGGCCTGGTAGGAATGAGGTGGTGGTTGCAGTACATGTAGGGATATAACACTGTCAATGCACCTATTCATTGTGTTTGTGAATGATGTTATGAGTCATGTGACTCTGGGCAGTAACAGGTCATTGGGTCCTTTCAGAACTGCTGAGCGCTAGGCAGCATGTGTTGTGAACTAATAAAGGTAAATTATGCTCCAAATAATAGAAATTTATTCTGTAACAAAATCAGTGCAAAAAAAAAAACCTCTGTGCAATGTTAAAACAAATACATTAAAAACTTAATAAATTAAGAGACCAAAACTTAGAAAGGGGAAAGAGCCATCCATTTCAGCTACACATACACCAGCCCTGGCTTCCCCAGGTCTATGTATGTGAAGCTGATTGTCTTTACTGTCGACTGGGGTGGAGTGGAGGGGTACTGCACTGACTCCTGATGCCATGTGGGATGTTGAGGGGGGTGTAGGAAGGTCCTGATATTGAGTTCTCAGTGGGATGCAGAGGGAGGCGAGCCCGGGATTGTTGAACCTGCAGGTCCACCAGAGACTGCAGTGTCTGTATTTGCTACCTGATGAGGTTTTTAAGGTCAGGCTTGACAAAGCCCTGGCTGTGATGATTCAGTTTGTTTTGATCCTGCTTTGAGCAGGGGGTTGTACTAGATGACCTCCTGAGGTCCCTTCCAACCCTGATATTCTATGATTCATTATATCCTGGTGCATCGCCCTGTCCTTTTTCTGCTGGGACTCCTGGGCCTCTCTTTCTTTCTCCAGGCTGTCTGCAGTGTTCACCCTCCAGGCCCTGTGCTCACAGTGTGATGCAGCCCTGGCTTGCAGGATCTTCTGGAATATGCCATCCTGAATCCTCTTCTTTCTTCTCCTCATCTGGCGCAGGCATTCTGTGGGTGCGGAGGGAGAGACCCTGCAGGCCACAGTGGCAGCAGCCGCAGGTAAAACAGTAAACACACAGGTACCATTGTCAGTCTGTTCACTGGAGAAAGCAAAAGTTAAGATGCTGAACTCACTTGCCTGCACCCTTAACTTGGTGAACTTGACATTCTCCCTTCTGCTTGGGAGTGGCTTGTGCACGGTCACAGTGCAGCCCTGGTGAGTGTGGCCCTCGGGCGCGGGAGAAATGGGGAATTGCTCGCTGGAATGAATCATAGAATCATAGAATCGTAGGACTGGAAGGGACCTCGAGAGGTTGTCTAGTCCAGTCCCCTGCACTCAAGTCAGGACTAAGTTTTCTCTAGATCTAGCAGTACAGGGCATTGGCACTGAATCTTGGCACCACACAGGTCGTGGGGATTTTAGCGGATCTCTCACTCCTGAGGCTAACAAAGGCACACAGAGCAGAGCTGCTGCTGGTGTCCAAAGCCGCCTGGGCCCATATGCTGCTAGCCTGTGCACTGCAAGGGTGCCTGCTGAAGTTATTGCTGAGTGATGGAGGAAAATGTCCTGCCGTGGAAGAAATAAGGCTGCTTTTCCCAGAACTCTTTGGTGGAGGATTGCATAGAACCTCCAGGAAAGCTTTATCTACATCTCTACAGAGGATTCACAGGACATGCTGTGTATCTAAACAAACTGCTCCACATCCCCACCCACCCCCAGCTAGCGGGGAATGAAAAGCAGATAGCAGCTTTACCTCTCTCAGTTGTACTACTCCCTCTTCTAGCACCAGGCAATTAATGAAAAGTCAAAATCTGTGTCCTGGTACTGTGGGGGCCACCCTGTAACAGAACATTTATCTACATGCTGACCCGAGGTTCCTTCCCTTGCAGCAGGCTCACCCAGACTTGGCTGCCAGGACTGCGGTGGAGGCAAAACCAGGTCCTGGCTCGCTGCACAGCTGGATCCCCAGTCGCCTGTCCCCATACTCCTCCTCCTCCACCGCCTTCTCCTCCAGGGTGCTGTGTGTCTGTGTGGGTCTTCACCAAGGATGGCTTGCTTGCAGCTGTAAAAGCGGCAGGCCTGCAGCTCAGCACGAGATCGATTGTCGGCCTCCCTGGCCTCCTGGTACGCCTGCCGCAGCTCCTGGGCTTTCACACGGCTCCGCTGCTAGTCCCTGTTGTAGCCCTTCTCCTCCATCCCCCAAGCTATCTGCGCATGCATGGCCATGTTTCTATGCTGAGCCTCTCCTCCCCACAGGCTCAGGTGATCCAATATCCCAGCTTACTCCAGACAGGAGTGTGTCTGGAGCGTGTGGCTGGGGGGGGGGGGGGGGGGGTCGTCTGGGCAGCTGGACACAGTAAGGGAGAGCTGCTGGGTGTGCTCACCAAGCCAGGCAATCAGGAAAAGGCAGTTCAAAAATTCACAGGGCTTTAAAGGGCTGAGGAGTTTCTGTTCTCCATGTGCCCTGGGCAGTGGAGCTCCCAATGATGACCGGAGTAGTCAGTGTGGGGCATTGTGGGAAGCAGCTGCTGGAGGATTGTTAGGATCAGCGTAATTACACTGGCACTGTGTCGCCCTCCATACATCGACCAAGGCTCTGTGCTGCTCGGAGAGGTGGTGTTACTGTTGGCGTAGTGGGCCACTGTTGGGAGGGGGGAGACCAATGCAAGTGTAGACATGTGCAAGTGGACTATAAGCTGGCTAGATTGTCAGGCTCAACCGGTAGTAATCAACAGCTCGATGTCTAGTTGGCAGCCGGTATCAAGTGGAGTGCCCCAGAGGTTGGTCCTGGGGCCGGTTTTGTTCAACATCTTTATTAATGATCTGGATGATGTGATAGATTGCACCCTCAGCAAGATCGCAGATGACACTAAGCTGGGGTGAGAGGTAGCTATGCTGGAGGGTAGAGATAGGGTCCAGAGTGACATAGACAAATTGGAGGATTGGGCCAAAAGAAACCTGATGAGGTTCAACAAGGACAAGTGCAGAGTCCTGCACTTGGGAAGGAAGAATCCCATGCACCGCTACAGGCTGGGGACCGACTGGCTAACCAGCAGTTTTGCAGAAAAGCACCTGTTCTCACCATGAGCTCCCTGCAATGAGACCCCCTGGATGGGCCACCTGGGGAAGCCTCACACACCCCCAGAGGGGCCCTGCACCCCACTCCGCAGTTAGCAGTGACTTGCAGCATGTGTAAAACAAAAGGTTTATTAGTTGTGTGGAACACAGCATAGAATAGAGCTTTTTAGCACCAAAAGCAGGAAGTTACAGCAAAATCCATCTTGGGGGATCCCCCCCCAGTCCCAAACCAGGAGACTGACTGGCTTCCAGCGGCCTCCCCACAGTCACGCCTAGTGCCCCCTCATCAGCCTTTGTCTCTTTCGGTCCCCTGGCCTCCACCTCTTGCTTTGTTCTCACCTCTGGCCAGTGATGAGCTGCCAAAATCTTAACAACCGATTCCCTCCTCACCCCACAAGGGGGCCGTGGCCCGCTCCCACCCCCCGGGACTCCTGCCCCATCCAACCCACCGTGTTTCTTGACGCCCCCCCCGGGACCCCTGCCCCATCCACCCCCCGTGTTCCTTGATGCCCCCCCCGGGGACCTCTGCCCCATCCACCCCCCTTCCCTGTCCCCTGACTGCCCCCCATCACCCCATCCAACCCCTCCTCTCATTCCTGATGGCCCCCCAGAACCCCTGCCCCATCCAACCATCCCTTCTCTCTGTCCCCTGACTGCCCCTGGAACCCCTGCCTCTGACTGCCTCCCACCGCCCCATCCAACCCCTGCTTCTTCCTGACTGCCCTGTTCCCCACCCTCTGACCGCTCCCTGACCCCTATCCACCCCACCACCCCGAACTCCCCTGCCCTCTATCCAACACCCCCTCCCTGCTCCCTGCCCCCTTACCGCGCTGCCTGGAGGTGGCTGGTGGCGCTACAACCGCGCCGCTCAGCTGGAGCCGGGTCAGGCCGCCGCCACCGCGCACCACATGGAGCACTGTGGCTGGCAGCGCTACAGCCATGCTGCTCGGCTGGAGCCGGGCCGCGCTGCTCGGCTGGAGCCAGGCCATGCCGCCGCCGCGCAGCGCCTGGAGCACCGGGTCAGGCTGAGCTTTCAGCCCGCCGCCCAGAGCATGCGCTGGCGGTGGGGAGAGATGAAGCTGCGGGGAAGGGGGAACAGCCAGGGACTAGCGTCCCCGGCCGGGAGCTCAGCAGCCAGGCAGGAGGGTCTCGTGGGCCACCATAGTGGGTGCCCACCCCGCCCCGCCCCTAAGAGCCAGAGGGACCTGCCGGGGTGAGGTGGGGAGTCGAAGTCCCGGCGGTGCTTACCTGGGGCAGCTCCCGGGAAGCATCCGGCAGGTCCCTCTGGCTCCTAGAGGCGGGGTAGCGTAGCTGGGGAGGAGCAGGGGGTTACCTGCCGCAGTGCGGGCAGCCCTCCTCGCGCCCCCCCCACCCCAGCTCACCCCCACGCCGTCTCCGCCTCCCTGGGCCTGAGCGCAAAGCCGCCGCTTGCTTCTCAGCCCTCCCAGGCTTCCCGCGTGAACAGCTGATTCTCTGGAAGCAGGGGAGAGGAGAAGCGGGGCAGAGCGTTGGGGGGGGGGAGGAGGAGGAGATGGAGGCGGAGCGGAGGTAAGCTGGGGCTAGGGGCGGGACGGGGAGCTGCCGGAGCACCCACGGAGTCAGTGCCTAAGGCACCACTTTAAATTTAAAAGCCCTTTTAGAACCGGTTGGACAACCGGTTCTAAAAGGGCTTCTAAATTTAACAACCGGTTCCTGCGAAACGGTGCAAACCGGCTCCAGCTCACCTCTGCCTCCGGCTCACTCCTGCAGAGGATGGGCCCTGGCCATCAGTTGTCTGTGCCCAGGTAGCCACACCTGCCCTCTAGTCCAGTGGCTCTTAACCTTTCCAGACTGCTGTCCCCCTTCAGGAGTCTGATTTCTCTTGCGTACCCCAAGTTTCACCTCACTTAGAAACTATTTGCTTGCAAAATCTGACATAAAAATACAAAAATGTCACAGCACTCTATTACTAGAACACTGCTGACGTTCTCATTTTGTCGGTATGAAATTTTAATTTGTACTGATTTCATTAGTTTTTTATGTAGCCTGTGGTGAAACTAGGCAAATATCTAGATGAGTTGATGTACCCCTTGGAAGACTTCTGTGAACCCCTGACTGAGAGCCACTGCTTTAGTGGCCTCTGCTTGATCACAGATCACACACACCTGTCCCACCCACTAGATACTTGTGCAACACATAGGGAAAATTGAGGCACACACATTATTCACACAAAACATTAAAACAAATCCCATTTAATCACAAATGTATGTAGATACTTCCCTGCGCTCCCTTTCCCATGCTCAGAAGCCTCATCCATGTTGGCTTGGCAGGACTGGCTAAACACTGCAGTTTCAATCAGTGCCTGGCCCCCTGCCATGTCTCCCTCCTCCTCCTCCTCTCCTGCCTCGCTGTTCACAGCTGGGGTCTCCTCCAAGGTGTCCCCAGTGGTCTCTGAGGTGTGGGTGGGCATGGAGCTCGTATAAGCAGCAGGTCTGTGAGGCACTACCAAATATCTGATTGCCATCCATTGCACGGCACTGCATGCCCCTTCTCCTGCAGCCCCTGTGCAACGTGATGGGCCGTAGCTGGGCCTGCACAGCCTCTTCTCCCTGCCAGCTCAGGAACTCCAGTAGCTCCAGGCAGGAGTGCATCTAAGCAGTTCTGGGTGTGTGGAGCTGGCCTGGGTGGTTGGGCAGGTACACACAACAAGCGTGAGCTGTCAGCTGTGCTCACTTAAGGTGAGCACTCAGAAAAAGGCATTTCAGAACCATGCAGGAGGTTAAAAGGTGGGAGAAGGGCTTCCAGACTCTGTGCCCCCCAGGCAGTGGAGGTTAGAACCAGGACTGGTGCTATCATGGGGAGAGGGGCACTGTGGGATGGGTGTAGGAGAACTACTAAGGTCACACATTCTGTAATAGAATATCAGGGTTAGAAGGGACCTCATCTGGTCTAACCCCCTGCTCAAAGCAGGACTAATCCCCAGACAGATTTTTTTGCCTGAGATCCCTAAATGGCCCCCTCAAGGATTGAACTCACAATCCTGAGTTTAGCAGGCCAATACTCAACCCACTGAGCTGTTCTTGCAGTGTTGTTACAGCGTTGCTGTCCTGGGTAGTGGGAGAAAGGTGCGAGCATAGACACACACACGGATTCACCCAGACCTCACTTTGCAATGTAGACCAGGACTTGCTGGGCAGAGCAACTGGGTGAAGCAGGCAGGCTGGGGCTCAGCCTCAGAGGTGCCCTGCCCTGGGCTCTGGCACACTGAGGGGACCCTCCAAGGATGAGGTGTAGTGCCACTCCTGGGGCTCCATGACAAGCCAAAGGCTGGCTCCCAAAGATGAGTTGTGTGCACAGGTGTACATATGGCCACCCTGAGCCCAGGGATGCTGCCGCAGGGGCTGGGAGCACCAGGCCGTGAGCAACCCACATTTGGAGCCGTGCTCCACAGCCCAAAATCCTGGGGAGCTGGGCAGGTGCCGCAGCCACGCTGTCATGGGCATGGCAGGCACGCAGCCCAATGGCACCCTGCAGCTGACACCTGTACGAGTGGCACCAGGGGCCTTTGCTGGGATACGGGCACCTGGCAGCCCTGGAGTTCAGAGTGACTCACGTGTAGGGTGACCAGACAGCAAGGGTGAAAAATCGGGACGGGGGTGGGGGGTAATAGGAGCCTATATAAGAAAAAGACCCAAAAATCGGGACTGTCCCTATAAAATCGGGAGATCTGGTCACCCTACTCATGTGTGTCTGGCTGGGGACCAAGAGGGGCTGGGAGTAGAATGGGGGAGGTGGGCCGGGTCCCATACATCCTGGCCGCCACCCTAAGAGCGTGCAGGCTGGGCTCTCCCTGGTGCCCCAGCTGGGTGTGGGGGAGGCGGGAGCAAAGCACCCAAAGCGCCCCAGCCTCCAGAGGGGCACGGGTGGCACAGAGATCCTATGAGGCAGGTCCCCCCGGGTTGCTCCACTCCCCCGTGTTAAGCCCCTCTCCCCGCAGCACTCCCTCGAGTTAATCCACTCCCCCCACAGCTCCCCCGCGTTAATTCCCTCCCGAGTCCCCGCGCCGCGTTAATCCCCTTCCCCTGCAGCTCCCGCGTTAAACTCCTCCCCCCGCAGCTCCCCCGCGTTAATCCCCTCCCCCGCTTTAAACCCCTCCCCCCGCAGCTCCCCCGCATGAATCCCCTCCCCCCTGGCGTTAAACCTCTCTTCCCTCGGCGGCCACATTTCCCAACTGCCGTGCCGGGGGCGGGCTCGGGCTCAGAGGCTGCGGGATGCTGCGGGCGGGCGGCCGGGCTGTGCTGCGGGTCGGGCCCCGGGGCCGGGAGCCCGGGTCGGGCGGGCGGCGGCGCTGCTGCAGCTCCGGGCCGGTGAGCGAAGGCGGGGGGACCCCGGCGTCCGAGTGTGATCCCCACAGTCCGGCCTGTGTCCTGCGCAGGGACTACCCAGAGCTCCGGTCCCCACTGCCCCGATACCCCTCAACGTCCACCTCCCGACTGCCCTCTCCACGGCCCCCAACTTCCGCCCCCCAGATACCCGACACCCCCTACTGCCCACTGCCCCCAACTTCCGCCCTGAACCTCCTCCCACGCTCTCCACTCCCAACTCTTCTGCTCCCGACACCCACCCCCAACTGCTGCCCTGATACTCCTTAACTCCTGCCCCGTGATTCCCAGCCGACACCCCTGAATCCTTCCCCCCCACCATCCCAACCCAGACCCCCCTGACACCCCCCGAATGCCCCTCCACCGACTTCTGACTCCCCTCCCGCTGCCCATACCTGACCCTCCACAGCCCCCAACTCCCCTCCTCCCACCACCCCAGTACTCCCTGACACCTTTCCCCTGATTCCAGCCCCTACTCCCTTCCTCTGATACCAAACACCCCTGAGCTCCCCCTGCTCATCCCTGACCCCCCACGGCCCCCCAAATCCCATCCCTGACCCTCCCACTGCCACCACCCCAATACACAACCTCCCCAACTTCCACCCCCCAGGCTGCCCGTGAGCACCTCCTGCAGGCCCCTGACTTTGCACTCCCCCCCCATCTTGGCTTTGGGTTAAAAACAAATTTAATTTGTAGCCTGGGCTGCTGTAGAGAATCCCCCTGCCCCCTCCCCAACCTATCCCCCTACATGCCCCCCTCCTACATGTGCCCCCAACCAGGGCCGGCTCTAGCTTTTTTGCTGCCCCCCGAACCCTCCCAACCGAGCGCTGCGCCGTGGGAACCCCCCGCCGAGCGCCGCAGCCTGCCCCCCCGCCGTGCCGAGCGTCGCCGGACCCCCCCCCCAGCGCTGAGCCCCGCGCTGCCCCCTGCCGAGCGCCGCCGGAACCCCCACCCCAGAGCGCCTCGCGCCGGAGCCCGCCTCCCGGCCGTGCCGAGAGCCACCGGACCCCCAGCGCCGAGCCCCGCGTTGCCCCCCCCACCCCCAGCGCCGCCGGAACCAGCGCCGCCGGAGCATGCCGAGCGCCCACCCCGCAGAATGCCGCGCCGCGCTCCTCCCTCCCGCCCCTTACCAGGTGCCGCCCCAAGCATGTGCTTGGGTGCCTGGAGCCGGCCCTGCCCCCAACTGGCCCCCCCTGTATCCCCCTATTGCTCCACGAGCTTTCGGGACTATGTCCTCTGTGTCCTCCCATATGTCTCCCGACTGTTCTTTGTACCCCCTGTCCTCCCTGATTGGTGTGCCCCCATACCCCTGAATACCCTGTCCCCTCAGACTACACCTCCCAACAGCTCTCTTTTTGCCCCTGTGCCACTGCTGTGGTGGTGTCTGCCTTAGTGTGCAGAGAGTCTGCCCCGGGGATTGGTCTGAGCCTATGCTGATGCCAACTCTGAACCCTAATGATGAATGTGGACTCTCCCTACTGATCTCTCTGCAGGCAGGGTAGGGGTGGGAGACTGGCAAAGAGCAGGAGCCAGAGAGACCTGGCGGAGGGGGGAGAGAAGCGAGAGGCAGGGACAGCAGGATACCTCCCCCTCAGTGACCTTGGACATGCCAATTACAGATAATGAAGGGCACGTGCTGGGCAAAGGGCAGGAGCTTCCCTTGATCTGTGCACACACAACCCTGGGCTGTCTGCGTGGGCACCCTGAATTCTCCCCCATCAGTAAATACAGCCCTCTTTATCCCCATCCCTCCCCGGGCAAGGATGCCCCCCTCTCCTCCATCCAGCAGGGAGGCACCATGGACCCGAGCCTAGGGCTCTGGCTTTGTCTCAGTGGGTTGCGAGAGCCATGTCCATCATGCTCCAGGGAGCCGGCGCAGCTGTAAGGGGAAGTCCAGCCTTGTGCCGAGCGTTGGCAGCTCTTGGCACATGGGGAAGGGGATGCTGCTGCGGCACAGTGCTGCACCAAGGGGCCCCTCAGCTCCCCCTCAAAGCCATCTCTCTTGCTGGGCAACATGGCCCAATCCTGGGGGTCCTGGTGCCCCTACAGTGTGGGAGGCAGCACTACAGGAAGAGGTGGGAGGAGCCAGAAACCTGGTGGCTGAATGTTCCTGTTAGTCCAGATCTCTGGCTCTGGCACTGGGGCAGGTGCCCCTTCTTGAGCTTTTTGGAATAGCCACATGGGCTGAGAACTGCAGCCTGGTTCCGAGCTGGGGCCCTGGCAGCCAGCCCGGGGGCTCCTCTCCCTTCTGGGGCGCCTGGTGGATCCCCCTCCTATGCCTCAAGATGAGTGTCCAAGCCAACACTGCAGCCTGAGGCCTCAGCCGGCACAGACATACACTGCTAAAACTTCTGGAATGGGAGCCCAGAGTGGGGGGCAGAGTGTCCTCCAGGCCTCCCCCATCTGGAGCAGGTCCGGGGGGAGGGGCTCATGCCCTCAGAGACTAAAGGGGAAAGCCTGGACTTTCCCCAACAAGTCCGAAGCAGTCTCCCCGGGAGCCTGCATCCCTGGGCCCAAGACATGCCTGGCTCTGGGGTTACTCTGTGGTGCCAGCAGGTGTCCCTGGGTCTGGGGCACAGCCCTGTGCACTGAGGCTGGCATTGGGCAGGGAGGCGTAGCAGGGTGGGTGGGGGGAGAGAGCCTGCAGCCCTGGGCGCACTCCCAGCCTGGGGGCAGCAGAGGGAGACCCTGCAAGTCAGCCCCAGAGCTGCTCAGGGAGGGGCTGCCGCTGCGCAAGTGTGGCTGGGGTACCAGCTGGTCTGTGCCATCCTCTCCCCGTCTGGGCCATAGGGGCGCTGCTGGGGGTCAGCTGCAGGTTCAGCTCTGCCTCACAGAAGGGTGCCCGAGCTCTGACTGCCAGTGCAGCCCTCGGGTGGTAATCTGCCCTGTGACAGGAACATTGCCCTGGGGCAGTGTCCATCGACCTTTCCTGGCAGGGAGCCATGCTGTGCCCCGGACACATGGCTCTGTGCCAGGCGCCGAGCCCAGCCCCTCTTGCTGGGGGGGTTCTAGTGCCATGGCTGGCCTGATCCGGCCCTGTCTCGCCCTGCAGGACGGCCTGAAGCAGACGCCCCTCCACGCCTTCCACCGGCAGCAGGGTGGTAAGATGGTGAACTTCGCTGGCTGGAGCATGCCTGTGCAGTACGCGCTGAGCCACCTGGAGTCCCACCTGCACACACGCCAGCACTGCTCCCTCTTTGATGTCTCCCACATGCTGCAGGTAGCATCGTGCACCCCAGCCGCTCCCAGCCAAGGGTCCCCTGTGCTCACAGCCTGGCCACATGCAGGCCAGGAAGCTGTATGCCCTGTTTGCTGCCCACCCGTTCACCTTGTAGCCAAGCCCTAAGACACCCCGAGATGAGGAAACTGAGGCCCAGGCAGTTCCAGCCAGCACTGCCCAGAGTCAGATCCAAGGGGAGTGACTGGAGCTGTGGCCCTCCTGAAACAGGGCAGGGACTCAGCCAGGCTGCACAGTGAGTTAGGGCAGAGCAGAGAATGGAACCCAGGAATCCTAGCTCACTCGCCGCCCCACTTGCTTCGCTTGCTTAAAAATATCTTAATACACAAGTACCCGACCCTGCCACCAGGGGACAGGGTGGGACTCTCTGCAATGGCGGGTGGGCTGGACTGGTGCAGGGCTCTCTGCAATGGTGGGGGGGCTGGACTGGCGCAGGGCTCTCTGTGACGCTAGAGGACGGGGAGTGGGGGGAGGGCCCGGCGCAGAGCTCTCTGTGATGTGGGGAGGGGCAGGGTTGGGGCTCTCTCTGACGGGGGAGGGCCAGGGCCAGCACTGGGCTCTCTGCGATGCGATGGGGCCGGGGGGTGAACTCTCTGCAATGCGGGGGGCTGGGCTGCCGCAGGACTCCCTGCGATGGGGGTGGAGGGGGCTGGGCTGGCGCAGAGCTCTCTGTAATGGGGGCAGGGGGGAAGGGCCAGCGTGCGGCTCTCTGCAATGGGGTGGGGGCACAGGGCTCTCTGTGATGGGGGTGGGGAGTCTGGGCTAGCGTGGGGCTCTCTGCGATGGGGGAGGGGCGTAGGGCCAGTGCAGGGCTCTCTGTGATGGGGGTGCAGGGCTGGCATGGGGCTCTCTGCAATGGGGGAGGGGGGCTGAGCCAGCGCGGGGCTCCCTGTGGTGGGGGGCAGGGCTGGCAGGGGGGCTCTCTGCGATGGGCAGCGCAGGGCTCTCTGCTACAGGGGGGCGGGTAGGGACGGCGGGGGGCTCTCTGCAATGGGGGCTGGGCATGTCTTGATGGCTATGGGGCAGGGCTGGTAAGCTGGTCTCAAGCTGTGCCCATGCTGCAGATGCCTGCAGCTGGCCCATGCCATCTGACGTGGGTCATGGGACTGGCACGAGGGGCTGTTAAATTGCCCTGTAGAAGTTCAGGTTTAGGCTAGAGCCAGGATCTAGGATCCTGTGAGGTGGGAGGGTCCCAGAGCTGGGCTGCAGCTGGAGCCATAACGTCTACACGGCAATGAAACTGCCCTGCAGCCTGAGCCAGCTGCCTGGCCAGCCAGCGGAGACAGACCCTCAGCAATGTCTCTTCCCCAGACCAAGGTGTTTGGCCGGGACCGGGTGAAGTTCATGGAGAGCCTGGTGGTTGGGGACATCGCGGAGCTGAAGCCGGACCAGGTATGTGGGGTGTGTGACGTCCTCCCCCACGCATGGCCAGGAGTCTTTATAGTGCCCTGGAGACAACAGCAGTGGGTCCTAGGGCAGCCTGGGCATGGGCAGAGCCACCATTGGGGGGAGCCCTGGCTCTAGACCCCCTCTGCCCCGCTCTGTGTGCAGCAGCAGCCTGGCAGCTCCTGCCATGTGCCCGGTGGGGCGCTCAGCTTCCTGACAAGTGGGGGGAGGCGCTCACCTAGGAGCCGGTGTGTCGATCTGGGCCCAGCCAGCCCTGGTGGCTCTGTGACTCCAACACCTTCTGTGTCCCAGGGAGCAAATTGCTTCTCCCCTCTGGGGTAGTGACGCCATGTGGATAGGTCCCAAGTCAGATGGTTCATAACAAGTGCAGAAAATTGCCCCATTCATCACAGGAGATGTGGCCACCTCAGCTGCCCACCCGTCCTGCTCAGGCCACGGGATCAGAGAGCTGGGGGATCCCATAGCACACATCCACTACAAAATCAACCCCATCCTCGGTTCAGTGAGAGAGAGACCCGGGGCTGGGCTAGAAGGGGCCTGCAGTCAGGAGCGAGGGGCACTGGCAGATGGGGAGATCCCAGTGCTGGGCTCGCAGGGGCTGCGGTCAGGAGTGAGGGGCACCGGCAGATAGGGGAGCCCAGGGCTGGGCTTGCAGGGGTCTCTCACTGAAGGGCCATTAGGAGACGCTGCATGGCATGCTGGTGATCCGTGGCCTTGCCTGGAGTTTCTGAGGTGGGGATGGGCAGGTGGGTGCAGGTCTGCTCTGTGGCCTGTGGCTGCCCAGGCTCAGCATGGCCCCGCTTGCAGGGCACCCTGTCTCTCTTCACTAACGAGGAGGGAGGCATCCTCGACGACCTGATTGTGACCAGCACGTCGGAGCAGCACCTCTACGTGGTGTCCAACGCAGGCTGCAGGGAGAAGGACTGGGCCCTGATGCAGGTATATGTGCAGCTGGGCACCCCCTGCCTGGACCCCACAGTGACCCCGAGAATGGGATCATTGCTGGGCACCTGTTCTCTCCCCGCTATGCTGGTGCTGCCCTGTTGGTGCCCATCCCCATGGGGCTTCAGCACTGGCTACCAGGGGGCTCCCTGAATGGCAGAAGCAGAAGAATCCATCCCCTGTGCAGACTGGAGGCAGGTCCGATGCTGGTCCATGGTCCAGCTGCCGACCTGGCCCTCAGGAGCTGGGCTCTGTCCCTACTCTGCTGGCCCCATTCCCACCTGCGCTTGTCTCCCTTCCAGGGCCGAGCAGAGGATCTGCGGGCTGCAGGTGGCGACGTGCACCTGGAGGTCTCTGAAAACGCGCTGCTAGCTCTGCAAGGTAATGGGCCGCCCACCCCGGGCTGCCAGCATGTCCCTGCATCAGGCCCTGCACTGACAGCCCCTTCCCCATTGGGGTCACCCTGGTTCAGAATTCCTGCCACCCCCCAAGCTGATGGTGCTGGCTCTCCTGCCAGGCTGGCCAAGCCAAGGTAGGACTCCCCAAGTGCATGGGAACGGGGCAGGACACCCTATAGAGAGAAGCTGATGGCACACACCCCTCGGCCCTGCTGTGCTCCCCCCCATCCCCCGGTGCAGGGGGCAGTTGGTAAACACAGGAAGCACTGCCCTGGTACTGGGGGTTGCCAGGTGAGGGTCAAGGCCCATCATTCCTGGGCAGAGCTGTCCCAGAGGTGGGGGTGGGTCAGAAATGCTGACTCACTCAATCTCTTGCAGGCTGATGAATCTTGGAACGAAACCTGCCTGATGGGGGTCGGGCAGCCCTGTGGCTCAGTGCATGGCAGCCTGCCAGGCAGGCAGGCCCTGGCAGATTGGCTGTGTGGGGCAGCGTTGAGAGATCAGTGGGGGGCTGGCAGGAAATGCCCCGGGCTCTCTGCTCATTGGCCCATGGTGGGGACTCCATTTGTTCTGAGTCAGACATACTGAAACTTCCCGCCGGCTCCACCCCAGGTCCTTCATGCGCTGCCAGGGTGGTGTGATGGGTTGGATCACAGAAAACCCCTTAGGAACTGCCAACTGATGAACTGAGACTACTTCTCTAAGTCTGTTTTCCCTGGCAGCTTGGGACTTCAGTGCCCTGCCTGGTTTGAGCCAGACATGCTAGCCAGCTGCAAACCCAGACCCAGGTCTGAACCATGTTCCCTAACTGCTGTAAGCTTAACTGAAAGCAGCTTAAGAAGTGTTCCTGTCTCTAACACTCAGATGCCCAGCTCCCAATGGGGTCCAAACCCCAAATAAATCTGTTTTACCCTGTATAAAGCTTATACAGGATAAACTCATAAATTGTTTGCCCTCTATAACACTGATAGAGAGATATGAACAGCTGTCCCCCCCGCCCCAGGCATTAATACATATGCTGGGTTAATTAATAAGTAAAAAGTGATTGTATTAAATACAAAATGTAGGATTTAAGTGGTTCTAAGTAATAGCAGACAGAACAAAGTGAATTACCAAGCAAAATAAAATAAAACACTCAAGTTTAAACCTAATACAGTAAGAAGCTGAATACAGATAAAATCTCACCAATAAGCCTCTTTTATAGACTAGCCTCCTTCTAGTCTGGGTCCAGCAATCACTCACACCCCCTGTAGTTACTGTCCCTTGTCCCAGTTTCTTTCAGGTATCCTTTGGGGTGGAGAGGCTATCTCTTGAGCCAGCTGAAGACCAAATGGAAGGGTCTCTCAGGGGTTTAAATAGACTTTCTCTTGTGGGTGGACACACCTCCCTCCCCCACCCGTAGAATCCAGCAACAAAATGGAGTTTTGGAGTCACATGTCCATGCATGACTGAGTTCCTTACCAGCCAAGCCACAATTTCTGGGAAAGCTCAGCTGTGGATTGGCATCTCCAAGTTCATTGTTGGCTTAAGTGTTTCTTGATTGGGCACTTACTTGAGAATAGTCCTTTCTCAGGAAGCTGACCAACTGCTTCACTGGGGCTACTTAAGATTAAACAAGTACAAAGCCAGTATTTGTAACTTCGAATACAAAAATGATACATGCATACAAATAGGATTAATAGATTCAGTAGATCATGACCTTTACAGAGATATGTTACATGGCATATGTAGCATAAAACATATTCCAGTTATGTCATATATACTTTCATAAGCATATTCCCATAAAGCATTATGGGGTGCAACATCACAGGTAGGCATTGCCTGCTCCATGCTCCACCTGCCCCTCTCCCCCAGATGCTGAGGCTTTCGCTGAGCTCCTCCTATGCTCTCTGTGCCCAGGTCCCTCGGCGGTGCAGGTGCTGCAGACAGGCGTGTCGGACAACCTGGCCAAGCTGCCCTTCATGAGTAGTGCGGTGATGGGTGTGTTTGGGGTGCCAGGCTGTAGGGTGACGCGCTGCGGCTACACCGGAGAGGATGGTGTGGAGGTACCGTGCTGCCGGGCCCGGGTGGGGGAGGGCGGAGGTACCAAAACAGGAGCAGCCCTGGCGGGGCAGGGAGGGGGCGATGTGTCTCGTGGGTGGCACAGTGCTGGCTCAGGCACTGCCTGGTGGGATGCGGGAAGCTGGAACTTACCATGCCTGCCATTGCTTGGCTCAGATCTCGGTGCCCATGGGGCGCACGGTGGAGCTGGTGGAGCTGCTACTCAGGGACCCACAAGTGCAGTTGGCAGGGCTGGCGGCCAGGGACAGCTTGCGCCTGGAGGCGGGGCTCTGTCTCTATGGCAACGACATTGATGAGATGACCACGCCTGTGGAGGCGGCTCTGGTGTGGACACTGGGTAGGAAGGGGCAAGGAGCAGGGCTGGCATGGTGGGGCCTGGGCACCTTAGCAACAGCAGTGAGGAGCACTGCGCACACACCTTGGAGGGGTGGGTGAGCCTGGCATGGGGACTGGAGGCTGGTACAGGGGTGCCAGCTGCCTTGGGGAATGGAGACATGGGGACAGTGAGAGCCCTTGTGGCTGGGGGGGATGGGTTGTGGGGCACTTGGTGTGTGGGGGCCTTGGCTGGGCCCCCAGAGTGCCGGGGCATGGGGGGTTGACCAGGCACCCTGAGGGCCGGGGGTGGAGGTGGGACAGGGTTTGGAGCACTGGTGGTGGGGGGGAGGGGTGCCCCACCCCCTAACTTGCCCTGTCTTGCTGCCTGCAGGGAAGCGGCGCCGGCTGGCTATGGATTTCCCCGGTGCCCCAGTCATTGTGCCCCAGATCAAAGGGAAGGTTAAGCGCAAGCGCGTGGGGCTGATTTCCACAGGCCCCCCCATCCGGCCACACATGCCCATCCTGAGCCCGGAGGGCAGGCCCATCGGTAGGTGGGGCGGGCAGGAGCGTGGCGCTTAGGGGGGTGCTTGGGCTTGGCTAGCCCTTCATTAGCCCACTTGCACTGGCCTCCCTTCCCCTCACTGTGCCACAGCCCAGGGGGCAGGACCCTGACCCTGGCATGCTTGACGTGGCCATATCCCTGTGTGACAGGCTCCGACCTGCAAAGCTCAAAGCTGGGCCCCACGTCAAGGAGAATGTAACAGCTGCATGTGTGGGGTCTGTCCAGCTGGGCCCCAGCAGTGGTGGGGGGCTGGCACATGTGCCCACACTAACCCACCACTTGTGCTTGCTGTGCCCAGGCGAAGTGACCAGTGGCTGCCCCTCTCCCTGCCTGAAGAAGAATGTGGCCATGGGCTATGTGGAGGGCGAGCAGAGCCGGGTGGGCACGGTGGTGGCAGTGGAGGTGCGGAAGAAGAGCTGCCCTGCCCTGGTCACCAGGATGCCCTTTGTGCCCACCCGCTACCACATGCTCAAGTGAGATGTGGCTGGCAGCCACGCCTCCCACCCACCCCAATCAATCAGCATGCGCCTCTCTTCACCACATGAGAATCCATGTCCCCAATCAGAACTCCCCACAGGACACGGGTGGCCCCACAGTGCCACCCATTCAAGCAAGGCTGGGCCCCACCGGGGCCAAAGAGCCAACGTCCAGCCATGTGCTGCACAGCCAATGCCAAGGGCCTGTGCCAAGTGCCTTCCAGCCCCATCTGAGGCCGATGCCAAACCAGGCCAGTCTGTTGGTTTTCTTGGGGGCGGTGGGCAGCCTCTGAGTGTGCCCTCAGTGTCCAGACATGCTCTGGCCTTGCTGTATGTATGCCACATGCTGCCAGTCAATGGGCTGGCAAGGTGAGAGTCCCTCTGCTGCCCTAGCCCGCCTGGGCATTCCCCCCATTTCTGTAATTGGGCTGTGATTGTCCATTAAAGACCCCCTGACTCCACTCCTGCTCTGCCGCTCGTCTTTACCCACGCTAGGCTGGGGCTGTGCAGTGCCCAGAGGGCACGGCCTGGAGAGCAGTCTCCAGCTGCCATCGCTCATGCCTGGCTTCTGAGTATTCTGGGTCCCCCACTGGCCTGAAGCCCATAACCCCCAGTGGAACCTACCAGTGGCAGAGCTGGGGAGAACAGCTCAGCCTGGGCAGCCCAGCTCAGCCCACTGGAGACCTAGCCCTTGCACTGGGGTGGCACAGCACACTCCCCCCCCCTCCATGAGAAAGGGGGAGAGAGATTTGGGCACACTGGGGCTGTGGGTGAACCAGGGTGCCTAGGGCCAGTCCTGTGCCAGCAGGGCCCAGCCACAGGCCTGTTCGAAAACAGCTGTGGGGGCATGCCCCTCCCCCCAGGCCCTCTCCCCCCAGCATGGCAGGGCATGCATCTGTGTGGGGGGAGGGATAGTTCAGTGGGTTGAGCAGTGGCCTGCTAAACCCAGGGTTTAGGGATCTGGGGGGGGAAAAAAATCTGTCTGGGGATTGGTCTTGCTTTGAGAAGAGGGTTGGACTAGATGACCTCCTGAGGTCCCTTCCAACCCTGATATTCTATGATTCTATGCTGCGTGCTCCTGCCCTTGCCCCCATCCCTGCCTGGAAGAGGGTAAGTAGTTCAAGGCAGCTGCTCCAAGTGTCTGAAGAGCAACAGCATCCACCAGCTAGGACAGCATCTCCCTGAGGAGCAGGGGTCCCCTCCTCCAGGGATAGGGTCAGAGACAGTCAGAATGAATGCAGTCCCCCCCCCCCCCCCCCAGTAATTGAACAGCAGCATAGTTACAGCAGAGGGATTTAATCCAGCCAGCAGGTCACAGGAGGCTTCAGCCAGGGTCTGGCAGAGTGCAGAAGGACAGTAGGTGGCCCTGGGGCTAAAGGCCTGTCCTGGGATACAGGTAATGGGCTCCAAGCCCAGTTGTGCCACCATGTGCCTGCCAGGCCATTAGCCAGGTGCTGCCTCTGAGCCCTGCCCCTTCCTGGGCTTGGAGATACCCTTGCTCACTGCACGTGGGGCTGGAAGTACCTGGGTCCAGCTATTCCTACTGCCCTGAGGGGCACCCCGGCCCCTAGGCTGGGTTTGCCATGGGCATGCTGTTCCTGCTCTGATCCCAAGGGCTGGCACCTTGGCAGAGGGCACTGGCCTAGGAAGGCCTCACCTGGACCAGGCAGATGGCACGTGGGGTGCTGTGTGGAAGCTGGTAGCATTACTGCCCAGGTGCCAGTGGGCTATCACTCCAACACTGCTATGAGACACAGCGCAGGGCAAGAGCAGCCAGGTGGTGCCCCAAGGCCCCCCACACCACCAAACCCCAGGTGTGGGGGGCAGCTCAGCTCTCTGCTCCCACACTGTGTAACCAGTGGGATGGCGCTGCCATCCTGCCCTGCATCTCCCCTGTGCCCAGGAGCAGAATCCTGCCCCTCTGAGGAGCAGCTGCAGTTGCCTCAGGGGCCAGGGTCACAGGGAGCACAGGAGTTCTAGCAGCAGGGAGTAGGACCTCCCACCTTGCCCGCTGGGGCAGAAAGTGGTACAGGTGCATGAGTCTCAGTCCCTGGGGGCAGAGAGGGGGCTTGGCAGCAGGGAAGGGAGGTGTTCAGGCAATTTTCCCTGGAAGGGGCTGGGGGACAGGAAGGCTTTTGGCTCATCGGGGTGGGGGCAGCAGTGGACAAGAGTTGGGGGGAGGGGCTCAGAGCAGGGCTCAGGGGCATGTGCTCAGGGAGGATTTAAGCTGGGCACAAGGACCACTGAGGCACAGACTACACACCACCCCCCATGTACACCTGTGGCTGCTGCAGGGGTCTGTTTTGTCTGGGGCAGGCAGGGGGAAGGGCTGATGTGCTTGGGGCAGTGCAGATGCCCCCAGAAGTGACTGCAGGGGTGAGATGGGAGCTTGCCCTGCCTGAGCGGCTGTGCAGAGGCCAGCTGAGATGGGCACAGGCCAGCTGGCTGTACAGCTCCCTGCTGGCCAGGGGCTAGCCCACAGGTGACATGGCTGCGGTCTCCAACGCAGCGAAAGTGCAAAGCCAGTTTCTTTGGCTGGCAGCGCTGGGGCCCATGGGTGGAGCTGTCCCAGGTATGCCCCTGCCCACCGGCATATCCGTCCACGCCTCACTCTCGGTGTGTCTTCACAGCCTCATTGCTTGAGCTGTCCCTAAAGGAGGGTGAGAAGAGAGCAGGCGCCATAGACAGAGCTTTGGGGCAAATCTCAGACACCTGAGGCTTGGCTCCTGCAGCTCAGAGGCCTAGAGAGCAGTGGGCAGCCCGGGGTCAGAGTGGGAAAGGATGGGTGGAGTCCTCTGGCAGGCACCACACATGCACACAGATCCTGTGGGGATGGACACTACCAGTGGGCACGCCAACCCACACACCCCGCTGCAGTTGCCTGGGCACGAGAGCCACCACTGGGGTGACCCCCGCCCAGGACAGGCGTGGCAGGGCTCCCCCTGCTGACAGGGAAGGAGATGCCGGGGCTGGGCTTCTGCCCGTCTCAGAGCCCCGCATTCTGGCACTGCACAGGCCAGGACCAGCTGTTTCTGAGGTCTGGGGCTGCACTTGGAGAAGGAGCCTTATGAACTGGTGAGGTGGGGAAGGCCAGAGTCCAGGCCTGTGAGCCCCCTGCTGAGTGGCGCAAGACTGAACAGCGGGAAGCACTCACCACGTGGGGAAATATGAGGCACCAGCGGGGGTTCCTCCGTTCTGGCCACCTCTGCCTGGAAACAAGGCGAAGGAGCAGTCAGGGTGGGGCCAGGCAGGGCTCATAGCTGGGGGCAGGCAACAGGCACCTTGCTGAGGGATACTTGGGAGATGCCTAGCAGTAGCTCTACATGCCACAGCCAGGCCAGCACCTGATTCCCCCCCCCCCCCCCTCGATACCAGGGAGCTGCTGGGCACAAGCCAGCCCCTTCCATGCTGCCTGGGGGAGGACCTCTGCCTGGGCAATGGCGCAGTGCTCCTGGATTCTCCTCTGGGCCGGGTGGGGGCCCACAAGCAGCCAGGGACGTGCAGGGGTGTGTGCCCTAGCCCTCGCTGCCCCCTTCCAGCCTGTAGGTGAGACAGCGTGAAGAAGAGCACCATGTCCTGCCCCTGGTGGACTCACCCACTCCCCAGGGTCACTCAGCCCCATGTGCACCAGGGCAAGGCGCACAGAGACATGGGCGCAGCATCCCCTGTCCAGATTCCACAAGGAATGGCTCTGAAGCGTGGCACTATGGGACGAACCTGTGCACAACAGGCCATTGGGAGAGGGTGGGAAGCCAATCTGAACAGGCTAGCTGCCCAGACAAGCCCAAGAGAGCCTGAGCGCTACTCCCCAGCAGTGTTATAATTCGTCCACGGTCCGTCTCCCCACCCCATGGCCAGGCCCAGCAGCAACCCCTGCCCTATGCCTTACATAGCTCGGAGCCCCAGTTCTCCCTGACAGCTGGAGCCAGGCCCACTCAGTCTGTGGGGCGGGCAGCTGCTAGGGCAGGGCCTGGCACAAGGTGCCTAGGCTGCTCTGCCCAGGTATGCTTCTAGGATCTGGGTGCCAGGGACAGGGCTGGCTCCAACCCCAGACCCCCAAAGTACTTGGGACTGCCCAGGTCAGGCAAGATCGCCACAGGCACGGTACTTTGGGCAACGGTCCATCCTCCAGGGCTCCCCATTCAGAGCTGGCCCCTCACTGGGGGGGCCAGGAACCAGAAACCAGGGGCCACTCTGGGGGCCGGGTCACACCACATTCCCCATAGCATAGCCCAGTCAGTACCTGAGCGTCAGCCCTGCCCGGGGCAGGAGGTTCAGTTCGGTCGGTACTTGGCCAGCAACCCAGCCCAGCGGGGGATTCAGTTCGGGTCAGCACCGGGACGGCAGTCTGGCCCAGGGCTGGGGGATTCGGTGTCCGGCCAAGGGTTTGGTTCAGGTCGGTACCTGGTCGGCGGCCCAGCCCGGGGGTCCGATTCGGAACCAGGGCAGCAGCAGAGCTCAACCCAGGGATTTCGGGTCGGTACCTGTCTGGCAGCCCAGCCCAAGTGTTCGGTTTGACCCGACCAGGGGGGTTGATTCAGCCCGGTTTGCTCGGTACCTGGGCGGCAGCACAGCACAGCTCGGGGCGGGTTCAGTTCATCCCGGGAGATGGGGCCCGTACCTGGGCAGCAGCACAGCCGGGCCCGCAGGGTGGGGGACTCGGGCCCGGCCCGGGGGCTCCGTTCGTCCCGGTCGGTACCTGGGCGGCAGCACAGCCCAGCCCGGGGGGTTCGGTTTGGCCCGTACCTGGACGGCAGCAGAGGCGGCTGACGCGACCTCCGTGGAGCCGCCAGGCTAGGTGGATGCCCAGCAAGCTGAGGCCCAGCCAGAGCAGCAGCAGCTGGAAGAGCGCGGCCCGCAAGTCCTGAGCCGCCCAGTCGGCCGCGAACTCCTGCCCCAGCCAGGCCAGGCCCCGCAGAGCCCGGCCCGGCGCCTCCCAGCCCAGCCACGGTGCCGCCATCGCCCTGCGCAGGCGCCAATAGAGCACTGCACTGCCTCCCCTCCTCTCTGGAATGGGAGCACCCCGTGAACCTGTCCCGAGACAGTGAGCAGAGCCGCCGCAGCCCACCCCCTCCTCCCACAGCCCACCCCACTGGCCCCGCCCCTTCCCTCACAGCCCGCGTTCCCCCCCCCGCACCTGTTCCGCCCCTCCGCTCATAACCTGGCCCCCACCTGCAGTGGCCTTGCACCTCCTCCCACACTGACCCCCCGGTCCCCCGGACCTCCCCGCTCGGCCCCGCAACTGGTCCCACTCCTCCTCCCACAACTCGCCCGCCCCTGCACTGGCCTGGCCCCGCCCCTCCCAGCTCAGCACCAGATATCACAGCGGGGGAGGGACAGTGGGAGCTGCATGATGCCAGGTGGTCCCCTTTGCCAGGATACAGTCCATAGGTGCCATTGCTGCGGGTTACCAGACTTCCCCTTCAGCTGTACACAGCCCCTAGCGCACTGCGCCAGGCCCTGGGCTGGGCACTCGGACAGGGTGGGAGGGGATGTGTCTTTGCTGAGGAGGAAGTCCTGGCTGTGTCTAGACCATGCCCTCCCTACACACTCCAGCGTTCCTGCTGCTCCTGCACCAGCCCGTGCCCTGGCGGCGCTCTGGCAGAGCTCCGGTATCCCCGCTGTCCGCGTACCCCCCTGCCCCCAAGCGGAGCTCTGGTGACGGTGACCCCACTGCCCGTGGCTCAGGCGTGTCTGTGCCTTTAAGAGGCTGAGCCGGGAGGTAGCTGTTCCTCGACTTGCCGTTTCCTGCTATCCTCCTTGAGCTTCTTCTCAGGCGCTTGTGTGGGCATCGGTTGGCTGGGTAAGTGCTGACCCCGCGCCCAGCTGGGCCAGGCAGGTTCGCCAGCCTCCCCCTTTGGGCATGAACCCTAGCAGCCGTGTTATCCCCACCTCTGGGCTGGTTCTGGGCAGGGAGCGGTGTCCGGTGGCTGGAGCAGAGGGCTGGGAGGCAGGTTCTGTCCAGGGCCCTAGAGGGGCTGAGCGTGGCCTGGTTGTGCGGGGCCTTGCTTGCCCTCTGCCCATGGGGACAAGACCCAGGCACGGGGCAGGGATGTTTCTGCCCCCATATGCGTGGGCTCCTGGCACCTGCCCCCTCCTCCTACTGGCATCACTTTGCAAAACCCCTGCCCTGGTATCCCCAGGACCTTGCTGCTGTGCTGTGCTCTGGCTAGCTTTGTGCCCTGCAGGCCCCCATAATGCGATATGCAGTGGGGTGTGTGGCAGACCCCTGCCCATGCCGGGCGGGTGTCTAGAGGAGTTCCCTTCCTGCTGCATGGTGCCCAGCCCCACCTGACCCAGCAGGTGTGCTGTGCCTGGGCAGCGGGGTACCAGCCAGTCTGAGGGAGGCTACTGACTGCTCCAGTGGCCTTCATGCCAGCAGCTTCTTGTGCCATGTGCCCAACTTCTGCTAGGGTGGGTTGGTCTTTGCTGCCCCAGGACAGGGCAGCGCTGTGCCCGTAGCTCCATCAGGCTGCAGTGAGGTGCTGGGATGAGGGTGCTGCCAAGCTAGCCTTGGGGGCTAGGAAGGGATTGGCCCCAGCTCCCTTCCCTCAGCCACAGTCTTTGCTCCCATATGTCCCTGTGTGGCAGGCGGGCTTCCTGCATGGCATGGGGCGTGGCACGGGGACCGTCTGAGGCTGCTGCCCCAGGATTGGGGAGCTCATGGAATGCAGCCAACTTCCAGCCATTGGCAGCAGCTCCCCTCCCCCTCCCATTGCTGGCCTTTCACTTTCACTTTCCTGACAGTCACAGGGCTGGGTCTGCTGAGGCGGGGCTGAGCTAGCGTGCCAGGATAGCGCTGCCTTTCCCTCCTAATGGCCAAGCCCCTAGCTGCGTTAAACCTTATGGAGCCAGGCCTCTGCCGGGAGATGCTGGAGATGGGGTTGGAGCCCCTGAGCCTGCCAACCTGTGGCAGGGAGCATCCACCACCTCATGGGGTGCATTCCAGCATCCTGAGCGCCCGCTGCCCCCAGTGCTGCCCTGGTACAGCCAATGGGCTGGCCCTTTCTGGCTGCAGCCCTGGGTGACATCTGTGATGCCCCTTGGGTGCTCTGCACCATGGCTCTAGCCCAGCTTGGGTGCCAGCTGCCTGCCAGGCCCTGCCAATCTCCCCCATCCCTCCGGACAGGCTCTGCTGCCCACAGCCGTGTGTTAGCTGCCAGCTCTGGGACCCAGAGAGAGGAGCTGCCCACCCACAGCTGGGGGCTGGGCTGGAGCTGGACAGCTCTAGGGGGCCCAGGGCAGCCTGGCTGGCTGCGTGGAGCATCCTGCTGCCCTTTTCAGCCAGGAATGGAGCTGATGTGGAGCCACTAGCCCCAGTGGAGGATCAGGAGCAGGGCCCAGGAGTCCTGGCTTCCAGCCTGGTTCTTTTCTCATGCAGGGCTGGACACAGCCGCACCCACCTCACCCACATCTGCACTGGGCAGAAGCAGCATGAGGCGCTCCGAGAGCCTGGGCGAGATCGATGAGGGCCTGTACTCGCGGCAGCTGTGAGTGCTGGGCCTGGAGATCAGGGGGCACCTGGGGTCAGCCAAGGAGCATGCCGGGTGCAGTGTCCCAGTGTGGGTGTGATGGGGCGGGGCTAGTGCGACAGGGCCGTGGTGGGAGAGGGGCCAGGGGCACTGGTGTGGCGGGGACATGTTGGAGTAGGGGCTGTGCCAGCTGCATGTTCTCTCCCCCACACGCCCACTGTGCTTGTCCCATAGCTACGTGCTGGGTCATGAAGCCATGCGGAGGCTGGCAAAAACTGCCGTGCTGGTGTCGGGGATGAAGGGCCTGGGTGTGGAGATTGCCAAGAACATCATCCTGGCTGGGGTGAAATCAATCACTGTGCATGACCCGGGCAATGTCCAATGGAGTGATCTCTCCTCGCAGGTACCTGAGGTGGGGGGGCAGGGCTTGGGGTCCCTCCTCTCTGGGGGCATGTACCTCCCAGCCTTGACTGGTCTGTGTTCATCCTGCGTTCTGGGGCTGGGATGCCACCAGGGCCCAAGCACGCCCATCTACTTGCCTGGTGCCAACCTGTCAGCAGCAGCTGCCACTCAGGAACTGCTCTGGTGGAGACCAGGGCACTGAGAGGGACTCCGCTTCTGACGAGAATTGCACCACAACTAGCGACAGGCGTTTCTCCACAGTAGCCCTGTCCTGCCTCTGCAATTGGCGGCAGTGATTACAGGAGTGCTCAGTGACAGCCTCACCTGCTGACTCCCTGCAGCTGTCCCCCCCCCAAACCCGACAGAAGCCGCATTAAGCCTGAGTGCTTCCAAGTCCAATCCCGTCCCCAGCGCCTGGCTCTCCCAAGTACAGGGGAACGCCAAGAAGATCCAGCCCTGCACAGATGTGGGGCCACAGTTTGACCCCATCCCCTCCTGGCCCTGTACTGCCAGCCCGCTTTGACCTGGCCACGGACTGGGGTGGGGCAGGCCCAAAGAAGGGGATTTTTAACAACCCATGTGATTATTACTTTCTCTCCTAGCCGGGGTGGGCACAGGCTGGCTCAGCCCCAGCCCTCGGGTATTGTTCAGTTTAACCTCCTGACCAGGTTCAAGCGCTTAGTTTGGGGATCCTCACCCCAGCCAGGCTGGGTTTTCCCTTCAGTCCCTGTTGGGGCTCTCGGCCATAGCACCGTGCAGCTCAGGGTCAGTTTCTGTCTGGGAATTTCTCTGGCTTTTCAAACAGCCTGGGCTGGGGTAGGGCTGGTGCTGTGCAAAGGGGAGATCTGGATGTGGGGAGCCCTCTCCCTAAATCCCCTGGTCTCTTCTTTGTAAGGGCTCCCCCTGCACCAGCCCCGCTCTCCAGAGTGCTTGCTGAGGGTGTGGGGAGCCAAGGCTGCAGTGCCATGGGCAGCCTGTGCAGCCCTGATGCTCAAGGCCAGCTGCTAATGTCCCCCGAAGCAATGGGTGGTGCCCAGGTGAGCACTGCGACTGGGGAGGCACGAGGGGGCTGTGTGCCACGTGACCAAAGCTCAGCCCATTGGTAAGGAGGCTGCGGCCGTGTCCCGTCACAGCAGAGGAGGGTTTCTCCTGGCCATGGGGTGGGGGCACTCCTCATGTGGGGCTATCTCTGCAGTTCTTCCTGTCTGAGAGCGACGTGGGCCGGAACCGAGCCGTGGCCTCCCAGCAGCGCCTGGCAGAGCTCAACAGCTATGTGCCTGTGACAGCCTACACCAGGGAGCTGTCCGAGAGCTTCCTGGCAGCCTTCCAGGTGAGATTGGGCCGTGGCTCGGGCACCCACATCTGTGGGCTTGCAGGGGCCTCAAGCAGGCAGGAGCTGGGTCCAGGCTGCCGGTGTGGGGCAGCTGGGAGCTGAGACTTGGCAGGTGTCACTCAGCTTCTGGAAACGGCCAGCATAACCAGCCTCAGTCTGGGGGGCAGGGGGAGGATCCACAGCTGAGTCCGAGGGTGGCGGGAGCTGGGGGCGGGGTGTCTGAGGGGCAGTCTGGGTTGGGGTCCCAGCTGAGCCTGGTGGGGCAGTCTGGGGTGGGGTCCCAGCTGAGCTAGGGTTGCCAGGCATCCGTTTTTTGACTGGAACGCCCGATTTAAAAGAGACCCTGGTGATTCTGGTTGGTACCGCTGATCAGATCATTAAAAGTCCTGTTGGCGCAGGGCTGGCAGGCTCCCTACCTTGCTCTGCGTGGCTCTTAGAAGCGGCCAGCACATTCAGCTCTTAAGCATGGGGTGGCCATGGGGGCTCCACACTCTGCCCGCGCCCCGAGCACTGGCTCCGCAGCTCCCATTGGCCGGGAACTGCGGCTAATGGAAGCTGCAGGGGCAGCGCCTGTGGGCAGAGGCAGCATGCGGAGCCCCCTGTGGCTGCCCCTGCACCTGGGAGCCGAGGGACATGCCAACTGTTTCCGGGAGCCGCCTGAGGTCTGCGCCACCCGGAGCCCGCACCCTGAACCCTCTCCTGTGTCCCAACCCCCTGCCCCAGGCCTCAGCACCCTCCTGCACCCCAAACCCCTCATCCCTGGCCCCACCTCAGAGCCGGCACCCCCCAGCCGGAGCCCTCACCCCCTCCCACACCCCAACCCCCTGCCCCAGCCCTGTGAAAGGAAGTGAGGGTTGGGGAGAGCGAGCAATGGGGGGAGGGGAGAATGGAGTGAGAAGGAGGCGGGGCCTCAGATAACGGGTGGGGCAGGAGCAGGGCTTCAAGGAAGGGGCAGGCAGGGCAAGTGTGTTTGGTTTTGTGTGATTAGAATGTTGGAAACCCTAAGCTGAGCCCAGGGGGGCGGGGAATCTGGGGAGTGATCCCACCTGAGGCCGGGGTGGCAGGGAGTCTTGTGCTGGCTCCCAGCTGAGGGCTGGCTGTAGCTTTTGGAGTTTCTAAACAAGCAGTTTTGGGATTGCTTCTTCCTGCAAAGAACAATCCAGGTATTTACTTAGGGCTTGCACAAACGGCTATGTGAGCACCCCCTTGTGGGCCTTCAGCACACTGACCCATCTAGCTGGCACTGCCCAGCGGCTGGCAGGGGAAGTGAAGTTCCCATCTAGCTAATGCCAAAGCCAGTTGAGTGGCTGTGAAGTGGCATCTGGGAAACGTGCTGGCCCAGGGGGTGTGGCACTGTGCTTGGAGGCCTCTTCTGGGGGGGCACAGCCACCCCCAAGCCAGATCCCGGTTGCACTAATGCTGGGTCTTGGCTCAGGTTGTGGTTCTGAGCAACTCGCCACTGGAGGAACAGCTCCGCATCAGCGACATCTGCCATGCCTGCAGCATCCGCTTCGTCCTGGCTGACACCAAGGGGCTGGCCGGGTAAGCGTAAGATGCTACCTGCACTGCTGAGACACATGCATGCCAGGTGCTCTGCAGCAGGGGGTGCTGTGGGGTGGGGCAGGAGCCCTGGCTATAGGGGGAGCCCTCGGCTACTCCCAGTCCCAGCCTCTCCCAGCAGGGGATGCTGTGGGGAGGGAGGTGCATTGGCCAGGGGTGCTGACCCAGCCCCTGCTCCTTCCTCTAGGCAGCTGTTCTGTGACTTCGGGGAGAACTTTGTGGTCGACGAACTCTCGGAGGCTGAGCCCGTCTGCGCCTACGTCCAGCAAATCTCGCAGGTACAGCCAGGTCGAGCGCCTTCACTGTGGCCTCGGCCGGGCACCTGGGGAAGCTTGTCTCCCCCCTCAGGGCCCGGGCCCCCAGCCAGGAGTCACCCAGGCACCACAGAGGGAACCCCAAGAGGCAGGAGTTCATCCCTTGCCCACCCTGGCCAAGCCTGCGCCATGACGAGCCGGCCAAGCTGTGATGGGCCTTGGCTCCTCCCTGTCCTTCCTGCTCAGCAGGCAACCCCCCGTTCTTCGCTCTTGGGCAGGCTTTGTGCCCAGCATCCCTGCGGAGCCGTGCGATCTGGCTCCCTCTGGGCTGTGGGGCGCTGTAGGTCCCTGTCCTGGTGACTGGCTCTGCCACTGTTTCCTCAGTGTCTCCATCTTACGAGTCGGCCTCGGCCAGTCCCCAGTGACTGCCCCCCCTCCTCCCCCGGCTCAGACCACTGGGCGATGCCCACACACGCCCACCCTGGGCAATACCCACACACCCATGAGACTCCCTGGTGACCCCCACATGCCCATGTGTCGTCCCCCCCCAGGCAACGTCCACATGTCCACCCCTAAGAGCACACAGGCCTTTTCCACCCTGGGGAACAATGTGACATATGGGGAAACTGAGGCACACATGGGCTTTGTAAAAAATTACAAAAATTCCCACCTTGTCACACCCTCCCCCACCCCGTAGCCCTCTCCCTATGTGGGTTGCCCCAGGGTCACCCTCCCTCCTGTAACCCCCTTGCCATGTGGCCCAAGTGGGGTTGCTGACCCCTTCTCTCTCCCCAGGGCACACCCGGGGTGGTGACCTGCAGGGACGGGCAGGGCCATGGCCATGGCTTTGCAGATGGTGACTTTGTGACATTCTCCAACTTGGAGGGCATGAGCCAGCTGAACGGCTGCAAGCCCCACGCCATTCATGTTCTGGGTGAGCCCCCACTGGCTGGGGCCAGGAAAGCACAGGGTCAGGGATCCCAGGAACGGGGAGCATTGGGGGGACCCCGTTCTGAGGACCAGGGAGCATTGGGGGATCCCGCTCTGGGAGCAGGGTAGCACTGGGGGGGACCCTGCTCTGGGGGGAGGCCATTGCGATGGGGGCTAGGATGTAGTTTTTCACTGAAAGTCACTAGCCCCACCTCTCCGGGGGGGGGGGGGGGGGGGGCAGAGAGGGATGAGGGCTTCCCTGCTGGCTCCCTGCTTTCAGCCCAGCCCCTTGTGGGGGGCTGCTGGGCTCCGACCAACCCTCCGTGTGCCCCACCTGGGCCCGTGTGAGTCCCCTAGTGCCAGGGCTAGGTGGCCTTGGGCTCCTGGCTCTGGGTTGGGCCCTGGGCAGGTCTGGGCCAGGCCGAGATGGCAGAGACGCCCTTACACACAGGCCGTGCCCAGCTGCCACAGACTGCGGGGGCCCAGGGGCAGGGCCACAGGCTTACAGAGCCGGGGAGGAGTTGTGGGGACTCAGGGCCCCCCTCACCCGGGCACTGCCTCCCCCAGATGAGTTCACGCTGGAGATTGGGGACACCAGCTCCTTTGCCCCGTACCAGCGTGGTGGAGTCATCACCCAGGTGAAGGTGCCACAGCTGCACTCCTACGTGAGTATGCCCCCAGCTGACCCCCCCCCCTACCAGGGCCCCCCATGGCTGGCCAGGCCCCCCGATGGTCCCCGTTGCAGCTGGCTGGGCCCCACCACTCTGCGCCTCCCCCAGGGCCCCTGTGGCTGGCTGGGCCCCCCACTCAGCCCCCAGTTTTCTCCCCCGCAGCTGAGTCCCCAACTCTGCCCGCCCCGGGGCTGACTGGGCTGCCCTATGGCTGGCTGGGCCGCCCGACTCCCACCCCTCACAGATGGCCGGGGCCCACCCCCGGTTGCCCCTTGCTCCCCCCCTCCCACGGCTGTCCAGACCCTCACCCCACAAATGGGTGCAGTGTTACAAACTGCTGCCCATCAGAATTTGCTGCTTTGCTGGGACCAAACATGTCCTTGTGGATGCTCAGTGTGCTGGAGCCGCTGGCCTCGTGCTGCCCCCCCGGGGGACCTCCTGTTCCCTCGGTCTGGAGGGGGCAAATCGGGGGGGGGGCAGGCTGTGGCCAAACTGATTGCACAGGAGGGGCAGACTGCTGGAGGCAGAGGTGGGAGGGGACCAAATCAGGGCTGGGGTTAGGAGCCAGGGCACTGCCAGCTTGGGGCAGAAGGGATAACAGTTACCGGTGGCGGGGGGCGTTTGGAGTGTGGTGGTGTCAAGGCTGAATCCCCACTCTGTCACTCCAAGTGCAGAAAGTGGGGGCCTGCAAGGATTCTAAAAATTACTACTGGAATCTCCAGGCTCGTATTAAACTCCCAAGGTTACAGCTTTTCTCTGACTTTTTGGCTTGGTAAACGCTGCGACTACCCAAATGCAAAAAAGCCCCTTGGACCCAGGAAGGAGCACTTGGGAATTCCTCCCTGTGGGGTACCCTGAAGCCCTTTCACCCTGCCCCCCTCCAAGGAAGAGCTGAGAAAGAAAACAAAGGAAATTAGCTGTTGCCACCAGCTAGTCAAACAATGTATGCACAAATCTCTTAGGACACCAAAAATCCAATTCTGTTCTTAAAAAGGTAAATTTTATTTAAAAACAAAAAGAAATAAAATACATATGGAACTTGGGCTTTTGCTAGATTTTAAAAGAGCAATTCCAAAAATCAAGCATCCAAAATAGCTTTCTTGGCGGTTCAGCTTAAAGGTTACAAGCAAACAAAGCATCTGAGGTTAGCACAGAGGAGTCCACAAGCCAATAAGAAATAACCCTAATCACGTCTTTTTAGACATTCCCTAATTGTACTTACATATCTGAGGCTTCAGATAAGTAGGTTTGAGGTATGAATTGATAATCTATAATCATACCTGGCTTAAGCTGCTTACACCATTGTTGCTCTGTCCCTGCAGCCCAGAGAACAACAGACAAAGGGAATATTTCTTTCCCAATTTTAAAAAGTTCTACCTTCCCATTGGCTATTTTGGTCAGTTGCGCACTCCTTTTCTTTTACCTGTGGGCTTTTTAACTCTTTACAGGTAAAACAAGTAAAGAACAGACCAAGAGGGATTTTACAGCTGGCTGGCTGTCCATCAAAGGGAGCTACTCCCCCCCCTCCCCCCCCGCCATGTATCACAGGGGAGCAGAGAGGCTTTTTGTTTCCTCTGCCAGGACAGTGCAGCTCAGCTCCTGTCTCCCAGGGCCATGCTGCCTAGCCAAGGCAGCTCTGCCTCAGCCGCTGGGATGTGCTGGGCGGCTGAAGGAGACTCCATTCAGTGCTGTATTTTGCCCCCCCAAAGTGACAGTTGTCAGCCATGGTTTAGTGTACATGGGCATCCCGGCTCAGCTTCTCATTCTGCAGAATGCCCATCGCAAATTTGCCTTGGCCGCTGTTCTTGTTCCTGCTCTGGCGCCTGCCGCTGCCACGCCAGTATCACTCTTGGCCATTCTTTATTTGAAAATGTTACCCCTGATTTCCCTTGGCACTTCATCGTGGGCCATCCTTACCAGGGGGGCCGGGAGGTGGCACTGCCACTTAAGAGCAAATCACTGACTATGTGTCGCTAGTACCTTCAGCAGTCAGAGCTCACAGTGTTTCTGGAACAGCACTTCCTGTCTGTATGGTGACATTAGGTTTTAATTCTAAATTTCATCCTTTTCTCCTTTGCTTTAATCCACATGTTAATTCTTTGGACTCAGGACATCAAGGCTGGATGATTTCCTGCTTGGGTGTCAAACCTCTTCCCTTTCCTTTGATCCACCAATGGGGATTGCCTTCTCAACTGTTCCTTTGCTTCTTTAGCCAGCCCCCTGGGGCTTCTTCACGTCTCAACGGGTGTGTAGCACTTGGCTCCCAAATATTCACCCCAGGCCAGATCTCTGAAGGGTGAGAGCATCTCCGTGCCTTTGAAAATCCCACTAGCTGCCTAAATGCCTTTAAAAATCTGGCCCATAGGGCATTATACTATCGTGTATGAAGCCCTTCTGAAAAGGCAAATTGCTACTGCCATTGTTACTAGAGAGAAGTATGCAATCAGCAGCCACGATTGTTCAAAAATTACGAGTTTTACGCCGGAAAGTCATGGAATTAAATGAACTAAATACATCGGTTTGGGGGGCTTGTATTTTACCTTTTTGTTCACGAGCCTTTCGGTTACACTAGCTTTGTACTATCTCTGTTCCCTCTCCAAAAGACACCAATGATCCAAAATGGACATAAATTCCTGTAACATCCAATCCCATTTGGGACTTCCAGGAACATGTCTTCCCTCTCCTGTCGTCACTGAAAATTGATTAAAATCCTTATTTCTGTAAGTAATTCCCCCGCCCCCCGCAGACACCGGAATGCACATTAACACTTTACTCTTATTTCATTTGCTGCATGCCTAAATGTTGATTTTTTCTGCTGAATTGTTTATACTTTTCCCTGCATATTTTAATTTAATGTTTTATATATGCTACATATTGTGTTACGATACATTTCAGTATCATCTGCTCTCTACTGCCGAAAGCAAGGATTTTTAAGGTGAATTATGCTGTTACTCCTTTGCATTGGCTGCCTTTTGGAGAAACTAAAATGCTGTGTCTCCACTATGTTTGCAGTGGTGTTGTAGCTGTGTCAGTCCCAGCATATTAGAGACATGAGGTGGGTGAGAGAATAGCTTTGATTGGACCAACTTCTGCTGGGGAAAGAAACAAGCTTTCGAGCCACACAGAGCTCTTCTTCAGCTCTGGAAACCTATTGAGAGTGTCCTGGCTAAATTTAAGATTGAACAGATAGTTTTAGCGTAAGTAGTTACACATATTGTAAGAAACCATTTAATGTAGAGTGGCCCATTAACACCCCTGTAGTCACAGGACACAAAGGGAGAGGGGGTTAGTGGTTACAGATTGTTGTAATAAGCTATAAATCCAGTTTCTTTATTAAGACAATTTTTAGTGTCTAGCAAAGTTATGAATGTAAACTCACAGGCTCGTCTTTTGAAGGAGTTGTGCAGATTTCCTGTGCGGCCGAGGACTGAGAGGTCAGACATGGAGTGATCGCTGTGTAAGAAGTGTTCACCCACCAGTGGCAGATAGCATGTTTTTGTCGTTTGTCTTTTTCCTGTGCGAGTTCATTCCATAGAGATTGTCTGATTTCACCTGTATAGCTGTTAGTGGGACGTGTAGAGCACTGGATCTTCACAGGGAGATGCTAATGCAGAGGTGGGCAAACTACGGCCCGGGGGTTGCATCCAGCCCTCCAGATGTTTTAATCCGGCCCTCGAGCTCCCATCAGGCAGCAGGGTCTGGGGCTTGCCCCACTCCGGTGCTCCAGCCGGGGAGTGGGGTCGGGGGTTGCGTCACTCCGCGCAGCTCCCAGAAGCAGCAGCATGTCCCCCTTCCGGTCCCTACATGTAGGGGCAGCCAGTGGGCTCTGCACACTGCCCCCACCCCAAGCGTTGCCTCCGCAGCTCCCATTGGCCAGGAAATGTGGCCAATGGGAGCTGCAGAGGTGGTGCCTGCGGACAGGGCAGTGTGCAGAGTTGCCTGGCTGCACCTCCCATGTAGGAGCTGCAGGGGGGACATGCCGCTGCTTCTGGGAGCTGCTTGAGGTAAGCGCTGCTCAGAGCCTGCACCCCTGACCCCCTCCCGCACCCCAACCCTCTTTCCCCAGCCCTGATTCCCCCCCTCCTGCCCTCCAAACCCCTCCATCCCAGCCTGGAGCAACCTTGTGCACCCCCAACCCTCATCCCCAGCTCCACCCCAGAGCCTACACCCCCAGCCAGAGCCCTCGTCCCTCCCCCCCCCACGCCCCAACCTTCTGCCCACAGCCCCCTCCCGCACCCTGAACTCATTTCTGGCCCTATTCCAGAGTCTGCACCCCCAGCCAGAGCTCTCACTCCCTCTCGCACTCCAACCCCCAATTTCAAGAGCATTCATGGCTTGCCATACGCTTTCCATACCCAGATGTGGCCCTGGGGCCAAAAAGTTTGCCCATCCCTGTGCTAATGCATATTAGTTCTCCCACAGTAAACGCACGTTTTCTTAACAGTGAGGACACAGACTATAATGCTAAATTAACCATTAGTATCTAGAGCTTGACAACTCGGATTCCGATTGTGTGGCTAAGGGCTTGTCTACACTTAAAACACTAGAGCATGCTGCTGTAGTGTTCAGTGTAGACACTACCTGTGCCAATGGAGGGGCTCTCTGGTCAGTGTGGACAATCCACCTCCTTCAGCAGCGGCAGCTAGGTCAATGGAAGAATTCTTGTGCTGTCTACCTTGGGACAGCTTAACTCTGCCGTTGGCGGGGGCATGGATTTTTCACATGCCTGATTGATGTCATTAAACCAACCTATTTCTCTAGTGTAGATGAGCCCTTGTGCTGCTGCTTCACCAGCACAGGGCTTTGCGTCAGACTGGCTGCAGGCCCTCTATGGGCATGCCATGGAACCCCAGGGAAAGCCTGTGAAACTAAAGGAACCTGAGGCTTGTCTTAGTAAGGGCATGTCTCCAAGGTGTGACACTAAAGGTGTGAAGCCAGGCCATGCACTGCTCCGAACCCCTGTGTGGATGCTCTTGTTCAGGGGTGAAGTGCCCAGCGTCAGTCAGGGCAGCCCCAGGAGGTTGGCGTCTATCCCCACCCACTGTTAATCATCAGGCCTGTGAGTATGTTGAATGTTGGTAAAAGTCTCGTTCCTGTGACAGGGGCTCCACTGGGCTGGCGCCTCCCCTGGTCACTGGGGAATAGCTTGCCAAGTGGAGCCTCTTCCCGCAGTCGCAGGCCCTCCCTCCCTCCCTCCATCTCTGTCGCTGGGTCTGCGACGCCCCAAGCTGCTGCTGCCTCTTGGTGACTCAGCCTCCGGCCAGGCCACTACCAGCCCTTTCCCTTCCAGGCACCAGTCTCCCTCCCTGGCAGACTCCCTTTCACTGCCCCAGTGCCACTCCTCAGTGGCTGGCAGGGCCCCGGGCCTACTCTCTGGTCCAGGTTCCGACTCAGGGCCCCTCTGCTCAGCTGCCAAGGCCTGTTCCCTTTGAGCCCTCTCCTGCCCCTGCCCCTCTCTGGGGTTTGCCAGCCCCCCCAACACCTCCCCCCCCCAGGGAGGGACTGTGGGCTACCTGGTCCTGTAGCCTCCCAGCCCTCCTCCCCCTGCCCAGTGGGGACTGCGGCCTTCCCCAGCAGCCCCTGTCCAGCCCAGCTGGTTCCTTGGGCTCCCTCCTACAGCCACCTGCTTCCCCTCGGCAAGGGGTGCTTGGGGATTAGCTCTGCCAGGCATTGCACCCTCCTCTGGCAGTGTCTTCCCCTATCCTGGCTCGCCCTGCAGCCCCTTTTGCCTCCGGCTGACTCCCTACAGGATTCCTTCTGGGGTTGCCAAAGCCCTTCCACACAAACAGCCTCAGGCAGTCTTCTGGCGCCACATCTGCAGGGGCTGGCAGAGGAACCCGCCTGCTACTCGAGGGTCCAGTCTGGGGCCCCATACCTGGCAACTCTGGCTGCTCCCTGCAGCCCTTGCTCCTTCCCTGGATTCCTTCCTACAGCATCTGCCCCCCTTTACTCCTGGCTGTACCAGCTCCAAACCCTCCTCCCAGGAGTAGGCTGCTTGCTCTAGCCCCAACACACCTCCCAGGGAGGGACTGCAGCCCCCACGGGTGCCAGATTCCTACTCCTGCCCAGCAGAGTAATGAAATCCTTGCTCCCTGGCTCCTTCTCCGAGGGCAGCCTGAGCAGCTGATTGGCCCCTTACCAGCTTCATCCCTCCAGGCCTTGTGTGAGGTGCACACAAACACTCAGACTCCTGGAAATGCAGGTCTGGAAGGGACCTCATGAGGTCATCTAGTCCTGCCGCCTGCTATGTATTACCTGGACCGTCCCTGAGAGGTGTGTGTCCAACCTGCTCTTAAAAGTCTCCAGTGATGGAGACTCCACAACCTCTTTGGGCAATTTATTCCAATGCTTAACCACCCTGACGGGAAGTTTTTCCTGTTGTCCAGCCTAAACCTCCTTTGCTGCAATTTAAGCCCATTGCTTCTTGTCCTACCCTCAGAGGTTAAGGAGAACAGTTTTTCTCCCTCCTCTTTGTAACAACCTTTTATGAACAGTTTTCAAGTAATCATGTTCCCTCTCAGTCTTCTGCCCTAGGTGGGATACTTTCGAAAGTACCAATTCAGGACAAATTGCTTAGAGCAGGGCAGTTACAGCTCAAGGCTGGGGTTCCTTTGCACACCAAGACAAACCAAAGCAGTCAAACAGTGAAGACTTTGGTTTTACCCCACTGGCTAACCATAAGTCATACAAGCAATTTCCTTAGACACTCCAGTTTCCCAGTATCACCACCAGTGCCACTCATTATGTGGAGGAATGGTTATGAAAATCAATATCCCAGTACAAGGAAAAAGGTTCTCCCGATCCCACAAGACCAAGCTCCAGACCCAGGTCCAGGGCCGGCTTTAGGAAGTGCGGGGCCCGATTCGAATAGTTTTGACGGGGCCCCGGCAGGGATGACTCACCCGGCGGCGCTTTGGGTCTTCGGCAGCACTCAAGGATGCTGCCAAAGACACGGAGCGAGTGAAGCACCTGCTGCCGAAGTGCCACTGAAAACCCGGAGCGCCGCCGGGTGAGTAAAAATTAAAAAGGCGCCTAAGTTAGCCGCTCTTCTTTAGAGCGCGAGGCCCTCTTCGGCGCAGGCGCAGGGCCCTCTTTGGCGCGGAGCCGGAATCGGGGGAATTGGCCTAAAGCCTGCCCTGCCCAGGTCAATATACAAATCAGATCTTACCCATGAATCACGCTGTTGCCAATCCTTTAGAATCTAAAATCTAAAAGTTTATTTCATAAAAGGAAAAAGATATCGATTAGAGCTAGAATTGGTTAAATGGAATCAATTACATACAGTAATGGCAAAGTTCTTGGTTCAGGCTTGTAGCAGTGATGGAATAAACTGCAGGTTCAAATCAAGTCTCTGGAGTACATCCACAGCTGGGATGGGTCATTCAGTCCCTTGCTTCAGTTTGTAGCAAAGTACCTCCAGAAGTAAGAAGCAGGATTGAAGACAAGATGGAGGTGATGCAGCAGCCTTTTATAGTCTCTTGCCTGTTGAAGGACACCTTTTGTTCTTAGTGTGGAAAATCACAGTAGCAAGATGGAGTCTGGAGTCACATGGGCAAGTCACATGTCTAGGCATGACTTAATTTGCAGGCCGATGCCATTGTTTACATGTTAGTTTGAACGTTCCCAGGAAAGCTCAGATGTGGTTTGGCATCTCCCGAAGTCCAGTGTCAGTTAAGTGTTTCTTGATTGGGCACTTACTTACTTAAAGGAGAATAGTCCTTTCTCAAGAAGCTGACCAAATGATTCAGTGGGACTACTTAGAATCAAAACACATTGATATACAAGTACCTAGCCAATATTCATAACTTCAACTACAAAAATGATACAAGCATTCAGATAGCATAATCATACCCAGCAAATTATAACCTTTCCATAGTCACTTTATGTGATGGAGCAGGGAGCAGGGCAGATTTGACCTGGGAATGTTGCAGGGGGATTGCAGTGGGGATGGGAGACTTCCCTTGAAGGAAGCTACCTGAGCTGTAACCTGAGCCAGGAATGGGGGTGGGGAGAATTAACACCTTCTGCCCGGGAGACCGAACAAAGGAGAGGAGGAGCCGGGGGGAGGGGGAAGAGAGGAGCTGCAGGAGGAGTTCTGGTTTGGTTTCAGTTTGGGCTGGGTGGTGCAACGCAGGGAACCCCAAGCTGGGGTCTAAGCTCCCTGAACCTCCCAGAGGGACCTAATTGAGGGGGGTCTGGTCGTACCTACACGCTCTGCTTGAGACTGTGTTCCTGTCCTTGAATAAACCTTCTGCTTTACTGGCTGGTTGAGAGTCGCAGTGAATCTCAGGAAGAGGGGTGCAGGGCCCTGACTCCCCCACACTTCGCAACAACTGGTGGCAGCGGCGGGATCTACTGCACCCCGTGGACGGCGCTTCCTGCAGTAAGTGACTGGGGAGCAGTAAAACGAAGGGGGATTGACGGGGACCAGACGTGCTGAAGAGTGAGAGAGACGGTTATTACCCCTGGGAGTGTGTGACCAGCGAGAAGGACTTTTGCAGTAACAGGGTCCCCCGGGGGGATCGCAGCGAGTGGTCCCAGGGGCGGAGGAGTCTGCAGCTCAACCCTGGCAGAGAGGTGGTGACCTCGAGAAGGGCTGGCACACTAGGGGTCCCCCTGGGAACTGTGGGGAGCTGTGAGCACACAGGCCGGTGAGTGGCCAGCAGGAAGATGTACACCAAGCGGCTTAAGAGCGACCTGGTGGAGCTGTGCAAGCAGAGGGGGCTGCGCATTGGGAGGCTCACCAAAGAACAGCTCATTGCCCGGCTGGAGGCGGAAGATCGCGCGAATGAACTGCTCCCTGTGTCTCAGGGAAGCAGCCTGGCAAATGCAGCGCAGGCACCAGTGTCTGTCCCAGCTGGGAGTGGTCAGCCGGCTGCTGAGGGCTTCCCGAGACCCCTCCTTCCTATGCCTAGGGGAAGGGTGGGGAGGAGCCCAGCAAATACCGAAGGCGCCGTGACCCCCCGGGCCAGCAGGGGATCCTCCCGGCGAAGCTCGCCGGCCAGCAGAGGATCCTCCCGGCGACGTTCAGCATCCGTGGAGCGGAATTGGCTGGAATGGGAGAAAGAGCTAAAACTGAGAGAGCTGGAGGATCGTGAACAACAGAGACAGCGTCAGCATGAACGGGAGGAGAAAGAGAGACAGAGACAGCATGAAGAGAGACAGCATCAGCATGAACGGGAGGAGAAAGAGAGACAGAGACAGCATGAAGAGAGACAGCATCAGCATGAACGGGAGGAGAAAGAGAGACAGAGACAGCATGAAGAGAGACAGCATCAGCATGAACGGGAGGAGAAAGAGAGACAGAGACAGCATGAACTGGAACTGGCGAGATTGAAGGGCAGCGAACCCCCGGCTGCGGTGAGTGAGGGGGGACCCAGGACTGCACGGAGCTTTGATAAGTGCATCCTGGCCCCACGCAAGGAGGGGGAAGACATGGATGACTTCCTGGAGGCCTTTGAGGCGGCCTGCGAGCTGCACCGGGTTGATCCCACGGACAGACTCCGGGTCCTTACCCCCTTACTGGACCCCAAAGCCGTGGCATTGTACCGCCAACTGGGAGAGGCAGAGAAAGGGGACTACGAACTATTCAAAAAGGCCCTGCTACGGGAGTTTGGGCTGACTCCTGAGATGTACCGGGAAAGGTTCCGGAGTCAGGATAAAACCCGTGAGATCTCATATCTGCAACTAGCCGTCCTCATGGAAAGATACGCCAGCAAGTGGGCTGATGGGGCCCAGACGAAGGAGGACCTGATTAAACTGCTGGTACTGGAGCAACTGTATGAGCGGTGCCCATCCGACCTGAGGCTGTGGTTGGTGGACAGAAAGCCAGAGAACCCGCGACACGCAGGGCAGCTGGCCGATGAGTTTGTAAAGAGCCGGTCAGGGGGTGGCAGGGAGGAGCCCCAAAGGAACAGGCCCACCGCGATGCAGAGAGAGAGTCACCCTGGGACCTCCCAAAGGGGGAATATGGGGAATCCCCTCCCACGGGGAATGCCCAGCGTCAGGGACAACCGACCGGCTTGAGGGGACCCACGTGACATGAGCTGCTATTACTGCGGCCGAAGAGGCCACGTTCGGGCCCAGTGCCCCAAGCTCAAGGACAGACTGAGCAGACCGAACCCGCACCGGGTTAACTTGGTAGAGGCCCAGACGGACGAGGGGCAGGCTTCTCATGCAGGAGGGGCTGGCAGCTTATCAACTGCTCAAGAGAGAGAAGGGCCCCAGGCCAGATTCTCTGGGGGGCCAGATGCTCCGGATTCAAAGTTCTCAGTTTACAGGGTTGGCGCGGGGCTGTCCCTGCGGAGCGAGTGCCTTGTTCCCCTGGAGGTGGATGGGAAGAAAGTTTATGGATACTGGGACACGGGCGCAGAGGTGACACTGGCCCGGCCCGAGGTGGTGGCCCCAGATCGGGTGGTGCCCAACACCTTCCTGACCCTGACCGGGGTGGGCGGGACCCCATTCAAGGTTCCCGTAGCGAGGGTACACCTGAAATGGGGGGCCAAGGAGGGCCCCAAGGACGTAGGAGTGCACCACCATTTGCCCACTGAGGTGTTGATGGGGGGGGACCTAGAGGACTGGCCAAGCAGCCCCCAGACCGCCTTAGTCGTGACCCGTAGCCAGAGCCGGCGAGGGGCACTACGCCCTAACCTTGGGAAGGATGTCACACCGGAGGCACCGAACCCTACCTGGGTGGGGAGGGAACACCCAAGGACAGGGCTCGGGGTGGCTGGGGCTTCCGACCCAGCCGACAAGAGGGAGCAGGTCCCCATCCCTTCCCCAGCCGCCGAGTTCCAGGCCGAGTTGCAGAAGGACCCCTCCCTGCGGAAGCTAAGGGGCCTGGCTGACCTCAGTGTGGTACAGACCATGATGAGAGGATGCAAGGAGAGGTTCCTGTGGGAGAAGGGGTTCCTGTACCGAGAGTGGGCTCCCCCAGGGGAAGTGGAGTCGTGGGGGATCAGGAGGCAGCTGGTGGTTCCCCAGAAGTTTCGCCACAAGCTACTGTACCTGGCCCATGACATCCCTCTCGCAGGGCACCAGGGGATCCGGCGCACCAGGCAGAGGCTGCTACAGAACTTTTACTGGCCCGGGGTCTTCACCAACGTCCGGCAGTACTGCCGATCCTGTGACCCCTGCCAGAGGGTGGGGAAGGCCCGGGACAAGGGGAAAGCAGCGTTGAGACCTTTGCCCATCATAGAGGAGCCTTTCCAGAAGGTGGCCATGGACATAGTGGGACCTCTCAGCAAGACGACCCGGTCTGGGAAGAAATACTTCCTGGTGGTGGTAGATTTCGCCACCCGCTACCCCGAGGCAGTGCCCTTATCGTCCATCGAAGCAGACACTGTGGCAGATGCGCTGCTGACCATTTTCAGCCGAGTGGGGTTCCCCAAGGAAGTCTTGACGGACCAAGGGTCAAACTTCATGTCGGCCCTACTCCGGTGCTTGTGGGAGAGATGTGGGGTCCGGCACAACTGGGCCTCAGCATATCACCCCCAATCCAACGGGCTGGTGGAGAGGTTCAATGGGACGCTAAAAATGATGCTGAAAACATTTATGAATCAGCACCCGCAGGACTGGGACAAGTACTTACCTCACCTGCTGTTTGCGTACAGGGAGGTACCCCAGGAGTCTACCGGGTTTTCGCCTTTCGAACTGCTATATGGAAGGGGGCCCCTGGACCTGATGAGAGACGAATGGGAGGGGAAGGCCACTCCTGATGGAGAGTCGGTGGTGGAGTATGTCCTGACCTTCCGGGAACGACTTGCCAAGCTCATGGACCTGGCCAGGGAGAGTCTGGCCAGAGCCCAGAGGAAGCAGAAGGTCTGGTATGACCGCACAGCACGGGCCCGCGCCTTCGCCACTGGGGATCAGGTGATGGTCCTCATCCCCGTGAGGAAAAACAAACTCCAGGCTGCCTGGGAAGGGCCCTTCAAGGTTGTCAAGCAACTAAACGAGGTAAACTATGTGGTGGAGCTGTCGAACCGGGCACACCACCATCGGGTGTACCATGTGAATATGATGAAGCCATATTATAACAGGGGGAATGTGGTGTTGGCCGTGTGTGGACATTGGGAGGGGCAGGGAGATGACCCTTTAGTAGATCTATTCCCTGGGACAAGAGCTGGCTTCCCCCTGGAAGCAATTCCCCTCTCTGATCGGCTAACCCCTGCCCAGCGAGCTGAGATCGGAGGGGTGCTGCATCTGTACCAACAGCTGTTTTCCAACCAGCCTGGACGCACTAATCTGACTGTCCACCGGGTGCAGACAGGATCGCACCCGCCTATAAAATGCTCCCCCTTCCGAGTCACAGGGAAAACTGCTCAGGACCTGGAAAGAGAGGTCAATGACATGCTGGCTTTGGGGGTGATCCAGCCGTCTTCCAGCCCTTGGGCCTCGCCGGTGGTGCTGGTCCCCAAAAAGGACGGGTCGATCCGGTTCTGTGTGGACTATCGGAAGCTCAATGCCATCACTGTAGCCGATGCCTACCCCATGCCCAGGCCGGACGAGCTCCTAGACAAGCTGGGAGGTGCTCGGTACCTTACCACCATGGATCTTACAAAGGGCTATTGGCAAGTGCCGCTGGATGCAGATGCCAGGCTGAAATCGGCCTTTATCACCCCTCTGGGGCTCTAAGAGTTCCTGATCCTGCCTTTCGGCCTCAAGGGAGCGCCGGCCACCTTCCAGCGCCTGGTGGATCAGCTATTGAGGGGGATGGAGAGTTTTGCCGTGGCGTATATCGATGACACTGTGTCTTTAGCCAGACCTGGGAGGACCACATGTCCCAGGTTAGACAAGTGCTGGACCGACTCCAGGAGGCTGGGCTGACCGTAAAACCGGAGAAGTGCAAGGTGGGGATGGCTGAGGTATCCTACCTAGGCCACCAGGTGGGAAGCGGCTGCCTAAAGCCGGAACCAGCCAAAGTGGAGGTGATCAGAGACTGGCCCGCTCCTCAAACCAAAAAGCAGGTCCAAGCCTTTATTGGGATGGCAGGGTACTATCGGAGGTTCGTGCCCCATTTTAGCGCCATAGCCGCCCCCATCACTGAGCTGTGCAAGAAGGGGAAGCCAGACAAGGTGGTCTGGACCGAGGAGTGCCAGGAGGCTCTCCAGGCGCTGAAGGAGGCTCTGGTCAGTGGCCCAGTTCTGGCAAACCCAGACTTTGACAAGCCCTTTATGGTGTTCACCGACGCCTCAGACACGGGACTGGGGGCGGTGTTAATGCAGGAGGATGAAAAGGGGGAGAGACACCCCATCGTGTACCTGAGCAAGAAGTTGCTACCCCGGGAGCAGAACTACGCGGCCATCGAGAAGGAATGCCTGGCCATGGTGTGGGCCCTCAAGAAACTAGAGCCATATCTCTTTGGGCGTCACTTCACCGTGCACACCGACCACTCTCCCCTGACTTGGCTGCACCAGATGAAAGGAGCCAACGCCAAGCTCCTGAGATGGAGCCTGCTCCTGCAGGATTATGACATGGACGTGGTCCATGTGAAGGGATGTGACAACCTGATAGCGGACGCATTGTCCCGGAGAGGGAGCCCTGAACTTCCCCAGGTCACTGGTCAGAGTGACCCCGCTCAGTTCAGTCTCGAAGGGGGGAGAGATGTGACGGAGCAGGGAGCAGGGCAGATTTGACCTGGGAATGTTGCAGGGGCATTGCAGTGGGGATGGGAGACTTCCCTTGAAGGAAGCTACCTGAGCTGTAACCTGAGCTGTAACCTGAGCCAGGAATGGGGGTGGGGAGAATTAACACCTTCTGCCCGGGAGACCAAACAAAGGAGAGGAGGAGCCGGGGGGAGGGGGAAGAGAGGAGCTGCAGGAGGAGTTTTGGTTTGGTTTCAGTTTGGGCTGGGTGGTGCAACGCAGGGAACCCCAAGCTGGGGTCTAAGCTCCCTGAACCTCCCAGAGGGACCTAATTGAGGGGGGTCTGGTCGTACCTACACGCTCTGCTTGAGACTGTGTTCCTGTCCTTGAATAAACTTTCTGCTTTACTGGCTGGTTGAGAGTCGCAGTGAATCTCAGGAAGAGGGGTGCAGGGCCCTGACTCCCCCACACTTCGCAACACTTGATACGACAACTTTTTGTACAATATTTGCTGCAAATATATAATAGTGGTGGCAACAATGATCTATACAGTCCCAAGTTCATATTAATAATGTAATAACTCCATTATGCATTATTAATGAAAACATTGAATAGTACCAGCCGCAGGACTGACCATTGCAGGACCCCATTAGATGTACCCTCCCACTATAACTACTCTTCCAGAATGGCTTTTCAGCCAATTGTACCCCCACCTTATAGTAGTTTCATCTAGACTAAGGGTGGCAAACTATGGGCCGTATCTGGCCCACAGGATTGGCACTCCCATGGTGCTGCAGGGGTAAGGCAGGCTCCCTGCCTACCTGGCCCTGTGCCACTCCCAGAAGCGGCTGGCACCACGTCCCTGCGGCCCCTGGGGGAGCGGGGGGCAGAGGGCTCTGTGTGCTGCCGTCACCTGTGGGTACTGCCCTCCGCAGCTCCCATTGGCCGGGAACGGGAAACCACGGCTAATGGGAGCTTCGGAGGAGGTACCTGCAGGCGAGGGCAGCATGTGGAGCCCTCTGCTCCTCCTCCCCCAGGGGCCACAGGGACGTGGTGGCGGCCGCTTCCGGGAGTGGCACGGGGCCAGGGCAGGCAGGGAGCCTGCCTTAGCCCCACTGAATGCTGCTGCCACCCCGGAGCCGCTCAAGGTAAGCAGAGCCGGGCTGGAGTCCACACCCCAAACCCACCCTGCACCCCAACCCCCTGCCCTGAGCCCCCTGCCGCATCCCTCCTGCACCTAACCCCCCTGCCCTGAGACCCCTGCTGCACCCCTCCTGCACCCCAAACCCCTGCCCTGAGCCCCCTCATACACTCCACATCTCTCCTGCGCCCCAACCCCTTGCCCTGAGCACCTTCCTGCACACCTCACCGCCTCTCACAACCTGCACTCCGTCCTGCACCCCAACCCTGTGCCCCAGCCCTACAATCATGCCCCTGCATGCAATTTCCCCATCCAGATGTGGCCCTCGGGCCAAAAAGTTTGCCCACCCCTGATCTAGACCACTTTCTCCTAGTTTGCTTATGAGAATGTCATGGGGGACTGGGTCGAAAGTCTTACTAAAGTCAAGATACAGTAACTCCTTGCTTAACGTTGTAGTTATGTTTCTGAAAAATGCGACTTTAAGTGAAACGATGTTAAGTGAATCCAATTTCCCATAAAAATTAATGTAAATGGGGTGTTGGGGGGGGAGGGCTTAGGTTCCAGGGAAATTTTTTTCACCTGACAAAAAACTATATACACTATACTTTTTAAACAAACAATTTAATACTGTTCACAGCTATGATGATTGTGAAGCTTGGTTGAGGAGGTGAAGTTAGAGGGTGGAAAGGGGAGGGATATTTCGCAGGGAATGCCTTGCTGCTAAATGTTGAACTAGCACTTGGCTGAGCCTTCAAGGGTTAACACATTGTTGTTAATGTAGCCTCTCATCAAGGCAGCACGAACACGAGGGAGGGGAGACAGCATAGCAGACAGAGACAGACACACACCTTGTGTTTGGGGGAGAGAGAGAAATGCACACTGCCCCTTTAAGTAAGCTGACCCACTCTTAAGTGCATTGTCTTTTTAAGTGGATCAGGAAGTTGAGACAGCAGCTGCTGCCCCAAGCTCTCTCTGTCTCTCTCCGTCTGTGTCCCCTTCCTGCTCTATATGGAGAAGGGGTAAGCGGGATGAAGGAGCAGGGGGGAGGGGGACACCCTGACATTAGCTCCCCCTTCCTCCCCCTTGCACAGCAAGCAGGAGTCTCTGGGAGCAGCTCCAAGGCAGAGGGCAGGAGCAGGACATGGCAGTGGGGGGAGGGACAGCTGAACTTCCTATTGATAGCCTGCTGGGTGGCTGCAGCACAGGGAACTTAAGGGAATGGGGAGCTGATAGGGAGAGCTGATGGGGGGGCTGCTGGTCCACCCTGGTTACAAGCCCCCACCAGGTAGCTGCAACGGGCTGCTCTTCCTGCAAGCAGTGGACAAAGCAGGCGGCTGCCAAACAACGTTAGAAGGGAGCATTGCACAACTTTAAATGAGCATGTTCCCTAATTGATCGTCAATGTAACAACGAAACAACGTTAACCGGGACGACTTTAAGTGAGGAGCAACAGAGGATCCTGTGGCACCTTTAAGACTAACAGATGTATTGAAGCATAAGCTTTCGTGGGTGAATGCCCACTTCGTCAGATGCATGTAATGGAAATGCGTCTGACGAAGTGGGCATTCACCCACGAAAGCTTATGCTCCAATACATCTGTTAGTCTTAAAGGTGCCACAGGACCCTCTGTTGCTTTTTACAGATCCAGACTAACACGCCTACCCCTCTGATCAGGGCCGGCTCCAGGCACCAGCCGAGCAAGCTGGTGCTTGGGACGGCAGATTGAACGAGGCGGCATTCCACCCAATCCTAGGGCGTCACGGCCGCTTTTTTTGTTTGTTTGTTCCGCTCTGGCTGCCCTGTAGGGGGCGGCGTGGAGGACGGGAGGACCCTGCAGCAAGTCTGTCAGGGCAGTCCTCGTCCTTCCCTCCCCACCGACCGGAGTGGAGCCCTCCCAGCAGGCGGCGCGGCGGAAGGGGCTGCGTGGCAGCGCCCCGCTGTAGCCCTGGCCGCCCCCCTTCTCTCTCTCTCCCGCCCGCTCCCTCCCCCTTCCCCCCGCTAGCCGGTCCCCCTGCACCCGCGCTCTGGCACACAGATCACTGGGTTTTTGGTTTGGTTTGGTTTGGTTTTTTTGCTTGGGGCGGCCAAAAAGCCAGAGCCGGCCCTGCCTCTGATACTTTGTTTGGAGTTACTGTACATCAGTTCTACTGCTCCTCTCCTGTCCACCGGGCCAGGAACCCCGACGAAGCAGGAAGGCTGGTTTGCCGTGTTTTGTTCTTGACCAATGCCTGCTGGTGATGCCTTAGCCCCGATAATCCTGAGGGTGCTCACAACCGGCTGGTTTGTTCATTTGTTCCAAGGAGCAAAGAGAGGCTGACTGGTCTGTAATTCTCTCGTCCTCTTTGTTCCTCTTTATGGAGACTTAGGGCTTGATTCGCAAAGGGCTTGGTGCTGATGTCCCAATTTTAGGCTCCGCTGCAGTTCCCCAAACTCCCACCAAACGCTGCAGGCACCTGAGCTCAGTCGGCACCACATTGTCAGGTCAATGCTCCAGCGGTGCCCCCGGTTCCACGTGGCACGGGCGCACTGCTGCCATGCTCCAGCATCTAGGTGTCAGCATCCCACCAACGCACCAGAACAATTTGCAAACCAGGCAGATGGGGGCAATGCTCATGGGGCATGTGGGCCCGATCTGGTCAGTGTGCTCAGAGGCTGTGCGCTAGATCGGGCCCCACCAGAGGCTGGCTGGAGGAGAGGAGATGGGGCACCATCCACCTTGTAACTGCTTGCCTAATGGCTAGAGCACAGACCCAGGGTGGGGAGATCCCAGCCCCCTCCTCCCCCCCCCCCCCCGGTCAGAAGGGTTTGAACAGTGCACTAACCCCAGGACTACAAGGTGGGTCTCACCCGCCGCTGTGTATGGAGCTGCCTGACTCCAGAGGAGTCCCCGTTCATGGATCACCAGGCCGAACCTAATGTCTCCCTGCCCTGGGGAGTTAGGTGCTGAACTCTGTGAGGGGTGGGGCTTAGCATGACCCACCCAGCATACTGGCTTTTGGGGATCCCGCTCTGATCCCCCCCATTCTTGGCACAGAGAGTCTAGGTGCCCCACTCAGGCTGTGTGCACCATGGGGTATTCCTGAGGCTGGGCGCTGGGACAGTGAGTGGGCAGTGCCCTCTGGAAATCAGCCCTGTTCCCCATGGCTAGAAACCGGGATTGCTGTCGTGTTAACATGGGGAACTGAGGTGCGGGGGCTGTTCTGCAGTGGAACTCCAGGGAGGATGAGGCCTGAGGAGACACTGGGCAGCAGACTCACAGGTAGCGGGTGCAGGGGGGAGCGAGCACAGCAGGGAGTGGGCACAGCAGGCTCAGTGGGTGGAGTGGGCACAGAAGGGAGTGGGCTCATTGGGCAGTGGGCTCAGTGGGGAGTGGGCCCAGTGGGGAGTGGGGTCAACGGGCGCAGTGGGGAGTGGGCACAGCAGGCTCAGTGGGCAATGGGCTCAGTGGGAAGTGGGCACAGCGGCCAGCAGGCGCACATGGGCCCCAAAGGTGGAAGAACAAATTTGAAAACTTGACCAGTTTGTGTAGAAGTGATGGGGGGAGGGGCTGTGTAAGAACCAAGGCCAGTTTTCTGCCTAGCGTTCCCCAACCTGTTCCTGGCGCTCCACATAACTCCAGGGCAGTGAACAGTGGTTATATGGGCTAGGGTCTAATCTGCAATGGCAAGAGACGAACACAGACAAACCGAGACCTGTCGGCTCTGCCAGATGCTCGCCCTGCGCTCTGACACCATATTGGCCTTGCCCAGTCACACACACACATCTGGCAGAGGCAGCAGACAAGCCCCCGCCCCCCATCAGTAGCTCGAATGGTAGCCATTTATAACAGCCCCCAGACAGGCCCATCACCTATCTGCATCCGGGGGCCCTGGCGGAGGTGGGGGGACCATTCTGTGCCAGATCTCGGCCCAACAGCTCTTCGGGGCATTGGTGTGTGGGCCTGGCACCATGTTCTGCTGCTGGGCATGAGTCCAGGCCCTGGCATGGCTCTCAGAGCCTGGAAGCACCATGCCAAGAGCCTGTCATGGGGCAGAGTAGCCTAGCCCTGCCTGTACCCAGCTGCCTTGCTCTGTGGGGGGTGCGTCCCAGCCTGTACCCAGCTCCCTGGGCAACACCACCCCAGACTCTGATCTCTGCCTGCAGGAGCCCCTGAGAGCCTCCCTGGCCAAGCCAAAGAGCAAAGCCATGGACGACCGAGGGCACAGCTTGCACCTGGCCTTCCAGGCACTGCACACCTTCGCTGCCGAGATGGGACGGCTGCCCCGGCCCAGAGCCCAGGTGAGGAGGGCCCTTGCCTGGGAGTCAGCCACCTTCTGGCCTCGTGCCCACCACCTGCACCCTTCCCCCACTTGCACCCTATCCCTGCCTGGACCCAACTTGCACCTGTGCCCTGCCTGTGCGCCGCCCCTGCCTGGGTCCTGCCTCGCCCCCACCTGACCCATGCCTGTCCCTGCAGGTGGATGCAGAGAGGCTGCTGGAGCTGGCACGAGGCCTGACCGCGCACCAGGAGCTGCTGGATGAGGGGCTAGTGCGGATGTTTGCCCATGTGAGCGCAGGGGAGCTGAGCCCCATGGCCGCCTTCCTTGGAGGCCTGGCTGCCCAGGAGGTGCTGAAGGTGCGTGGCCAGGTTGGGGGCCCACGGGGGGAGGGGAGGGCAGGGCAGGGTGAGCCTGAGGCCTGGCTGCTGGCTTGGGGAGGGGCAGGGCCACAGCAAGTGCTTGGGAAGTGGGGGAGGGGTAGGAGGCGGGTTTCCAGACACTCAGACCTTGTGCCTGATATGTCCTTGGGTGTTGCCACATGCCAACGTGGACCAAAACCACTGGGTTCCTGACACAGCCACCAGGTGGCGTCCCGATCCAAGCCAGACTTCAGCTGCAGCCCACCTTTGTGGGTGAATTCAAGGAGCGCCCTAGAGTTGGTCTCCTGGGGGATGGGAGGTGCAGCTGGGGCAGAAGGAGGCTGGGTTAGGCTGGGACTCATGTCTGGGAGGAGCTGGCTCCCTGGCAGCCACCTTCTACCCCAGTCCTGGTCTCCCCCCAGCTGTGTGTAAGTGGGGGATTGATCCTGCTATTGTGGGGAACTTTCCTGGCTTATACACCACCCCGGTGAAATGGATCCTCCCTCTCATTCCCTTTACCCAGAGGCCTGCCTGACCTCGAGAACACCCCTTCTACTCTCATGTGTGGCAGAATCCTCGTAACCCCAACAAGGCTGGGCTCAGGATTCCTGGGGGGGCTCAACCCCCAACCTTGTTGTGGTCACTTAGGGCAGGGGCTAGGGTGTCCCCACTCCGGGGTGCTCTCTCTGCACTGGATGCTTCCCTGACTCACTAATCATTACATAAAGTTCAAAGTAAATACAATTTATTAAACAGCAATCAATTAAAAAATAAGGAAAAAACAGGAAAGGTGAAAGGAAAACCCATCACCCCACTCTGTGGCATGGGGCCACCATAACCAGCCATCTCCGGAGGGTAAGGGAAGTTCACAGTCTGTTCCTCATACGGCCCAGGCCTCCTGCCCAGGCCCTGGCTGTGCTGCAGGGATGCTGCGGGTTGGACACTTGCTCTGGCAGGGGCCACACACCCTCAGGCTCTAGGTTGCAGGGCCCTTCTTCCTAGTGTCAGCCCCCCATCAGGGTTATGATCCCCCTCCCAACTCTTCCCTGCACTGGGTCTTCTGCCCAGGATCCCCCCCGCTTCGCTCTCCCCAGCTGCTTCCTGCACGTGGCTCCGAACTGCCCCAGCTTCAGCCCCAGCACTGCTGCTGCTCTGCCTCCAGCCCCCGGGCTGCTCCTCTGGCCCCTCTGGCTTCGGCTGGCATGGCTCTGCTCCCAGCTCAGCCTGGTCCCCGGCTCTCTCCTTAGCTCAGCCCCACTCTGTTCTAGGCATCCCCAGTTCACTGGAGGATGGGACCGCTCTGCACTCCTGACTCCCTCATTAGCCTGCCCGCCCTGTCAATCAAGCTGACCTGGAGCATTGGCTTCTCCCCATTGCCCCTGGGGACTGTCAGTCTCAGGGTCCTGATTTCCCATCGACCCTTCCCCTTTCTTTTGGTACTGGGAGCTAGCCAACCAAAACACCTCACTCAGCTTTAATAAGGGGCTAACAGTCCTCTTACATCTGCAACGCCAGGGCCAGCTTTAGGCACCGCAGGGCCTGATTCGAAGGAGCTGCCGCCAAAGCAGGGCCGGCTCCAGGCACCAGGCACCCAAGCACATGCTTGGGGCGGCACCTGGTAAGGGGCGGCGGAGGGAGCGCGGCGTGGCATTCTGCGGGGGTGGGCGCTCCGGCGGCGCGGCGCTCGGCGGGCTCCGGCGGTGCTCTGGGGGGGGTTCCGGCGGCGCTCGGGGGGGGGGGAAACGCGGGGCTCGGTGCTGGGGGTCCGGCGGCGCTTGGCACGGCGGGGAGGCGGGCTCCGGCGCGCAGTGCTCTGACGGGGGTTCCGGCGGCGATCGGCGGGGGGCGGGCTCCGGCAGGGGGGGCAGCGCGGGGCTCGGCGCTGGGGGGTGGTGGTCCGGCAGCGCTCGGCATGGCGGGGGGGCGGGCTCCTGCGCGCGGCGCTCCACGGGGGGGCGGCGCTCTGGGGGGGTTCCGGCGGCGCTCGGCGGGGGGGGCAGTGCGGGGCTCGGCGCTGGGGGGGCGTCCGGCGGCGCTCGGCACGGTGGGGGGGCAGGCTGCGGCGCTCGGCGGGGGGGTCCCGCGGCGCAGCGCTCGGTTGGCGGGGTTCGGGGGGCGGTGCTTTTTTTTGCTGCCTGGGGCAGCAAAAAAGCTAGAGTCGGCCCTGCGCCAAAGTCCTGCCACTGCCTTCGGCGGCAGCTCTATCGGCTGCCGGTGCCTTCGGCAGCACTTCAGTGGAGGGACCTTCCTCCGTGGCAGCGATTGAGCTGCTACGGAAGACAGCGGCGAGACTTCGGTGGCAGCTCCTTCGGGACGTTGCAGGGCCCTCTTAGGGGCGTGGGGCCCGATTCCGGGGAATCAGCTGAATCGCCCTAAAGCCGGCCCTGTGCAACGCCCCTCACTCCCAGCCCTGGGCTCCCCCCAGATCTGCTGGTGCCCCTCACTTTTGCCCCACAGCCCCTGGCTAGCCCAGCCCTGGGCACCTCACCAGCTTTGCTGGTGCCCCTCACTACTCCCCCGCAGCCCCTGCTAGCACAGTCATGGGCTTCCCCCAACTCTGCCGGTGCCCCTCACTCCCTTCCCATAGCTCCCTGCTAGCCCTGTCCTGGGCTCCCCTCAGCTCTGCCGGTGCCTCTCACTCCTGATCCACAGCCTCCAGCTAGCCGAGCCCTGGGCTCCCCCCAGATCTGCTGGTGCCCCTCACTTTTGCCCCACAGCCCCTGGCTAGCCCAGCCCTGGGCACCTCTCCAGCTTTGCTGGTGCCCCTCACTACTCCCCCGCAGCCCCTGCTAGCACAGTCGTGGGCTTCCCCCAACTCTGCTGGTGCCCCTCACTCCCTTCCCATAGCTCCCTGCTAGCCCTGTCCTGGGCTCCCCTCAACTCTGCCGGTGCCTCTCACTCCTGATCCACAGCCTCCAGCTAGCCGAGCCCTGGGCTCCTCACAGATCTGCTGGTGCCCCTCACTCCCTGTCACGGAGTCACCAGGCGATGCTCTGGAACTACTCCATACGAAGCCAGTCAGGACTCTGGGGGAGCATGCCTCCCTTCTCTGAGCTTCTGTCTCCAGAAGTTTACACAGCTCCGACCTTCCTGGTTTTGACCTCGGAGCATTCAGCATCCCCTTCCACACCGTGTGCTTCCCGCAGTGAGTCCACCCGGGCGGGGTTCCTGGGAAAACTAGAGGGCCCTTCACCCCAACTCTGCAGTCAGATGTGATTCTCAGCCAGCCAGTAAAACAGAAGGTTTATTAGTTGACAGGAACACATCGTAGTACAGAACTTGTTAGCACAGAAATCAGTGACTTTCAGCCAAGTCCATCTTGGGGAGTCCTGGGCCAGAAGCCCTGGACACCCCCTCTTCCAGTCCCCCAAGCAGACTGACAGCTTCCAGTGTCCCAACCTCAGATACCCCCGTTGCTCCTTCTTGTCTTTGTCTCTCAGGGCCAAAAGTCACCTGGTCATCACCTGGTTGCATCTCCCTCCTGGGTCTCAGGTTACGAAAGGCACAGGTCATAGCATATGTGCAGGCAGCTGGAGCAGCTTCACCTGCCACAGAAATCTCAGCCAAAGTCACACACACTTATTCCCACCACCGAGGTATTGGTGCAGCACACAGGGAAACTGAGGTACACACAGTATTCATGCAAAACAGTAAAACGGACATAGGCTCAACAGTAAGGCCTTGGCTACACTTGCAGATGTACAGTGCTGTGAGTTAAACCTGACTTTGTGCAGCTGAGTAGGGAAAACGCTGCAGTCTGTCCACACTGACAGCTGTCCAGCGCACTGTCATGGCCACATTTGCGGCAATTGCAGCGCTATTGGGAGCGGTACATTATGGGCAGCTATCCCACAGAGCACCTTTTCCCATTCTGGCGCCGTGGGTTGTGGGAAGGGGGCGTGGGTACGGGGGATTCTGGGTCCTGTCCCAGTGCCCCGTGATGCATCGCTTCGCATCCCAGAAATCCCTTTGTTTCCATCCACCTTTGGCGCCATCTTTCAACGGTTTCTGTGCAGCGCGATCTGTCTGCGGGAAATAGAGTCCGAACTGCTGAGGCATATGCTGACGAGTCTCGCCAGCACGTCACGTTTGGCTGTCGAACTATTCCTTAAGATCCAAAGTGACAGTGAGAATGAGGGTGAGGAGTCCGGCGATGCTATCGAGCTGTGTAACGCGTACGACACGAAATTGCTTGTGGCATTCACGGACATGCTCAGCACCGTGGAACGCCGCTTTTGGGCTCGGGAAACAAGCACCGAGTGGTGGGATCACATTGTCATGGATGTCTGGGATGACGAGCAGTGGCTGCAGAACTTTCGGATGAGAAAAGCCACTTGAGTGGGACTGTGTGAGGAGCTTGCCCCCACCCTGCGGCGCAAGGACACGAGATTGAGAGCTGCCCTGCCAGTGGAGAAGCGGGTGGCTATTGCAATCTGGAAGCTGGCAACTCCAGACAGCTAGGGGTCGGTCACAAACCAGTTTGGAGTGGGAAAGTTGACCGTTGGAATCCTGTTGATGCAAGTTTGCAAGGCCATTAATTGCATCCTACTCAGAAGAACCATGACTCTGGGTAACGTGCAGGAAATAGTGGATGGCTTTGCACAAAGGGGGTTCCCTAACTGTGGAGGGGCGATAGATGGGACGCACATTCCTATTCTGGCACCACCCCACCTAGGATCCGAGTACGTTAATCGGAAGGGGTATTTCTCTATTGTTCTCCAGGCACTTGTGGATCATCGTGGGCATTTCATTGACATTAACACAGGCTGGCCCGGAAAGGTGCATGACGCATGCATCTTTCGGAACACTTGGCTGTTCAGGAAGATGCAGGCCGGGACTTTTTTCCCAGAGCGGAAGATCACGGTAGGGGAAGTTGAAATGCCCATTGTGATCCTTGGAGATCCCGCTTACCCATTAATGCCGTGGCTCATGAAACCCTACACAGGGAGCCTTGACAGCAGCAAGGAACGGTTCAACTACAGGCTGAGCCGGTGCCGAATGACTGTGGAGTGTGCCTTTGGCCATTTAAAGGGCCGCTGGCGATCTCTGTATGGGAAGCTGGACTTGGCCAAAAACAGCATCCCCGCGGTTATATCCGCGTGCTGTGCCCTCCATAATATTTGTGAAGGGAAGAGTGACAGCTTCACTCAGGCATGGACCTCCGAGGTTGAACACCTGGAGGCTGAATTTGCATAGCCAGAGAGCAGGGCTATTACAGGGGCCCAGCGCGGGGCTGCAAGGATTAGGGATGCCTTGAGGGAGCAATTTGAGGCTGAAAACCAGCAGTGATATCTGGTGCCCTGCACGGGAGTGAAGTGCAGTAGTTCCAATCTTTAGGAATCAGTGTCTGCTTAGCAGACAAGCAGACTTGCAGTGCCTGTTTATTTCCTGGGCTAAGGAATCTTTTACTTTATGCAATAATAAAGAATGTTTTCAAAGCCAAAGAATCCATTTATTGAAAAGAAAAAAAATATTTATTGAAGAAAAAAGGGGGTGGAGTGGGGAACAGTACAATCACAGATTCGCTTATGTCCTGTCTGGTGTGCTGTGCAGTGAGTGCTGCACTTCAGGATAGCTATACTGCATGGTGATGGGGGTTGAGTGCAGAGGGTAAGGGTCGTGGTTTTCAGGGCTGGGTAGTGAAGATACTGGTGTTGGAGGCAGCGGGTGGCGTGAAGAACACGGAAGTTGGGGAAAGTGGGTTGGAGGTGACAGTGGGGCACAACGGAAAGAGTTTTGGGACAAGGGCTGTAGGGGGGGGGGCGTTTGCGTTTGCGTTACTGCTCCTCTTTCTGCATGGCTACCAGCTCCTGGATAGCATCTCCTTGGGACTCCAGGATGCTTATGAGCTTATCAGTGCTTTGCTGCCGGTGTGCGGTGCTTTGCCGCCGGTGCGCTATGTTTTCCTGGCGGATCCTGCTTTCTCTCTCCCTCCAGTCCTGTGCTTTCTCATTCTCTTTAATAGATTGCCGCATCACTTCTTGCAGCATGTCTTCTTTGCTTTTTCGCGGTCTCTTCCTGAGTCTTTGCAGTCTCTGAGCATGCGATAAGAGGGACAGCTGAGGTCTCAAGGTTGATGCAGCTGTATAGGCAAAATGCAACATTTAACAGAGGTAGCATTGTTTATACCAGACAGAGTAATGATTCCCCCCGCACTTAAGGAGTAGAAAACACACAGGGTCTACACAATAGCATAATTTTCCCGTCCAAAACAAAGCACACATATCCCACGGGAGCCTCAAAATGGTCAGTAAGGGGGACTGATTGTTTCAGGGCTGCACTGTCCTCTGGGTTTCTGTGCCTTGGGGAGAGCCAACAGCTTCAGGGGGCACCTACACTGAACACTGTCCCAACATTTTTCACAGGAGTTTGTCCTGGACAATATCTCGCTGCTGAGGGTGATCTGGGAAGCAAGGGAGGGTCTTCTACTGCAATGCGGCTTCCGCCCTGGCCCATATGCAGCTTGCCTGTGTGCAGCAATGGTCCCCCCGCCCCTCGCGGCACAGTGGTGCGGACACGTTAGCCTGGCTGGGACAAGGACCACGGTGGCTCTCCCGATAAACCTGCGCAAGCGCATTGCACACATTCTGGATGAGACATTCGAGGAGATTACCAAGGCCGATTACTGCAATGTGATAAACCACATCAATGCACTATTCCGCATCTAGGCATGCATGCCTAACCCTCCTCTCCCAAAGAGCCCACACCAAAAAAATTCCTTCCCGAAAAAAAAAACCCTGCTTACCGGGAACCTGCTCTTCTGTTTGTCCTCCACCAAGTACTGGCTGCTGCGACTGGCTACCTTCCTCCTGCTCGAGAAGAGCTCCTGGCTGCATGGCTCCAGGGATTCTGGGGTGTCTCCATCCGGCCCACCACCATCACTCCCGTTTTCCTCCTCTTCCTCCTCCCCCCCCCACTGTCTCTGAAGTGTCCATGGTGGTGCTCGGAGTGGAGGTGGGGTTAACCCCAAGTATCACATCCAGCTCTTTGTAGAATCGACAGGTTGCGGGGGGAGCACCCGAGCGGCCGTTTGCGTCGCGGGCTTTGCGGTAGGTACTCCGCAGCTCCTTGACTTTAATCCTGCACTGCAGGGTGTCCCGGTCATGGCCCCTTTCCATCATGTCCTTTGATACCTTCCCGAAGGTATCGTAATTCCTACGGCTGGAGCGCAGCTGGGACTGTACAGCTTCCTCCCCCCAAACACTGATGAGGTCCAGCAACTCGCCATTGCTCCATGCTGGGGCTCGCTTGGTGCATGGAGGCATGGTCACCTGGAAAGATTCACTGATAGCACTCCACACCATGCCGGGCTGAGCAAACAGGAAGGGGATTTTTAAAATTCCCGGGGAATGTAAAGGGTCGGTCACATGGTTGGTTACCTGAGGCCAGGGCAGTAGAGTTTGAACTGATGACCAGAGTGGCTAGAACAGGCATTGTGGGATACTGCCAAATAATTCTGGAGGCCATTCACAGCGCATTGGGCGGCCACACTGGTGCTGCAGCGCTGCAGCGGCAGCGCAATACTTGCTATTCCTCTCAGAGAGGTGGAGTACATGCAGCGCTGCAACCACGGAGATACAGCGCTGCAAATGCCTTACCAGTGTGGACGGGGAGTGAGTTACAGCGCTGGGGGAGCCTTTACAGCGCTGTAACTCACAAGTGTAGCCAAGGCCTAAGACTCACATACAACATAACAAGGGAAAATCCCCACTTCGTCACATCTCTCCCCCCTTTGAGACTGAACTGAGCAGAGTCACTTTAGCCAGTGGCCTGGTGAAGTTCAGGTCTCCCTCTCCAGGACAAAGCATCAGCTATAACATTTGCACTCCCCTTAACATGGACCTCCATCTCATACTCCAGGAGGGACAGACTCCACCTCAGGAGCTTGACTTTGGCCCCTTGCATCTGGTGCAGCCACGGCAGAGCGAGTGGTCCGGATACACAGTGAAGCACTGCCCAAATAGATCCAGCTGCTGCCTTTCAAGAACCCACCCCAGGGCCAGGCATTCCTTCTCTATGACTGCATAGCCCTGCTCCCGGGGCAGCAGCTTCCTGCTCAGGAACATGATGGGGTGTTTCTCCCCCTTTGCATCAGTGTGCATCGGCACCACCCCCAGCCCTGTGTGTGGGGCATTGGTGAACACCAAAGGTCTTGTCAAAGTTTGGGTTTCCCAGCACGGGGCCCTTGAGCAGATCCTCCTTCAGCATGCAGAGAGCCCTCTGGCACTGCCCAGTCCAGATCAGTTTGTCTGGCTCACCCTTTTGCATAACTCAGTGATGGGAGCTGACTCACCTCTGGTAGTGCCCCACCATTCCAATAAAGGCCTGGGCCTGTTTCTTAGTCTGGGGAGCAGGCCAGTCTCTGATCGCCTCCACCTTGGCCAACTCTGGCTTTAGGCAGCCGCTCCCCAGCTTGTGGCCCAGGTACGACACCTCTGCCATCCCCACCTTGCACTTGGCAGCTTTTACAGTCAGCCCTGCATCCTGGAGGCGACTCAGCCCCCTCTTCACCTGGGACACATGGTCCTCTCAGGTCTGGCTAAAGACACAAATATCATCAATGTACGTTAGGGTAAAATTCTCCATCCCCCTCAGTAACTGATCCACCTGGTGCTGGCAGGTGACCAGCGTCAACTTGAGGCCAAAAGGTAGGACCAGGGATTTGTACAGCCCCAAAGGGGTGACAAAAGCAGGTTTCAGCCTGCCATCTGGATCCAAAGGCATCTGCCAGGAGCCTTTGGTGAGATCCCCGGTCGTGGGGTACCAAGTCCTCCCCAACTTGTCTAGTATCTCATCAGGCCTAGGCATGGGGCAGGCACCAGATGTAGTGATGGCACTGAGCGTCCAATAGGCCACATAGAATCGGATCAACCCATCTTTCCTGGAGACCAGCACCACGGGAGAGGCCACGGGGCTGGTGAATGGCTGGATCACCCCTAAAGCCAGCATGTCTCTGAGCTCTCCCTCCAGGGCCTGGGCTGTGTTCCCAGTTACTCTGAATGGGGAACACCTGATGGGAGGGCTGGCTCCCATCTCCACCCAGTGGACAGCTCGGTTAGTGAGCCCAGGCCAGTTGGAAAACAGCTGTTGGTATGATCTCTGATCTCTGCCTGCTGGGCAGAGGTTAGCTGGTCAGAGAGGGAAATTGATTCCAGCAAGGGGCCGACTCCTGTCTCAGGGAAGAGACCCACACATGGCCAGTACCAGCCTCTCCCTGTCACAGTACGGCTCCATCATGTTGACCTGGTCCCCTCGGACTGTGAGCCCAGTTGTGCAGTTCCACCACATCGTTCTCCTCATTCAGCTGTTTGATGACCTTAGAGGGCTTGTCCCAGGCAGCTTGCAGCTTATTCTTCCTCACCGGGACGAGACCCATCACCTGGTTCACGGTGCCATACTCTGAGTGATCGTACCAGACCTTCTGCCTCCCTTGGGCCCTGACTAGGTTCTCCCTGGCCAGACCCATGAACTCATCGAGCTTTTCCCAGAAAGTCAGTACATACTCCACTACTGATTCTCCATCGGGGGAAGCCTTCCCCTCCCATTCGTCTCTCACCAAATCCAGGGCCACCTTCTGAAAAGGCTCCACTGTGACAGGCAGGTGGCTCAAGGCTGCTTTACCCTTGTCCCGGGCCTTTTTCACCTCTGGACAAGGGAGCCCTGGTTGGCAGCTGTCCCACCCTGGCTGTGGTTCCCCACACTCAGCAGGGGTCTCCGATCCCCCTGGGCTCATCTTTTCCCCTGCTGTCCCAGTGAGGGCAGGCAGCAAGCCCGCTGCTTTGCTCACAGCATAAGAGCCAGCGTGAGCGGGCTGTGACGGGTTCGGTCACAGAGACCCCCTTGGAACTGTCACCTGATGTGCTGAAACTACCTCTGAGCCCATTTTCCCTGTCAGCTTGGGACTCCAGAACCCTGTCTTGTTGAGACATGCTAGTCTGCTGCAACACAGACCCAGGTCTGAACCACATCCCCAAAGCTGCAGGCTTTAACTGAAAACCACTCAGCAGGTACTCCTATCTCTAGCACCCAGACACCCAGCTCCCAATGGGATCCAAACCCCAAATAAATCTGTTTTACTCTGTATAAAGCTTATACAGGGTAAACTCATAAATTGTCCGCCCTCTATAACACTGATAGAGAGAAATGTACAGCTGTTTACTCCCCCGGGTATTAATCACTTACTCTGGGTTCAGTAATAAATAAAAGTGATTTTATTAAGAATAAAAAGTAGGATTTAAGTGGTTTCAAGCAATAACAGACAGAACAAAGTAAGTTACCAAGCAAAATAAAACAAAACACGCAAGTCTAAGCCTAATATATTAAGAAACTGAATACAGGTAAATCTCACCCTCAGAGATGTCCCAATAAGCTTCTTTCACAGACTAGACTCATTCTTAGTCTGGGGCCCAATTGCTTCCCTTGGTACAGTCCTTGTTCCAGATCAGGTGGTAGCTTGGGGATTTCTTATGACTGGCCACCACCCTTGTTCTGCTCCACCCCCTTTTATAGCTTTGGCCCAAGGCGGGACTCCTTTGTCTCTCTTGATCCCCACCCCTCCTTCTAAATGGAAAAGCACCAGGTTTAAGATGGATTCCAGTATCAGGTGACATGGTCACGTGTCACTTTAAGACCTCATTCTTCATTACCCACAGGCTGGCCCCCACCCTTCCACGAGAAGACTTGCAGGTAAATAAACCATCTTCAACCAATTGTCCTAGTCAATGGGAGCCATCAAGATTCCAAGTCACCATTAATGGCCCACATTTTGCATAATTACAATAGGACCTCAGATTTAACTTCATATTTCTAGTTTTAGATACAAGAATGATACATTCATACAAATAGGATGAACACACTCAGTAGATTATAAGCTTTGTAATGATAGCTTACAAGAGACCTTTTGCATAAAGCATATTCCAGTTACATCATATTCACACTTATAAACATAGTTCCATAAAACGTATGGAGTGCAATGTCACACCCTCCTCCTGAACTTACTCCCGGAGCTTGGACACTGTCCATGGCGGAGGCAGTACATGTAAAATTTCTGTTTGTCTCTGGTTACACACCCATCCAGAACCTTTAAACCCTATAATGTCATTCATAGGTGTTCTAGCAAAGTTCTGGGTTCCTGGTCCCTGGGTGCCTGAAAACATGTTGGGGTGTAGTATTGCTAACAGTATGCAGATACACTTTAACAGATATTGCTAAGTGTCTTGGCATTTAGCCACTAATGCCATGAGGTGGTGTGCCTCCGTTTCTGCTTCCACCCAGTAGTGTAGGCCTGTTATGCGTCTGCTGATGTGCCAAGCTCTAAGCCTGTTTACAGGTATTAGCTGAGAAGCATTAGGTTTGTGGTACTGTCTTGTTACAACCCCTAGCATGTACGGAGGTTTTTTCCACAAATCAGGTATGTCACACATCTTCAAAGCATTTACCATTAGCATCAACTTCTTTGTCTTGACCCATAGATGAAGTAGCAAAAGACACAAGATTAACAGCCAATTTATGACAGACAGACTTTGTTCACACAGTTTGGCTTCTTTAGTGTCTATTCCATTTTCCAATCCCTTTGTGTACCATAGTAGGTGCTCAGATACAGATTCTTCTGCCTCTTTGGAGAAGGCTCTCAATTCAGGCATGTGTTTGAGGTTTTGGCAAGGAAAGGATGTCCTGCAACCATGCCTGCTCTCGGTCCCTCCCTTTGGAAGGCTCTCCCGTGTGCAGGGGGACGGGAAGTATCTCTCTGTCCCACTCAGCTCCAGGGCTCTAGTTACAGACAGGCAGGTATCCTGAGCTTAGCAGCTCCTGCCCCCTGCCAGCCAGGTTATTTGCATATTCACTGACCACTTCAGTCTCAGCCAATTGATTCCCTGGATTCAAATTTAAATCATTGGCCGTTACAGGAGCAGGGCCTGGATCCTGTCCCAAATAGACACAGTCATCCCACAACAGGAGGTCACAGTCAATATTTTGGAGAACCTCCAACTACCAGCCAGCCCGACCCCTCCGGTGTGTGCACAGGGATCTGGGCCATTGGCAGGGCGAGGGGCTTCATCCCTGGGACCTTCACCCAGGTCACACAGCCCCTCAGCATCTGGTGAGGCTGCGCCACCCAGGACCTGACAATAGTTCTCTCTGTCTCAGGATCTCACCACCCCAGGAATATCTCCCCAATGACCATCACCTTCCACTCCCACTGGGGGTCTGAGGGGCCCGAGCCAGACATATGCTGGGGCAGGGAGTGAGGGCCAGTCGGCCACCCCGCCCATCTGGCTAAACAGCTCTATGGCCTTGGGACCCAGGAAGGGGGCTAGACACCGGAGCCTTTCCGCAGGGCCAGCCTGGTTCCAATTGCCAGCCTTCCCAAAGGCCATGAGACAGGCATCTATATCTTCCCCCTCCTTAACCCGGGGCAGCAATTTAGTGTTGAGGTTCCCTGTGGAATTGGCACCCCGAGGTCCATCCCCACTCACCCCATGGCGGGTCATTTTTTTTAAAATTTTTAAATTAAATTAATGGAGATATCCCATCTCCTAGAACTGGAAGGGACCTTGAAAGGTCATCGAGTCCAGCCCCCTGCCTTCACTAGCAGGACCAAGTACTGATTTTGCCCCAGATCCCCAAGTGGCCCCCTCAAGGATTGAACTCACAACCCTGGGTTTAGCAGGCCAATGCTCAAACCACTGAGCTATCCCTCCCCCATTCTGCCTCTCAGGTCAACCATCACGAGTCCATGCTGCCGCTGTCTCTCCTGCTGTTCTGCTTCATGCCTTCCCTGCCTCTCATGGTCCTCTGACTCCTTTGATCTCAGCTCCAATTCCATCCATCTCAGATCCACCAACGGGGATCCTGGTAGAGACCCCCTGCTGGTCGGGGCACGGGTCTTCGGGACACCGGCTGCTCCCAGCCTCTCTCACGCCCCAGCTGGGTCAGGAACCAGTGCGGGTCCTGGGCTGCCTGGCTGCTCTCAGCCTCTCTCGCAGCACCAGTTGGGTCAGGAACCGGCTCCTTACAGTGATCCTCCTCTTCCAACTGAGCAATCAGCTGTGCCTTAATGAACTTTCCAATATGCAGTCCTCTCTCTCTGCACAACTCTACAATGTCCTTCTTACGGAAGTGGTTATAGGCCATCTCCATGCTGTTCCCAAGTAGTCATGGACTCACAGGCCTGTGCTCTCTCAGCTCCCCACGGTCCCTGGGAGGAACCCCTTCAATGCGACAGCACTTCTTGGGGGTCCACTCTCTCTCGGAGTTAAGCCGTTGGCTCCTCCACCTCCTGGAACCTGCCACCAGTTGACACAGAGTCACCAGGGCGATTCTCTGGAACTACTCCATATGAAGTCAGTCAGGACACTGGGGGAGCATGACTACCATCTCTGAGCATACTGTCTCCAGGGCAAGAAGCTTACACAGTTTCGACCTTCCTGGATCTGACTTCGGAACATTCAGCATCCCCTTCCACACCATGCGCTTCCTGCAGCGAGGTCGCCTGGGGAGGTTCCTGGGAAAGCCAGAGGGCCCTGCACCCCAGCTCCACGTCAAATGTGACACACAGCAAGCCGGTAAAACAGAAGGTTTATTAGTTGACAGGAACACAGCATAGTACAGAACTTGTTAGCACAGAAATCAGTGACTTTCAGCCAAGTCCATCTTGGGGAGTCCTGGGCCAGAAACCCTGGACTCCCCCTCTTCCAGTTCCCCCAAGCAGACTGCCCAGCTTCCAGCAACCCAACCTCAGACACCCGGTTGCTCCTCCTTGTCTTTGTCTCACTTCCCGGCCCAAGAGTCAACTGGTCTTTACCTGGTTGCATCCCCATCCTGGGTCTCAGGTTATGAAGGGCATGGGTCATAGCATATGTGCAGGCAGCTGGACCAGCTTGACCTGCCTCAGAGGTCTCAGCCAACATCACACACCTTTATTCCCACCACCGAGGTGTTGGTGCAGCACACCGGGAAACTGAGGCACACACAGTATTCATGCAAAACAGTAAAACTGACATAGACTCAACAGTAAGACTCACATACAACATAACAAGGGAAAATCCCCACTTTGTCACGCTCCCACCCCACAGCCCCCTGCTAGCCCAATTCTGGGTTTCTCTCCAGCTCTGTCGGTGGTCCTCACTCCTGCCCCACAGCCCCCTGCTAGCCCAGTCCTGGGATCAGCCCAGCTTTGCTGATGCCCCTCACTTCTGACCCGTAGCTCCCTGCTAGCCCAGTCCTGGGCTCCTCCCCAGCTCTGCCGCTGCCCCTCACTCCCGCCCCACAGCCCCCTTGCTAGCCCAGCCCTGGGATCCACACATAGCTCTGCTGATGCCCCTCACTCCTGCCCCACAGCCCCCTGCTAGCCCAGTCCTGGGATACACACACAGCTCTGTTGATGCCCCTCACTCCTGACCCGTAGCCTCCGGCTGTGCCAATGCAGGGTGCCCTAGTGAAGAGGAGCTAGTTGCTGCAAAGTAGGTGGCTGGGATGTGACAAGCAGGGCTCAACTGAGCCCCGCAGCTCACGTTGTGTGTGTAGCGCTGGGGCTGGGCAGGGTCCCTGACTCCCTCGTCTTGGGGACTGGCCTGCATGCTCACAGGGAGCCAGTGGCAGGATCCTGTTGTCTCTGAGCTACATCTGCACAAATGGCCAGCAGGTGGCACTACCATTGCACAGGGTCAGGGGGCTGGAGGCTGGGGGTGCAGCCCCCCGCAGTGGGATGGGATAGGAAGGTCTGGGGGTGCTCAGGTCCCTGTTCCTGTGCCAGGAAGCTCTGCTCTGCTGGGCACCTGGTGATACTGCTGGGCCTGGCACAGTGTGCTGTGTCCTCCTGTGGCAGCCAGCCCATGGTGCTGCCAGTCTCTCTGCTACCCAGCGCAGCTAGCCCTGCTCTACAGGCAGGCACTGGCCAGGCATTCGGGGCCCCAGGAGAACTGACGTTGCCCATCTCGCTGTGCCCAGGCTGCCTCAGGGAAGTTCTTGCCGCTGGCGCAATGGTTTTACTTCGACGCGCTGGAGTGCCTGCCTGAGCAGGGCACCACGCTGCTGACGGAGGAGTCCTGTGCCCCGGTGAGTGCTGTGCCCACTGCCGCCCGCTGATAGACACAGCCTGGGAGCCACTGGCTCTGGGGCCGGGCCCCTCACTCAGCCCTGTGCAGGGATAGGTTGCTAGGCGTCCGGTTTTTGACTGGGATGCCCGGTAGAAAAGGGACCCTGGCGGTTCTGGTCAGCACAGCTGACCGGGCTGCTAAAAGTCCAGTTGGCACCCCAACCCTCTGCCCCAGCCCTGAGCCTCTTCCCACACTCCAAACCACTCAGCCCCAGCCTGGAGCCCCCTCCTGCACCCCAAACCCCTCATTCTTGGCCCCACCCCAGAGCCCACACCCCCAGCTGGAGCCCTCACCCCCTCCACACCCCAACCCTCTGCTCCAGCCCTGATCCCCCTCCCACATTCCAAACCCCTCGGCCCCAACCTGGAGCCCCCTCCTGCACCCCAAGCCCCTCATCCCCGGTCCCACCCCAGAGCTGGCACCCCCAGCTGGAGCCCTCACCCCCTCCTACACCCCAACCCCCTTCCCCAGCCTGGGGAAAATGAGCAAGTGAGTGAGGGTGGGGGAGAGTGAGTGACGGAGGTAGGGGGATGGAGTGAGTAGAGGCAGGGCCTCGGAGAAGGGGCAAGGCAGAGGTGGGGCCTCAGGGCATGGCAAGGGTGTTCGGTTTTCTGCAATCAGAAAGTTGGCAACCCTATGTGGGGAGCCAGCTGGGGGAGGAGCAGGGTGGGCCCTGCTGAAGGGGGTCAGTGTGGGGAGCCAGCTGGGGGAGGGGCGCTGTGGGGGAAGTTGGTTGGGGGAGGGGTGCTGTGAGGGAGCTGATGTCAGTCTGTCCCTCTGCTCCAACAGCGTGGCAGCCGCTACGATGGGCAGATCGCTGTGTTCGGGGCTGACTTCCAGGAGAGGCTGGGACGTCAGAAGTACTTCGTGGTGAGCAGGGTGGGAGAGGGGCCAGGAGGTGGGACGGAGGGCTGGGGGGCAGAGTGGGTGAGGCAGGGCACTCAAGGCGGGGCCATGCTGACCTCACCTCCTCTCACTAGGTGGGAGCCGGAGCTATTGGCTGTGAGCTGCTGAAGAACTTTGCAATGATTGGGCTGGCGGCTGGCGAGGGCGGGAGCGTCACCGTGACGGACATGGACACCATTGAGCGCTCCAACCTCAGCCGGCAGCTGCTCTTCCGCCCGCGGGATGTGGGTGTGAGTGGGGCGAGGGCCGGGCAAGGCCTTGACTATGGTTGTTAACTGTCTAATCACACAAATCCAAAAGCCCTGCCCCGCCCCTTTCCCTGAGGCCCCACCCCTGCCATGCCCCTTCTCTGAGGCCCCGCCCCACTCGCTCCATCTGTCCCCTCCATCACTTATTGTCCCCCACCCACACTCACTTTCACCAGGCTGGTACAGGGGGGCGTGTAGGCTTTGGGCCGGGGCCGAGGGGTTCGGAGTGTGGGAGGAGGCTCTGAGTCTGGGGGTTGGGGTGCAGGAAGGGATGCGGGGTGCAAACTCTGGCCAATGGGAGCTGCGGAGTTGGCTCTTAGGGCGGGGGCAGCGCATGAAGACCCCCTGCGCCTGCCCCAGGGGCTGCAGGGATGTGCTGTCCACTTACGGGAACAGCGCAGAGCCAGGGCAGGCAGGGAGCCTGCCTTCACCCCGCTCCGGTGCCAGATTTTTAGCACCTAAAATCTCTTGGCTTGGCTTCAGTAGCCTCCGGGAGATTGAGCCCGATTCTGGGAGACTCCGTTAGAAATCGGGAGAGTTGGCAACCCTAGCCCTTGACACCCTTCACTCTTAACCCGCAGCCCCCTGCTGCCCCAGCCCTGGGCTCCCCCCAGCTCTGCCAGTGCCCCTCACTCCCCGACCTGCAGCCCCCTGCTAGCCATTGCCCCTCACTCCCGACCCACAGTCCCTACCTGGGCGGTTCTGCATGGGGGATAAGGATGGGTGCGTCTGGGGGAGGGGGAGAGGGAGTGCAGCCTCCTGCCTGGCTCTGACTCTTGCCCTTTGTCCCCTGGCTGTGCCCAAGGGGTCCCTGGTGAGCAGGGCCGGCTTTAGGCACTGCGGGGCCCGATTAAAAAGAGCTGCTGCCGAAGATAGTGGCGGGACTTCGGCAGCAGCTCAATTGGCTGCCGGTGCCTTCGGTGGAGGGTCCTTCTTCCGCGGCAGTGATTGAGCTGCCACTGAAGACAGCAGCGGGACTTCGGTGGCAGCTCTACTGGCTGCTGGTGCCTTCGGCGGCACAGCGGCGGAGGGTCCTTAGGGATGTTGCGGGGCCCTCTTAGGGGCGCGGGGCCCGATTTGGGTGAATCGCCCTAAAGCCAGCCCTGCTGGTGAGGGGTCGGGCGCCAGCCAGGGGCACTGACTTTCCACAGCCTGGACCGTTATCCTCCCTGCCACTGGCTCTGGGCCCAGAAGAGGTCCGTGGAGCTGGCAGATAACAAAGGAGCAGCCCAGCCTGGCCCAGTACCTGGGCTGGGGTCTCCCTGGAGGGTGCAGCACCAATGGGGGTGGGGCTCCCTGGTCCCCCCTCTGCTCACGGCTCCCGTGGCCCTTGCAGAAGCTGAAGTCAGAGACGGCGGCGGCAGCGGTACGGCGCATGAACCCCACGACCAGGGTGACGGCCCAGCCGCACCATGTGGGGCCCGACACGGAGACGTTCTACGGAGATGACTTCTTCATGGCCCTGGACGGTGTGGCCAACGCACTGGACAGCATGCAGGCCCGTGAGTGTCCGGGCACTGCCAGAGGCAGCCTGTCCCTGAGCGCCTGGGGCCACGCCCCTGTCACATACTCCCACTGCCCACACCTTGCCATGCCACATGCCTGTGTCCCCACACCCACATTCCCACACCCCCGCCACATACTGCCACTGCCCATGCCCCACACCTCACCATGCCACATGCCTGTGCCTCCACGCCCACTGCTACATTCCCACGTCCTGCCCCATACTGCCATTGCCCACACCCCACACCCTGCCATGCCACATGCCTGTGCCCCCACACCCACTGTCACATTCCCACGCCCCCGCCACATACTGCCACTGCCCATGCCCCACACCTCACCACGCCACATGCCTGTGCCTTCACGCCCACTGCCACATTCCTACGTTCCACCCCATACTGCCATTGCCCACACCCTACCATGCTACATGCCTGTGCCTCCACGCCAACTACCACGTTCCTACGCCCCTGCCACATACTGCCACTGCCCACGCCCAACAGTCCGCCACGCCACATGCCTGTGCCCCACACCCACTGCCACATTCCCATGCCTCTGCCACACCCACCCACATCGCCAGCTTGTGCCAGCTCGCCACAGGCCCCGCCTGGCACAGAGACTGACCCAGGACAGGCACTGGGAAGAGGCTTCTGCTTCCTTCCCTGGCCTTGGCTCAGTCTCTGCTCTGCCTCCCTTGGCTGGGGCATTTCCTGGGGGTCTCTGCTGGGTGGAGCTTCCTGAGATCTCATCCGAAAGGCAGTGCCTCCTGGGGGGCTAGCAGAATGCACCCCAGGGCCTTGCTCTCTAGCTGACCCAGAGGCTGCCTGGGCGGGGGGAGGGGCAGAAGTGTGGCATCCCCATGAGCTCGCCACTTGTTTCCCACAGGGGCCTATGTTGACGGCCGCTGCATCCGCTACCTCAAGCCCCTGCTGGACTCGGGCACCGAGGGCACCAAGGGCCACGTGCAGGTCGTCGTGCCCCACCTGACGCAGCCATTCGGAAGCCCCCCGGACCTCACGGAATCGGCCGTGCCCCTGTGCACCCTGCGCCACTTCCCCAGTGCCATCGAACACACCCTGCAGGTGGCTGTCTCTCCCCGCTTCCGGAACCTGGGCCCTCTCCATCCTGGGCGTGGGACTGGCCCCTCCCCACCCCTGGCCTGGCCCACTCCTGTCCAGAGATCGGGCCTCCCCACCCCTGGCCTGGGCCTGGCCCCTCCCTGCATCCTGAGGTTAGGCCCGGCCCTTCCTCCCTGCCCCAGACCTGAACCCCCTCCAATCTGTGCCCTGTCCCCAGCCGGTGCCTTCCCCGACCCCAGTTGCCCAGTAGATGCCCGCCCCATGGTGAAGTCCCGGAGCCAGTGGCCAGGCTGCGCCATAGCCCTTCTCTAGCTGTCCGATGCAGGCCCAGGCCATCTGGGGCCCAGCAAGGGCAGGGGCGACTGTGCCTGGGGCAGGGCTGGGGAGCACTCTGATCTAGGGTTACCATTCGTCCGGATTTACCCGGACATATCCTCCTTTTTGTGTTAAAAGTAGCGTCCGGGGGGGAATTTGTAAATCACTAAAAATGTCTGGGATTTCCCCCCCATGCAAAGCGAGGCACGGCTGGGAGGGCTGCAGCAAATTCCCCCGCAGCTTGCCGCACTAGGCCTTGGGGGCTGCAGGAGCTGTCGCCGGGCCCCCTCCTAGAAACCCCCTGCCCTGGCCGCCTGCCCCTGCTCCCGCCCCACTGCTGGGGCTCTGAGCACCCAGCAGCCAGAGCATTTGGCCCTCAGCATGGGCCGTGCCAGGGGGCAGCATGGGGGTCCTGCCCATGCCCTGATAGGATTGGGTGAGAGTGGGGCAACCCCAGCCTGTGTGTAACTCACCCCCTCCCCTACAGTGGGCCCGGGATGAGTTTGACGGGCTCTTCAAGGTGCCTGCGGAGAATGTCAACAAATTCCTGGAGTGAGTGTGGGCCGGAGGGGGCTGTAGGGTGGCTCTGGGGGGTGGGGGTTGTGTGGCTGAAGGGAGCTGTGGGGGTTGGGGGGCTGAGGAGGGTGCTGGGGGGCAGGGGTTGGGCAGCTGAAGGTGCCTCTGGGGGGTGGGGGGCTGAGGGAGGTTCTGGGGGGTTGGGTGGCTGATGGGAGGTGTGAGGGTTGGGGACTGGAGGGGGACTCTGGGGGGCAGGGGTTGGGCAGTTGAGGGGGCCACTGAGGATTTGGGGGGACGGAGTGGGGCTCTGACATTGGGGCCTGTCCGTGGTCTCCATGGCCCAGCAGCTCACACGTACCAGGGCTCAGGGGCCAGCCTGGAAAGGTCCAGGATGCCTGGGTTCTCTCTGGGTGGGTGACCCTCCCCCGCTGGCCCTGGCTCTGGCACTGTGCTGCACTGTGTGTGTGTGGGACTAGGGCTCAGCCTGACACTGTCCTGTACCCATAGGGACCCAGCCTTCCTGGAGGTACAGCGGACGATGCAGGATCTGGAGGGGGTGCGAAGCAGCCTGCAGGAGAAGCCACGCAGCTGGCAGGACTGTGTGAGCTGGGCCAGGCAGCGCTGGGAGAGCCTCTATCACCACACAATCCTGAACCTGCTGCACGCTTTCCCACCCGGCCATGTGAGCAGCACCGCGGGCACCCCAGGCTCCCATCCCCCCGGCTCAGTGCCCCGGACTCCGATCCCTCCCCCAGTGCCCCCAAGCTCAGTGCCCCAGGCTCCCATCCAATTCCCAACTAAATCATCCCAGCCAGGGCTTTGTCAAGCCGGGCCTTAAAAACCTCCAAGGAAGGAGACTCCACCACCTCCCTAGGTAACGCATTCCAGTGCTTCACCACCCTCCTAGTGAAATAGTGTTTCCTAATATCCAACCTGGACCTCCCCCACTGCAACTTGAGACCATTGCTCCTTGTTCTGTCATCTGCCACCACTGAGAACAGCCGAGCTCCATCCTCTTTGGAACCCCCCTTCAGGTAGTTGAAGGCTGCTATCAAATCCCCCTTCATTCTTCTCTTCTGGAGACTAAACAATCCCAGTTCTCTCAGCCTCTCCTCATAAGTCATGTGCTCCAGACCCCTAATCATTTTTGTTGCCCTCTGCTGGACTCTTTCTAATTTTTCCACATCCTTCTTGTAGCGTGGGGCCCAAAACTGGACACAGTATTCTAGATGAGGCCTCACCAATGTCAAATAAAGGGGAATGATCACGTTCCTTGATCTGCTGGCAATGCCCCTACTTATACAGCCCAAAATGCCGTTAGCCTTCTTGGCAACAAGAGCACACTGTTGACTCATATCCAGCTTCTCGTCCACTGTGACCCCTAGGTCCTTTTCTGCAGAACTGCTACCTAGCCATTTGGTCCTTAGTCTGTAGCAGTGCACGGGATTCTTCCGTCCTAAGTGCAGGACTCTGCACTTGTCCTTGTTGAACCTCATCAGGTTTTTTTTGGCCCAATCCTCTAATTTGTCTAGGTCCCTCTGTATCCGATCCCTACCCTCTAGTGTATCTACCACGCCTCCTACTTTAGTGTCATCTGCAAACTTGCTGAGAGTGCAGTCCACACCATCCTCCAGATCATTAATAAAGATATTAAACAAAACCAGCCCCAGGACCGACCCTTGGGGCACTCCACTTGAAACCGGCTGCCAACTAGACATGGAGCCATTGATCACTACGCGTTGAGCCCGACGATCTAGCCAGCTTTCTATCCACCTTACAGTCCATTCATCCAGCCCATACTTCTTTAACTTGGCGGCAAGAATACTGTGGTAGACCGTATCAAAAGCTTTGCTAAAGTCAAGGAATAACACATCCACTGCTTTCCCCTCATCCACAGAGCCAGTTATCTCATCATAGAAGGCAATTAGGTCAGTCAGGCACGACTTCCCCTTGGTGAATCCATGCTGACTGTTCCTGATCACTTTCCTCTCCTCTAAGTGTTTCATAATTGATTCCTTGAGGACCTGCTTCATGATTTTTCCAGGGACTGAGGTGAGGCTGACTGGCCTGTAGTTCCCCGGATCCTCCTTCTTCCCTTTTTTAAAGATGGGCACTACATTAGCCTTTTTCCAG